>NC_056668.1:23503928-23814107 GCF_018350195.1 Panthera tigris
AATATATGGTATATAGTCCAATATTTATCACAGAAGCCCAAAAGAAATATTCTTATCATCTTTGAGCACTTATTTTTCAGGGATAGTTTCAACACTTTATTTCTGATCCTGGCCACTTTATTTCTTCTCTATTTCCAACAGTGCAAATATAATGGAATATAGTACTATAGGATTGAAATCTATGCTACACAGGGAATATATTCAGAATGCTATCATCTTTTACTGCATCTACTAGATATATTCACACTTGGCATATGATATGCTCATGAAAATGATGATCCCAAAAGAGAAAATGAGACACCAAATTCTCCTCCACACAATGGAGAGAAAAAAGGCAGAAAAGACATATGTGCAGATTATTTTTGTTACACTAGGTAATTGTGTGGATATCTTTAAGTCCCTAGCAACTGCTATATCTGACTTTCTGAGAATATTCTTCTCTTCCATGTTACATTATGATCTCCTGGGATATGACATATTTGATACATTATGTTTTAAAACAAGAAAATATAACATGTCAAGGGTTATTACACACCAGAAGCAAACAAAGGAGGTAGGAATAACAAGGTGTCCCCAAAGCTCCAGAGGACTTACTTCTTGGTGTTTGAAATATTATTGACTGGTTCAGTGCACTTCAACTTGAAAATAGAAAAGACTAATAATGTCATTATTCCAGGCTCTCCTTCTACTTAAGGGTTACCTTGGACTTCACAATAACAATCAAACTGAGAAAGGAGAAAAATGTAAACGAAAATGTCAAGCAATCTCACTATCAACAGATTTTGTCATAAGTTTTATAAAATCACAACCTGATGATTGAATCGATCTAATATTCTACTGTATAAAGCTATGTAACTGAGATTTATAATTGATCCACAACATGCTTGTGTTGAAAATATTGTAGGTGCACTCAATGAAACTCTTGAACACTTAATGTGTGTTTGATGGAAACATTAAGTCTAACTTCCCAGGCTAGTGAAGGAAAGAGCTTTGCAAACAGAACCCAAATTCAACGTATGTGTGAAAGGAAGGGAGGCTGGCAGTCAGGGGAGTGGGGAGAGATTGACAGAGAGAGAGAGAGAGAGAGAAAAAAAAACAGGTGAGCAGTGTGTGTTTATGTGTTGCTCCAATATTTGATCAGAAGATGATAATCCTCAGTTCATTTATTTCTCTAGACAATGCTGAATGCTTGCTGATTCAACCTAGTCTCAATTTCATATTTTTTTTCTCGACTAAACATTTGTTTGTCCCTGATTGAAACATTCTTCATCTTAGACACTGATTCTGCTACAGACTTGAACTTGCACATACAGGTAGTCTTTTTCTGAAGCAAGATCCTGACCTCTTTATTAGAGAAAACTGCTCAATGGCCCATTTGTGTATTATTGCTTGGAAGCATTATACTTTACCCAAGGTTAAGTCAACTACTGCAAGTTGATTTTCCATAGTTCCACTCCTAGGTTTTGGGAGGTATCCTGCTTACTGCTTAGAGTGATGAATGCTCTAATAGAGGTAAGGAAATTGACCTGTGCAGCACAGAAGAGAAATACATCCAGAATGCCATTATTCTGATGGATCATATTAAAATAAGGCTTTCCTACATGGGGAACTTAAAAAAGTCATGGTGTCTGATCTAAGCCGGGTATTCAGTAAGGAGAAGGTAGGAAGGGCATTCCAGGCACAAAGACAAACCTAAGTAAAAGCACTGAACCATGGAAGTTTATTCTGACTAGAAACAAAGACACAAATCACTCGGAAGACATATAACTGCCCTCTTGGAAATCACAGTACACTTTTGTCCTCTCTGTCCGCCCTTATTCAAGAGAAAGATTTATCAATTTATTCATATTTTCAATAAGCTCAATTGTGTGCTCATTACCATGTTATAAACAAGAAATTGAACTTATGAATAAAGTATACTGCCTACTTCAAAACACCAACATCTCAGAGGAGGAAGAGAGCATTTGAATTATAATTATATATTATAAAATACATAATTATAACTATAATAAATGTGATAAAGATAACAGAGGCAGCTTCTAGGATCCAAGAAAATAATAAGTAAACCAGCCTGCTTAAGCAGGATAGGATAAGTGGGGGAGGAAGCAGTTAAGGAAAGCTTCATGATGGAGAAGACAAAATTCCTGCTCTATTTTAAAACACTGGTAGGAGACTGAAGAGAAAAGACGAAATAAGAAAGTCATTTTAATTAGGGAAAATGACAAAGCAACAGAGATTACAGGTGATTCTGGAATATAAAGTGTAAGCCCGGGAGCAGTAAAAACTTATGAATGAGATGTCGAGAGATCATACCATGAAGGCGCTGCATTCCATGTTAAGGAGTTGCACTTTGCTACACAGCCCTAAGAGCAATTGTTGAAGATTTAAAAAGAGAAGGGACACAATCCGCTATCCATATGAGACAGATCATTCTGTAGGTCTGCGGATGATGGATTTGAGAATGCATTATTAAAGGGAGGGAGGCCAGGTCACAGTATTTAATTGAGAGATGATGAGAAGCCTAATTAAGGCTGCATTATTAGGGACAGAGATTAGTGAGTATGCTGAGCATAAAAAAATTATAAGGCAAATATGCCTGGCTTTGTGATTAAGCTGTAGGAGAGACGGGGGAGGAAACAAAGTTGAATTCACTTTCAGCTTTATAGCTCTGGGTTGTTTATGGACAGTGTTGTCAGCAAATAAGATAAAAAGGAAGAAGAGAATTACTATATAACTTTCAGACAGGACAAGCTTATCTTTGTTGCATTTCAAAGCACTATTAAAATGGCAAGAGGCATATAGGTCCATAAGAACCACACAATGGAGAGAGAGGAAAAAAAAATGAAGAAATAATGTTACTGCCTTTGTTTGTTTGTTTGTTTAATTAATTTATTTTTTTAGTGGGCTCCACACCTAGCCTGGAGTCCAACACAGGGCTTGAACCCATGACCCTGAGGTCAAGATATGAGCTGAGATCAAGAGTCAGATGCTCAACAGATTGAGTCACCCAAGCACCCTGTAACTGTGTATTTTAAAAGAAGAGAAAAGGACTGACATTTAAGGGGCACCCGGGTGGTTCAGTCAGTTAAACATCCAACTCTTGATTTCGACTCATGTCATGATTTTATGGTTCATGAGATCAAGCCCCACCCCACATCAAGCCCCACATCTGGTTCTGACACTGTGGAGCCGACTTGGGATTCTCTCTCTCTGCCTGTCTCCCATTCATTCTCTCCCTCTCTCTCTCTCTCAAAATACATAAATAAATGGTACAAAAAAAAAGAGGAAGGGATGGACATTTGAGCAGAGCAGAGAAAGACGGAACGTGACTGAGAAGAGGGATAACGATAGGAATAAAATCAGTCCAGTTGTCCTGAATCTTTTAAGCTTCAGGTTTGCATGGACCTTGGGGGCAAGTGGAGGACTAGACACTTAAATTAGAAGGATTGGATCAATAGCTGAATCTGCATCTGCAAAGAGACTTTTTCCAGTAAGTTCACGTTCATAGGTTCCAGGTGTTATGGGATATGAGCATGTATTTTTGGGAGCCACAATTCAATGAACTAAACACCCCACACACCCAAAGCAGAACATGTTGTTGTCATTCTTAAATATGAACTGGCAGCCAAACTTCAAAGCAGGTTGAGAAGGGATGGGAAGTTAATGAAGAAGTGAAAGAAAGGGGAGATAATGAGAAGAGAGGAAATGGAGGTCAAGGTCCACGTAAAGGAGTTTTGTAGTTGTTGTTCAAGAAGAAAAACCAACTCACCATCTGCTATTAGAGAAATGGAGATGAAAACGAATAGAAATGCATGATGGTTTATGCACAAGGAGCTTGAAAACACGTCTGTGGCCTTACTTGGCTTGTCGACGTACTGTGTCAGCTGGATCCTCCAGAAAGCAGACACTGAGGCACAGTCAGGAGCAGAACCGTCTTATTGGAGGATATTGCCCATAATAGATAAATGGGGTAGAAAGCAGGATTGAAGAGAGAGCCTCAGAACTTACCACACACCTTTCAGTGTCTCAGCCAACACAACAGGAAGCTCCAGAATCAAGTCAGAGCAGTCCGTATTTGTGCAAAAACAGCCAGGCCATGGTTAGTCACTGATGGAAGGCTGCCCAGAAAGAGTGTGGACTGGGCTCAAATGCTGAGGGGAACCATGAAGATGCTGCCTCCAGAGGCTGCCAGCTCCCTGTCCTCCTTCAGATGCATCCAAGTTCTTTCTAGGAGGGAGAGCAGAGCAAAGACGCTCCTTGGCGACTACCATCTGTAGGGAGGAATGTTTGCTATGAGTAAGGGAGAGCAAGAAATCTGTAGATGAATTGTCAAGGATATCTCACGTACTAAATGGTTATTGGTAGAATGGAAGCAGAGAGTAGATAACTGGTATGTGACTCAAGTTGAGAGGAAATAAAAGATCCGAATAGTCATTTGATTTTACTGAGCACCAGAAAGTGCTTAAGAATGGGGCCAACATAGGTAAATTGTAACACGGATATCTATTTGTAGGTGTGTTTTAGAGGGAGAAGGTGCTGGTGACTGACTCTGGAGTAATAGATGTCCAAGAGAATTTCAAGACCTCATGAACTCTGGGGATAAGTCAAGGGGACCAGATATAAAGTCCCTTTTAGCACTTCACAGCTTTCCCTCCTTCCAACATCACTAAACACAGCTGTTATATGATCAGATGGTAGAGGGAGGGGAGGGATTTGCACCCAAAACAAGAAACCTGACTTCTTAAGAAACCATATTTTTCCCTGATTTTCTTTTTCGCTGTGCTGACATCTGAAGATATACCATGATCTTTGTGAATAAAATATTGCTGTTTTCTATCATGACTATACTAATGTGAATTTGATAACATTAGTAATGTTTTGTTCTAGATTTTTTTTTTCCTTTTAACACTGTTGTATTTTTCATTTGGTGAACCAGACCTTCTTCTAAGTCTGGTTTCCTTACATTCTGTAAAAGTAACTTTCTTTACCCCTTTTCTAAATGTTTCTTCTCTGAGTCTGCCTTCACCAGCATCTTAGAGGGGATGTTATAGTGAGGCCAAAGATAATGGGCAGAGGAAGGCATAAAACGCCACCCAGGCACCTGGGTAGCTCGGTTAAGCTTCTGACTTCGGCTCAGGTCATCATCTCACAGTCCGTGAGTTCAAGCCCCATGTCAGTCTCTGGGCTGACAGCTCAGAGCCTGGGGCCTACCTCGGATTCTGTGTGTCTCTCTCTCTGCCCCTCCCCTGCTCATTCATGTGCTCACGCACCCCCATTCTCAAAAAATAAATTAACATTAAAAAATTTAAAAAAGTAAACACTAATATTATGAAAGAAAGGAAGCAAGCAAGCAAGCAGGGCCTAGAGTGGAGAGTTTGTGTTCTGAAAGAGGGATACTACAGTGGATCATTTCTGAGTTAGAATCATTTGTATGAGAAGATCCACTGTGTGAATCAAATGAAACAGAAATCAAGGCCACTGAAATGAAGATCTGCTCCTTTCAGCAGCCTTCAGAGACATTAAACTCTCCCAGGATTGTGATAGAAGTTGGAATGAATCTGTAATAGGCAGAGATCCAAAATTTTCAGTGAGGGAAGGGGCATTCCTAGAAAATATGGATGCAAAAGATTAGAAAATGATAGAGTACAATTACATGAACCTCAAAGATGGGTTTCATATAAATGAAAGAAAGTTGTTCTGGAATACGTAAGTAGGCAGTCAGGAGAGAGAAGGCTCATCATCACTCTTCCAACCCTCATTTCCTGTCACAGGGTTTGTGGTGGCTTATGTACAAAAACATGAGTTCCACTAGCGAAGAGTATAGGAAAAGTGGGGGTTTTAAAACATGCTCACTAATTATTTGATACTCGCCTTTCAAGAAGTGGCATTAAGTCCCTTCATCTGAGAGTGGCTGAAAATAGTAACTCACTCCTAGTGAATAGGCTAAAGCAGAAACGATGCTGAGTGTGACTTTGGACCCCAAATCATTATTAAAAGCACTGAAACTTCCTCCATAATCCATTGTAGTGCCACGTTGAGAGGCCTCTCAAGTAGTCTAGGGACAGACCTATGTTGCAAGGACCTGAGGTCCACTGTCAACAGCCATGGGAGTCAGATTCCTGGGTGGCAGGACCTTCTGGTGCCTTCAGCCCCAGCTGACATCATGATTCCAATCACGTGAAAGATCTTGAGTCTCCCAGCAAAGCCAGTCCCAAATTCCTGACCCACAGAAACTGGATGATAATAAATGTCTGTTCTTTTAAACCATTACATCTGGGGTCATTCGTGGTATAGCAGTAGATAGCTAACACTGGTGGAGACACATTACACTGAGGGGAATAAGTGGGAGGACATTTTGTGAAAACTAAGAATGTCGGGAGTTTATTAAAAATTAAATACTTCTAAAATATAACAATAAAAAGATTAGAAGATGAAGTGAATATTTGGAGAGTCTGTAAGTATGTGCTTTCACAAAAAGACAAGCATATGACTGATGAAAAAAGACCAACAAATACACAGGGTATTTTTGTTAGAAACAAAATAAATGAACATTCTGAGAGACGTTTATGTACACGAGGAGAGAACGCTCTATGTTTCTAGATTGTGATGTAGCTTTGCAGAGCCTCAAAGTTTCCCATTAATTTTTTTTAACGTTTATTTATTTTTGAGACAGAGAGAGACAGAGCATGAGCAGGGGAGGGGCAAACAGAGGGGGAGACACAGACTCTGAAACAGGCCCCAGGCTCTGAGCTGTTAGCACAGAGCCCGACGCGGGGCTCGAACTCACGGACCGCGAGATCATGACCTGAGCTGAAGTCAGCCGCTTAACCGACTGAGCCACCCAGGAGCCCCTCCCATTAATTTTTAAATAATTGGCCCATAGCACCTTCAAGGAGTAAATATTTTGTCCATCATGAAAACCATTACTGACATCCTCACAGGTGTTTTTTATATGCTGCTGTCCAACCCTTAACATAGACATAATGGACCCCACACACACTTTGGACACAGCACTAAGTGGTGTCTGATTCCTTGGGGCCACTAAGTGTTACTAAGCAAAACAAAACAATCTCTAAAACCTTCCTAATCATCTGCTCTGATATGTATGAAGCGGAACTTGATTTTCAAGGAATATTCTTTAGTAGGCCCAGTCTTCAGTCTTGACTGAAGGCGCTTTATGCACTGGCAAAGAAAGCTCTAGCGGGTAAATGGAAGATGAGCGCAGAGACAAAAATAAAGAGATGTAGTGAAAGAGGATGGCTGTGAAGAAGATTGTGATTGGATACAACTGGCCTCAAATACTTAATTTTTACAGTACTTGGGCAAGAGGGAATTTATGAACCAGGTTTATTTTCAGACCAATTAGGTACTAAAAATAACTTTAACAAAAAAATGTGTTTCTATGGGGATTTTTTTTATTTGGGAATGAGAGATCTGAACAGAATTTTGTAACATAATCTGCTCACCTGCCAATCTATAGCTGCTCATGTAATACACAGCACGCCGCTATATGGTGTTCAAACACCACTAGCTAGTCATTTCCCACTCTCTCTGCAAGCCTGTAGAGAAAAGTCATGCGGCTCAAGAGGCCAAAGAAAAATGGGAAGGAAAATAAATCCCAGCCTTTTTCCTAAGCCTCACCAACACATTCCATTTACTTTTGGGTGAGCACTCACCGGCCACTGTTCTAAAAGTTCACAGTGCCTGCGTGCTGTCCTAAGCTGCTTGGGGGCCCCCACTCTTCTCCCCAACCTAAACTTGACCTACACTCCCCTCCCCCCCACCCAGGTTTTCATAATCCTGGGTCGTCTTTATATCGGGAGCTTTGCATTTGGCTACTGCATCTAGAAACTCATTTGTTATTGTAGCTCTTTTTGGCTTTGTTTTCACACACACTATAGATATGCACACTTATGCAAGAAGTGTAAAAGAGATACTGTTTTAAAAGAAAAGCTGAAGATTGCATAAGCATACAGTATCTTGAGGGAAAAAACCCCACCCAAATTGCTAATAAACATGTAAATAAAAGGCAAGAGAAGACTGAGGACAACTAAACATATTCAATGGTCACCAGAAACTACCAGGAATTTGAAAGTAAACATATTAAGCTCGGAACTGGGAAAGGAGTAAAAGTGTAAATCAGAGATTCAGATTTCTTTCAACTGAAAAATATTTGTTGCAAGTCTGACATTTTTGCTAGTGAGCTAAAGTTCTTTTGTAACCAATTATGTCTATCTCTTGCAGTAAAGTCATAGTTCTTCACAGGTGTTAAATGTTGAAAAGCAGACTTCTGTCGACAATGCGAATACAGTAAACCAATTTATGAACATGACAAAGATATCTTGAAGTGAAAAAAGTGGGTCAAAAAGAGCAGCTTTTATATTTTTGCTGTTGTAAAATGTTCAGATAGCAGTCCAATACAAGGGCAAATAAATTCTGTATACTAAAAAGCTTTACAAAAATTCCCACCTATAACTAAAGCAATATAGTATGGCTTAATGTTGCCTATAAAATACTTGTGTGTACATATTAATTCATATGATTATGTATATATGTGTGTGTGTGAGTGTGTGTGCACATATTATTTCACACAATTATGTTTCCTTGCAAAAAAATAGAAAAAAAAAATTCCGGGGCACCTGGGCGGCTCAGTTGACTGAGCATCTGATTTCAGCTCAGGTCATGATCTTGCAGTTCATGAGTTCAAGTTCCACACCAGGCTCGCTGCTGTCAGTACAGAGCCTGCTTCATATCCTCTGTCCTCGCCTCTCTCTGTTCCTCCATTGCTCATGCTCTCTCTCTCAAAAATAAGTAAACATTAAAAGAATAAGAAGAAGAAGAAGAAGAAGAAGAAGAAGAAGAAGAAGAAAAGAAAGAAAATCCAAACTGACCAAACAGTATCAACATGCTTTTGAGTGGAAAAAAAAAAGGTTTAACTATGAGAAAGAATATAGATTAGTCTCATGAATTCCTTTACAAGATCAGGAGGTATGTGTTAATGTCATTACTTAAAAACTACTCCATTTTGTCCCAGTTCGTAATTCCCACTACACCTGTATGGTAGTGTTCCAAATGATTCCGAGGAACTAGAAGTGGGCACCTCCCTGAGAAACGTGTCTGAGTTACCACATACACAGAATCAACGGGGATAACTGACTATGGTGATAATGATAGGTCTTTAATAGCTGTCCTTTCAAGTCTTCAGTTGTTTAAGAGTACTCCTGCTGCATGCAAGTAGGGGTTAACTGGTCTGAAGCTAAGCTCCTGCAGGAGATACTACTAGACAAAATCCTGGTGGCCCCCAAATCCATTGTTTAAAGGAAAGAATTAAGGTCAACTTCAAAGCTTGGGCCCCAGTCCCAATTCACCCATGAACAACGATGTGGCAAGGAGTTTGTCATATGACATAACTGCAACTGTATGTCTCCTGTCTCGGCTCCCAAACATATCCATCTAGAGACGAGAATTTTCCCCTCCTGACTTCAACCCCTACCTACACTGAGCTGGCAACAGGGCTGCCTGGATTCAAGGTTCAGAACCATCATGTTATTTTTGCATTTTCGCCCCTCCTACCACTGGAGAAGCGTTCTCTTTCCAAAAGGCCCACTGCCCAAGGACTGCTGTCTGTTTCCCTTAAAGCTCACTTCTGGTCCCATGAGCTCACTTCAGATTTCTATCAGCTAACCTAAATGTGGTGACCAGTCCATAGGGACTGCATGCCTGTGACTGATTTTCATCTTTGAAAATTTCAACAATAAATGTTGTTACGGCAAACCTATTCTTTCTGCTGGACTCTGCCCTTTTTTGCATGAGAGTAAGAGCACATTAATTTGGACACGCAAAGAAATCACCGTGTCTTCAGCTCTGATTCCTTAAACAGACTTTAATCATCTAATGACAATTTGAAGTCTTTTAACAAATTGTAGTTGAACAAAAATGTTCTTTATCCATCTTTCATTTGGATCACAATGCACACACATGAATAATATAAATAAATAAATATAAATAAAAGGTTGAAACATTTGTGTATACTCATATTCTATTTGCTAAAAATGATTTACTTCCAGCTAAAATTTTGATTTGTTTATAAATAAAAGAGGAGCAAAAAAAAAAAAAAAAAAAAAAGAAAAAAGATGAGGTAAGGGTTTCAAATATTAACTTCTCTATTTAACATTTACCCCCCTAAGGCAAGTAAGTCCCTCTTACAAATATATGATAAATGAGAAAAAAGGGAAAAAGACTTATTGCTTTGGGACTAAGAGAACAGCTATGTAAGTGAACTCATCATTTTTCATCTTTTCTTTCATGCTGTGCATTTTTTGTAGGTTTGCTCAAAATTGAAAGTTAAGTGGATCTAAAAACAACATGTAACATTTGTTTTACAATCAATATATGATGTTCTGACAAGTCGAAAGAAATGGTCAGTTTAAAAACTATTAATTTAACGCAAGATTCTGATTTATGATGCAAGCAAACCTTTAAACTGTTCATTAAAACAATTGGACCTCTATATCTTACCAATGTCTCAGCTGAAATATTAAGTAATGTAATTTATCATTTAAGAATTACTATATTGCACTGAAAATGGATTTAAATGACACCATTAAAATAATGTCACCACCGAGAAGCACTATAAATGATCTGACACAGTCCCTTCAAATACCTGAAATTAAGATGAAATAAATTTTTACTTTGCTACATTCCTCAATTGTATTGATATTTTATGAATCATTACATTTTAGATGCATTATGCTATGGGACATTCAATATCCTAGGAGAAAAAGCAACTGTAGTTGCTCTAGTCTAAATCGTCTGATTCTTGGGGTGACAGAATTCAGGTCTGTTGAAAAGTAATGATTCCCAAGTAATCATTCAATAAGAAGTTGCTGAGTGAATGACATTAAGAGGAAGGCAACATATCTGGAAGATGCATCATGATGTCATTAAAAAAGTTTAATATAATTCCCTCAGTGCAAACTGCAAGTGATTATATGGTACTAAACTCTGTGCCATGAAAATGACCCAGAATGTTCTACACTCAGTTCCCTTCTCCATCCTCCTTTTCCTCCATGCTTTCCTCATTCTCTGTGTTTCACCCATGCTGTCCTGCTTTCATTGCCATACACAGAGTATTCCTTCTTCTTATGAGCATTTGAGATTGCCTTTATCTAAATTTTGTTCTGCTTTGTCCCTTGTTAATCTATTCATTCTTCATAATCATACTGCAGATCTCCCTGGAGAGAAATTTCCTTTCTTCCTCTGACCAGGTCAAGCTCTCCTCTTCCACCATTTCATAGTACTGAATATTTTTCCTTTTCCATTTTTTCAGTTACATATTTACTTATGTCATTCTTGAATTTACTTTTGTCACAATCCTAAATTGTAAGTTCTATGATGGCTGGTATTACTTCTTGTCTGTTCAAACTGTACCCCTAGGGCACAATGACAGACAAAGAGAAAGTGCTCAGTATTTGTTGAATGGATGGATGGATGAAGGGATGGAGGGAGGGATGGATAAATAGATGAATGGGGATGGATCACAATTTGCTGTATAGTCAATTAATAATGTTACAGATCAAATGATATATTTTATTATTTTAGTATGCTCATCCTCCTTGAAATTATTATATTAGTACATCTGTAACAAGGCAAAGAAATGTAGAAGGGAACATATTCTGTCCAACTACATACAGTGATGTCCCTAAGACCTCTGTCACTAACACACACATGGTATACATTGCCTCAACATTATAACATGATCTCTGGATACTGGGAATGGGGTGATAGAAGGCACTTGTCCAACCATGAGAGTGAAAATGAACACTAATATATGGAATATATTACATAAATTCTGAAGTACCAGTCTTCGTTCTCCTTGTATTTCGATTCAGTTAAAAAACTGAAGCTCCATCAATATGAAAACTTAAAATTTCAGAAACAATTAGAAGTATATTCCACTGTCATGTTAGTGTCCACACATTTCCATCATCCTCATCAATTTCAGTCTCATTGCAACAAACATAAACAAAAACAAAACCAAAAACAAGAAATCAAAACAATACAAAAACAAAGGATGGTAGGGAATAATCTTAGTCCAATACTTTTTTTTCAACTGGAAGAGTATCATTAAAAGGATGTTAATTCTGTCATCCTTTTTAAATTTAAAAAACAAAAAAACCTTTTGAATTTAAAATCAACGTAATATATTGCTATCATATACATGACTGCTTTGCAGGGTGTCCTTGGGGACTGAAGACTGTTGCTCCCAACAGTGAGATATAAAGTATTTGTATTTACTTTGAGTAAAATGGCCCAGTTATTTGCTCTTTCCTTGCACTTCACTTCGTGCCATATAACTCCCCTTGGTCAAGAAGAGAATAACCAAATAAGAATTAGAATGTTTAAATCAACTTTTACATTCCTTAACCCCCTCCCTCGATTTTGAATATGTAACATTTGGGATGCCAGGATAAAACTGAATAGATCGACCTGCTTTTTGCAAGAAACTCTTCTAAGTATGTTTAAACAAAAAAAAAATTCCAGTCATATAAAATAATTTAGGAAATGGTACTTTGGGTTTACCGAAAGTTATCCATGATAAAATAAGTAGATTTGTACTAAAACTGATAAATGTTAACATAAATTTTAAAAGCCAGTCTCTTGTACTTGAGTAATTTTTGAGTAATATTTGCTATATATTTTCACCAAAAATATTTTCACCAAAAGTTCAAAAAAAAATTTAGACCATGTATTCCTTATAATTTTATATACATATATATTGCTTACCATGATAATAGGGGTAATAAAAGTCCCAATATATTCTTTAACTTGTAGTAAAAAAAATCTATATCTATATCTATATCTATATCTATATCTATATCTATATCTATATCTATCTATATCAATAAGCAGTATAAGGAGGTTCTTGATCAGTGACTACAGTTTTCTTGGAATCATTACAGTCCATCAATTATTTCAAAAGTCATCATATTGGGTCACTTGGGTGGCTCAGTCGGTTAAGTGTCCGACCTCGGCTCAGGTCATGATTTTGTGGTTTATGAGTTTGAGTCCTGTGTTGGGGGCTGTGCTGACAGCTCGAAGCCTGGAGCCTGCTTCAGATTCTGTGTGTCTCACTATCTCTGCCCCTCCTCTGCTCATGCTCTCTCTCTCAAAAATAAATAAAAACATGCTAAAATTTTTTTTAAGTTATCATATATTCAAAACCACAATAGGTCTATTTTACAGATCATTCATTCATTCATTTATTCTTCTCTGGCCAACAGAGAAATGTTTGCGCTTTTAAGCCAATAAAACTTGTACAGTGTACCATAAGATATAGATGTATACTTAAATGCAACATACTTAAAGTTTTTCAGGATTTCTTTCAAATATTTGAGATTATTTTAAGCCAACTGAATTCCAGATTGACTGGCAACCTACTTCTTCTGCATTGATTAAAAACAATGGTCTAAAATTTTACTATTAAAGGTTAAGGAGATTTTTTTTAATGAAAATATAGTTATAGTATAGTAAAAGGTGCTCATTTACTCACACTTTAAAGTTCATAATTAGTCCAACAAAGTAAAAATGTTCAATCACACTCAAATATGATTAATCTCATCAAAGGAAATAAAAATGTAAAACCAAGACAAACAGGAAATTAAGTAGCAAGGAAATTAAAAGATTCAGAGTGACTTTAATCCTTTCTCAGATTCTGAGTTTAATTGCCAGTTGCAGAGTAAGCTCAATTACAAAATCACGCTAAGAAAACTGACTTTTTAATTTTAGGTTAATTTCATGGGTATGGATGGAGCATTGGTTGGAAAATCTGAAGAAATAACAGTCCCTTTATGAAATATAATTAAAAGTAGTGTTCTCACAATAAGTACAGTGTTTCAGCAATTGTAAAGTCAAATAGATGCTTATCAAAAACCCAAAAAGTACTAATATTTAATATGTATCTTTTGTTACCTTCAAAAATGTACTCTTTGAAATGTAGGTGGATGGCTTTAATCCCATAAATCATCCACTTAAGCAAAAATAATATTTAATGATGAATTAATTATAAAAGGTCTCATAACAATTTTTTTATGAGAAAAAAATTGTTTCGCAACCCAAATGGTTTGAACAGAATTAAAGCACCATATTGTGTATGCTGAGTCCACATCTTCCCACAGATTAACATAATAATGTGATAAATATTTGAATGTAATCTTTCTACCAAGGCAGTTTTCCAATCCCATTTAGGAAAAAAAAAAGTACAGTATGTGTCTCATTTCTTTCAGATTTATTGTATGAAAAATACTGTTTTGTACAATAGAAATGAAATCATTTATCTGACCAATTCTTCAAGTCAATTTTCTGGTTTATTATTTGCTCATTCTTCACTGTGGCTTAACTGCGTATACAATCATCCTACATATTGATATTCCAAAATTAGGTTTGTCAAATCCCTAAAGAATTAAGAGTCAACATTTTATAATACCCACAGTCAATAGTTCCTTATTTAGAACTCGAGTTTTTTGCTATTGTGATGTGTTTTGAAGCTCTCAGTGAATTGCCTTGATTTTTTGATCTTTTAAAATGTTTTAGTTGATTTTTAAATTTTTATTTTACCTATTTACCTATTTTCTCCTGTAATCACACATATAATTTATATGCATACATATATGTGAAATTATACAGAATTCATTTTATATATGTATACAAATTTGAATAATTTACTATGTAATCACACTTTCACACATATATAAGAATTTCAAGAGAGAGAGAGAGCCTGGTTCATATGATTTTTAGCATTAAGAAGTCTATTTAGAAAAACCTCTATCTTTGTATATTTGTTCTGGTATTGCTCTCCATTTCTTTTTATCGTTAATAGCCACCTCCCCAAGCTACATGTTATAGGAATCATTCTTAAGGAATCATTTCAACTCCCTGATCTTTGGTTCCTGCTATAAACTGATTCTACACACAGCAGTCTAATGAAATCATATAAAAAATACTTTTGTGATTCTAAACCATAGAAACATATAGATGTTCCTTTCGTGAAAGATGAACTTAAACCCTGGTGTGTGATTCTTTATCTATTCCCATTATTTTTCAGGAATAAAGTAGCAAAACCACAAAGCCCAGAGAGAGCGCTTGGGTTAAGTGTTTGTGTAACTCTTTTTCTCAGTATGCAATTTCTTATTCTCCTTCTATATTTCTTTAACTGACTCTCTCAGTATGTCCTCGTTATATCTTCCTTTAGCAATGCTTCAAAATACTGTCATTAGTGAAAAGGCCCTTTGCTCTGACAGCAAGTGATGAAGGTGTAAATTACATGAGTAGAAGAAGAAAAGATGTGCCCTAGGAATTTAAACCCATTTTGCCTTCATGATTCAGACCAATTCATTCAGTGAGCTAATGAGCTATGAGAAACAAGATACATTTTAAACACACTGCTCGGTGTAGGGAATGTTTTACTAGCCTTGGTTCTATCATTAGAGTTGTGGTCTCAGATACTGAATTAGGAATTAAGAATACGTTTAATTAATGTCTTTCATTTTTAGAAAGAGTAATAAAAACAGTGAGAACTACCAAGAATTTTTTTTTGAGAAATATGATGTATTTAACATGCCTTTTTAATGGCCAATAGTATTTTACTTTTTGTGTATCTGTTTTTATACAACTTGCTTTATTCGAAATAATTTATTGTGGTTAGCAGACTTTATAAAAATAGCCTGCTTGAGAACTGGCACCAGTGATATAGAGAAAAATAATTACATGTGATTGAGAGTGAGCCCAAAGGTCAGAGCAATGGTAAGGGACAAATCAAATTAAGTGTTAGGTACCACAGATTAATACAAATGTAAACTTAACGCAGAGGGAAACAGAGAAGATCACAAAAAGGCTTCCTGATAATCTCATGCATTTCAAGGAAGGAGTTCTTTAGTATTTCAAAGATTACATTACAGAAACATGGTGAAGTAGAAGCATATTTTCTGTGAAGTCTAAAATACAAGACCATCTTTCTACCTGAAGTAGGGAGTTTTGTTTTTTGTTTTGTTTTGTTTTGTTTTATTTGGTGAAGTAAAATTACTTGACTTAACAGTAACATGACATGATTCCATTATTATTGAATCACCGTGAGCATACTATTTGTATAAGATACTGGATTTTAACCACAACAAGTATCACAAATATCGCTATTTTTTCTCTAATAATTTCCAAATAACCTATGGCACATTTAAGGGGCACAGATTCCCACTTCTAGATGACTTATGAAAGTGACCAATGAATGCCCTGTTCTTACGGGCAGGTAGTGAAAAGTCAGAACCATTATAGCTGTGCCTTCATTAAGTTACAGAAGTGGGGAGGAAATACCGAGAAAACATTATACCTAAAGTATTCGAAGTAAATAAACCTTCAATTTTTTCTAGGTTTCAGGAAGAAACAGTCCTTGCTATTTTACAATTGTATTATTTTAGAGTGCAGCATCTTCCTTTTTCATTTACCTTTTCTGCTTAATTTAGGTAAAATTAATAATAATAGTTGATACTTACTGAACATGTACTATGAAAAAATTTTTGAGTCTTCCACTAAACCCATCTTCCTGTTCCTTCGTAGGAATAGGGTGGTTCGAAGCATGAAGCTTTCCAATTAGAGAATTAATTTCTTAGCCCACTTTATAGGTACACATAGCATATGTGACCCAGTTTTCCCCATGAAAGTGATTGGCAGTGTGCCACTTTGGAGCCTGAGTCTGTAAGACTGTGACCTCTCCATGTAGTCTCTTTCTCTTTCTCTGTTGCATGGAACTAGACTTCTAGAACCGCCTGTGTAACATGCAGATTATCACAGGCTGTTTCCTAATGCCTTCCAGGAAAACTGTCATTGTAGGAAAAAAAAAATGCTTCCTTGTTTCTTTTTACTTATTATACTATAAAATGCTTTAAAAAATGTAATAGGTTAGCCTTTTACTGCAGCTAATAAGTTTAACCTGTGTCATGGAATCTTCTAAGGACTTTATAACTTAATCATCAAAACAGTTATGTGGGTACGCTCACTGTCACGGTTTAGAATAAAGAAGCTTAGTTTCATTGAGATGAAGTAAGCTGCCCATCTTCACTATGCTACTGCCATATTTGAGCCACTCTAAGGTGCACATTTTTTCCATATCATAACATCTCTGAAATCAAGATGTCTCTTGAGATAACTGGTATCTTACAAATCATTTGTAGGAGTTGCTTGTGTGTGTCTACAGGATAATATAATGATGTATGCTCTAAACACTGATGTCTTAGGTTTGGTGAAATAAGTGAACATGGTTGTAGGTATTCAAACCCAGGCAGTCCTGCTCCAGGACTTTTCATGTGAACTACTACACTTAACAAACAAATGACTTCACCATAATACAAAAGTGGTGTCTAGGAAGGGTAATTCTGTATATTTTTCAAGTTGGTTTGATTATGTTTATTTTCAGTTTCTCCTATCTTTTCCAGTTTTTATATTAATAAATAAATGACTTTTAATCTTCCAGCATAAATTGACTGCTTTGCTAAAACACCCAAACAAATAGTGATAGGTAGGAAGGTTTTTGCAATTTTTTACAGTATTTTCTTGTTGATGCAAGAATACAAGACTGGACCAAATCTCATCCTCTAGGATATACCCTGCCATAATGGAATTAGTAAATCAGATAAAATGAGTAGTTTACAAGTAAGATACCTTTTAAAAACCGTCTCAATACAGTAGGTACAGCTTCTCACTAAGTTCTTGCCCAGGTGATGATGCATTTTTCCTTCCTCCTTTCTTTCCCTCTCTCTCCAATCAATCAATCCTCTTTTTCTTTGCCTTCTTTAAAAATATATATATTTTTTTGAGGGGGCATAGGAAGAAGATTCAATTTTAGCAGTTGGAAAGGTTTTGAAAAAATCAGAACTGATAAAACTATGTAACATACTTTGGTTTATCAACTAGACTATGAACTCCTTGAAGAGACATGGTGTATGATTTTTTTTTTTCTCTGTGCTCCAAGTCTTGGTACAAACCCTACTAGCTCTGGAGAATCTGTTAAACTTAACTGCATTTTGAAAGAATAAAAATGGTAAATTTTTTTCAATTACTTAATTCAATAATATTGATCACCTAATATGTATCAATCAGCATTTCTGGCAGAATTCAAGTATAAGAAACATATATAGGGTTATTCTAAAGTTAGCGACTATTTATGTAAAACTTAAAAAAAAAAGGACCAACATTTCCACTGCATATATCTCTTAGTGTTTTTAATTTCCCTCATAAATTTGGACTGAGCTCATAAAAAACATAATTCCCCCAACTCCATTTTTATGTACTTAAACATACAAACATACAATTTCCAAAGAACCATTCTACTTCAGGCAATATTTCCTAAAGAAACAATCCTAAACATAAATATATATATATATATATATATATATATATATATATATATGTATGTATATGTGTATATATATATATACACATATATATGTATATGTGTATATATATATATACACATATACTTATATATATATATACACACATATATATAATATATATTTACTAATTTACTAATATATTACTAATTTACTAATAATATGTATATATATACACACACACATACATATTTGAAACATAAAGCAACAAATTAAAACAATTTCTAATTTTATATATATATGTGTATATATATATATAGAGAGAGAGAGAGAGAGAGAGACTGACTGTATCACAATAAAAAAGTAGCCACCTTGACATTTTGATACCAGGGTGTATTTTTCTTCTCTTAATTTAATTTTTCTGTGATTACAGAAGTCTGCTCTGTATAGGTCTTAGTACTACTGAATAGGAATAATGAAATATAGTGTAATGCTTTTTTTGAGCACTTCTGAAGGCCAATCACTATGCAACACAATTTATAAGAATTATTACTTCATTATTCATTACAAGCTTATGAGATATTATACTATTATTCCCATCTTATTACTGAGGAAATAGCCCAAGTAGATGAAATTTTACAAAAAACTGCAAAATAGCGGAACCAGTGCTGGAGCCCATGTAATTCTTGAACTGTGTTTTGAACAATCAGTTATATAATTTTCCCTGAAATGTAATGTCTCTGTTCTCAAGCAGCAGAGAAAACAGTATATACGTAGGAGACAATGTTAAATACTGTTCTGTAAAGAAAGTAAAAATCAGCTTGAACTGAAAAAGACAAAGACCCCTTTCATTAATCAGCCCAGGGAAAAGGGTGTGAGCAGACACAGAAAATGACAGCTACTAAATTAACAGGAAATGTTGTATCTCCCAAGTCATAGAGAAGCTGTAAAATGCATTAATGATCTCCTTTTGGAGAGACTACTATTTCTTACCAATCACACTTCCAGCCTCTCTCTGCTATTTATATTTATAATTAGAGATACCTAATTACTAAGTCATCTTCACTTTACGCCCAATGACTAATTAGTCTCCACTTCTAATCTTGCCTTAGAAAAAGTGATCCAAAACTAATCCTTTCCTTAGGCCTTTCTCAAAATCATTCCATGCGAAGCCAAACCTTATAAAAGATACTTCTCTGGAAAGTTACCCTTGCTGCATCATGTCACTGTATCTGACTTGTTTGACCACATGGATTTAGACTTTATCGCATGGATTGCCTTAATACAGAGAACGATATGGTAAATACTGTTAAACAAGTTTAAATATTATATAGTTGGAGCAGTGAAAAGAAAGTGATTACTTCTGGGTTAAAACCAATGAAAGTTTATATACAGAGTCCTTCTAGAGGCAGGCTCTAAATTGGAGACCAATCTGGTTGCCTGAGTAGATTTCAGGATAAAGGAACAGTTTGAACATGGAAGGACATTGTCAGAAAACACCAAAGCATTCTACTTGGTTTGAATTAGGTTTAAGGATATTCGTTCTGGAAAGGAAAGTTGGAGATACAATGTGAAATGTCTCAAATACTACAAAATAAAAGTTAGACATGTCTTCTGTAGGCCATCAGGTTGGACACAAAGGCATCTGAATGGTGTACGATGGGCATATCTTTGGATGAAGGCCAAAACAAATCTAATGTCAGTTAAAGAATGGACTTCAATGTGTGAAATTTGAGACAGGGAAAACATTTAGGAAGCCATCGCAAAAACTGAGTGGATGTTCCATTGCCAGAATAACTGAAGGAAATATATATGTGTGACAATATTTGATGAGAGATAAAAGAGAGAGAACAACAAAAAACTGGTAAAATTTTTAGTAGAAAACAGTGGCAGTCTCAAGAGTTTATGACATTATTTTCCAAGAGAGGAAGATGAATGATTTTTTGTGTGATAGGCTGCCAAGAGCAGGCACTGAACTGAGATGGAGCTAACCAGCTGACATATGAAAAGAAGGATCTAGAGCAGAAGCAGAGTATCTGAACTGGAAAGGACCCTTTGAGGGTTGTCGCTACTGAAGTGATTTTTCCAAGTACATCAGTAGAAAATTTAAAAGAAATAATGTGAAATGAGAGGAATAAATCCATTTAGGAACCACAGTTTTGGAAAGAGCAAAGAACAAAAATCTGGCAAATAACCAAATAAAAAAAATGATGAGAGACAGAGAACAAAAGTATATGGTCTTTAAAAATAAAGAGTTCCAGGGCGCCTGGGTGGCTCAGTCTGGTAAGCATCGGACTTTGGCTCAGGTTATGATCTCACAGTTTGTGAGCCTGAGCCTGGAGCCTGTTTCAGATTCTGTGTTTCTCTCTCTCTCTCTCTCTCTCTGCCTCTCCCCAGCTTGTGCTCTGTCTCTCTCTCTCTCTCTCAAAATAAATAAATACATACATACATACATACAAAATGAATAAACATTAAAAAAAATTAAAAATAAAGACTTCCAGGAAGAAAGAAATTGACAAGTGTCATATAGGTCATCGACTGTGAGAAGGAATAAAATAAGATGCCCCATTCAGAAAGTACTAAGACATTCAAAATCTTTTTCTAAAGGTCTCTCTTATATTGAGGGAGGATATTAAATAATATATTGCCATATTTAAATTTATAGCATTTTCCCCAAATCTATACCCCTTCCTAACATCTCATGTATTTTATGACCTTTCAAGTCCGATATTTCTATAAAGTGTAAGTTCTTAGGAATGAAGGTCCCAGCAGAATGCGGCAATGCAGTGTGTTATTGAACACAGATCTGTGCTAGGAAATAAAATGCACTGGCAACTGGCGAGCATCTCCGAAGCACCTGCTTGTATTCAAAGCACTGTGTTATCCCCACTGTTCTATGAATCCATTACTTAAGAACAATTGATTTTCTATTTAAGTATAAACTTTCAAGGTCACTTAAGTCTAAAGAGTATATATCATATATTTGAACACTGTGGGTAACTTCAATAAATGTTTCATCTATAATCTCTCCTCGGCACACATATCTGATTTACTGTAGCGTCATTGCTGCTAACTCACCTTATAAGTGAAATGCCAAACAGGTTAATTTTCCCTGTGAATGTGAAAACTTTTATCACTTACCATTTTTGCCGGTTTTTCTTTTTCCTAATACAGGTACACCACTCTCAACGCAAGAGCTATGTAACATTTTGTAACTTAACTTTTATCTGTTGAGTCATTCTGGAAACTGCCTAGAGCACCTTTAAGGACAATGCTGGGTCAATTACTGTAATCACTTCCCACCTCTTTCTCTAACAGACATTTGCCATTTTAAGTCACAGCTTAGTTCTGAATGGTCTCTTGATTTTAAACCTCTTGTTGAAAGATTCACTCTCTTCTCAGATAAGAGTCAATTTATTAATTTTTTCCAGAGCTTTTGACATATTTGAAAAAGTCACCTTCTCTTCACTTTACATATCATTTTCACCAGGTAATCACTTCTCTATTAATTTAAGTGGAAAAATCCTCCCTGATGTTCTTCATAAAAACTTTTATATTCTCCCATTGCCTTCCCCTAACACGCTGCATTCTACAATATCCTTATTGATGCATTCTTCATTTTATCTGCAGTAAGCAATAATCATGTTTGTTTTGTTTTTTCTTGCTGGGCTACTCTTCTCCACTTCAAATCCTTTCTCAAAATTCACATACTCATTACATTCTCAACTCTCCAATGGCAAACGCATAATTGCTAAAGAAAAAAAAAGGGAGGAGGGTGACAAGTGGGGCCCAGATTGATTTTCTATCACACAGAAGTTAATGACTATGGGAAAAATCTTGCCTTCCTAAACACATGTGAAGAAACCACTCTTCACAGTATCTAACAAGTATTTTTACATGCTTTGATAAATTGTGTCACTTTAGGTATATACAAAACTATTCAAAGTTGGGGCGCCTGGGTGGCTCAGTCGGTTAGGTCTCTGACTTCGGCTCAGGTCATGATCTCATGGGTTTGTGAGTTTGAGCCCTGTGTTGGGGGCTCTGTGTTGACAGCTCAGAGCCTGGAGCCTATTTCGGATTCTATGTCTCCCTCTCTCTGCCCCTCCTCCACTCATGCACTGTCTCTGTCTCTCTCTCTCAAAAATAAACAAACATTGAAAAAACTAAAAATATATATTATAAAATATTTATAAGGAATTTACTTCCTTCCTGTGCCCATGTTTTATTTGCATCCAATTATGCCTACTTTCCTGAACACACGACTAGAAACTTTTTTACTAGTTCTCCAAAAAGTTCTTTTCAAAGCTCTACCTCCTAACTCTTTAACCTATACATATATTTTTAAGGACTGAATATTTTTGTCCTTGAAAAATTCAAATGTTGAAATTCTAACCCCCAAGTTGATGGTATTTGGAGGTGAGGCCTTTGCGGGGTGATTAGGTAATGAGGGTAGAGTCCTCTGAATGGGATTAGTTCTCCTTTAAAAGAGATCCCAAAGATCTCTCTCCTCTTTTTCTCCCATGTGCCAGAAGTCAAGCTATCCAACCAGCCTGATGGTTGGGCCCAGGCGGTGGACGGATCGGGACTGCATGGGCAGCCCACCGAAAGTGAAGCTTCTTGTACTCCTGCTTTTATGTAATTTGGCCTTAGCACTGGTCAGGGCAGCCCCCCTACCAATGAAAGTACCTGGGGATCTGTTGGTTGGGGAATTGCCCACGACAGGCCCCTCCCCCCTCCCCCCAGCACCCCCCTCCCCGGGAAAAGAACCACTGGGGAAAGAAATAAGATTCTGCAGGGAAATTATGCGGCCCTACATCTAGCCCTTGCCACCCCCTATAAAGACTCCTCTACCTAATGGAAGGATAGCCCCATGTATTTTCCAGCCAAGAAGGGGACACATGGGTTCAAAATCCTCACTCTGGCAACAAAGGAATGTATCTATGGATACAAGTTACTCCGACCCCTAGGCCCACTTGGCCCCCAGGAGGCATTCCAGGTGATGATTGGACCTCATGGGTTAAGGTACAGAATGGTTCATTATTTCCTAGGTATACATTGTCTCTCTGGGAACGCATAAAGGCGTGGGTTCCCAGGGCCCTCTTGGCTCCCTCCCGGCACCCCAGACCAAAGCGAATACTTTTATTCCTTATACCACAAATGGTTCAAAGAAACAATTAAGAAGTCATGTCCCTATAAATGTTCCACTTGAGGTGTTGAGAGCTAGATGACCTTTCATGAAAATAGCGAAGCAAACACTTTATAAGCTATAAATAAATGTAGATACATAATGAAAGTAGTATGAAGCAATTAATCAATAAGCAAAAGGCAGGAGGGAACGTTACAAAGAAATAACCATGAGGTTCCTTAATGGGTGATTACACAAAGGAACATTTTTAGAATTAGGTAAAGCCGAGAAACATAGATGACGCATGCTACAAGGAAATTGCTAACAAATATAATGCCATGCTTGCCACAATAAAGTGGCCAGTCTAACACACTGCTGTTGTCTCAGTCCATTTGTTATTTTCGCCCATGCCATTCATCCTTCAGGAACCCCTGGACCTGCTAGGGCAGGACCCCGGCACCCATGTGAGGATATAATGAGAAGACAATTGTTTGCAATCCAGAAGGAAGTAACTTCATCAGAACCTGACCTTGCTAGCACCCTGACCTTGAACTTTCAGGCTCCAGAACTGTCAGGAAAAAAAAAAAAAATCTGTTTTTATAAACCACCTAGTATATGGTACTCTGTTAGAGCAGTCCTAACTGACAAGGACACACTCCTTAATGCATGCCTAATGTATCCGTTCTCCAAGAAGACTTCCAGCCCCCCAACCTCTGCCCTCAATCCTGTCCTGAGCTGGTGTCTAAATCGGTTCACCTTCTGCTAAATCTCTTGGATTCCTCTTTTCACTTTGCTACCTATGCTTTTGTCTGAACTCATAATCTTATTACATCTTAGTTTGCTACAAACATCTACTATACTGTCAATGAATATTTTCAACATTTCTCAGGTAGGAAACAAAACTCTACCTTTTCTGCTCGATGTCCAAACTACTCAGAGAACATCATTTCTCTCATACCCATTATTTGGAGAGCTTCACTGTCTCAGGATAATTGGCATCCCTGGAGTTATTTCTGTCCAGAACCTCTCCCAACAAAACTAACAAATTACCACAGTATTTTTGAGCACTTACATGTAGACAGAATGACATCACTTTCCTTACAATTCATTCATGCATTTTTCTCTCCAAATACTTTTCCAAACAACTAGTATGGAGGATATGGATTTTAAATACAGGTCTGCTTCCTACAGGTGTATCTCCCCTTTGGACTGTAAATTTTATGAGAAGCCACTGAGTTGATTTGTCTTCATATCCTCAGGACAACTAGCAGTAAGGTTTCCTTATAGTTTGTGCTCAACAGTGATTTTTTTTTTTAATGTTTAAGTTTCAACTTTCAAAACCATTGCAGGGGACTCTGTATTATTGAAGAATCCAGGACAGCAGACGATAAACTATCTAACTAAGCTACAGGGCTATGTATGCCTCCAGAATCTTCGGATCCTTACAAGAGGATTAAAGCAGCAGAGTGATGACTGATCACTGATTGAATAATGAGTTAATAAGAGTTAATATGAGGGACTTTGGGGCCTTCCAAATATCCAGGAATTTTTTCCCCTTAAATTGTACTTTAAACTGTATCACTCTGATTAAGGATCTGTGATATAACCTATTTAGATACAAAGTTACATGCTAATAAGAAGTAAGGTTTCCCCCACTCCCTCCAAGAGAAAACACCCATCTAAAACTCTTAATTATTCCACAGAGTTCATGGTTTTGTATTTTAGAGATTCTATACCTCGAGAGGGCTATGGAGAATTCATAAAATTATCTACATTTTAAATGAATATGCTTAGCCAAGCTAATCTTGTTTATGCATGTCAAATACAACACTATCAGTATCTAAGACACTAGAGTAAGTTCCTCTTTTTAAATAGCACACAGAAAGAGTTGATTCCTGCTTTGATAGCATTCTGTATTTAAAAATGTGAAATGGTAAGTAGCATATAAGACCACTGGTTTCTTCAGGTCCTGCCCACCTCTTTGCATTCAGAGAGATAAAGACTTTCACATTATTTAAAGCCATCTATGACTCAAGGAAAACAGAAGGATGAATTGACAGGTAGGCAATTAGCTCATTTCAGGCTAGGCAGGTGGAACACTTGCCCTTTAAGCAGGGTCTCAGGTGTTTTCCTGAGCTGCTGGAGAAGAAAGATGGTCATCAATTCCCATTTACCCTTTTCCTAATGTCTCTACCACAAGGAACACAATTTTGACTGAAATGTGTCTGAATATACTTAGTATTTATAAATACCAATATAATACTCTAAAACAGTAAACACATACAAACAAACTGAGATACTATAGAGTTAAGTTTTTGTGTTTTTTTTTATTTTTTAAGGCTTTTTTGTCTTGTTTTGTTTTTTTAAGGCACATTTAGATTTTCTTTAACCATTCATAACATACCAGTAAGAAATCTGATGGAAAGAGGCAATCCTAGGACATTTCCTAAGAGTAAAGAAAATACTACCAAAATACGGAACTCTGTGGTGACAAATTTCTCTAGCCAAATAATGACACCCAGTTTCTTGTTATCACTGTGAAGTAAAAACCAAGTATCAACGAAACTCCATGCCAATATAAAATTAAACTAAACCGCACTGTTGTCTATTTGTAACCCCTTCTAAAATGATTTTAACAAAATTTAATGTGGCAGTGAATATTATAAAAAGAAAGAGATGATCTTTCATTTTTTGCATTTCATAGATGGCCATTATAAAACATTTTTTTCTTGGTATTCGCTCATTTGTGATTTTTTTTTATTGAGTAACTTCCAAAACGGTAATACAGTGCAATTTAGAGATTAATTACCTTTTTTACATTTTTGCCTTTAACCCAAAAATATGATGTAACTGTAAATCAATTCATTCTTTTGGATGAGTTGATCTATAGACCCATGTAGCAAAAACAAACAAACCCCCCCCAAAAAGTTGATGACTTAATGACATTTCATTGTGGATATTAATATTGCACTTTAATGCTACCCATTCTCTTTTGCTGATACTTGCCTGTTCTTCTACTTTTAATCATATTTAGCACCCCTTTCATATCATTTGGCATGTGGCTCATGGCAATAGAGACAGCATGCTTACTTCAACAAAAAGAAGAAAAGGCAAAATTTCTTTCACGATTTTTTTAAAATATGGAACTGAATTTGTTTTATAAGATAATAGTATTCTTTATATAATTTATGAAATGATAATTATTCCTATTTTTAAGTCCAATATAACTACATAGTTTGTTTTCTTATAAACCTATGTGCGTTTTTTTTTTTTTGGTCTTTGTATGAATTATTCATAACAGGGTATAAAATAGATTTTAAAACCTGGCTGAACGGAGGAGTAGGAAAGGACACTGGAGACCACTTAGTCTCACCTATCTTCCTTCACATCCTTTTATGCCTAAATTCTTTTACAACATTTTTTAACAAATGATTAATGCAGATTCACCTTTCTATTTCTAGGATTGTCTGTTCTAGAGACCAGCTCTTCTACTGTGAACACTGTACATTATTTTAATTAAAATACATTCACAAATTAAATAACTTCACATTATAGTACTGAAAAATGAACAAAATTATTATATTGACAGTATTAACCCTAAAAATAAAACTGTCAGTTATTTTACCAGCAAAAATGGATTTATTTGAGAATTACAATCCAGGATATGGAAGGTAAGGCAAAACCATAGGCAAGTATGAAGCACAAACAGGAATCTCTTTTATAGAGGAAATTAGGGAATTTGGAAGGGATGTTATAAACAGAAAGTCCTTTGTAGTAAACTGGGAGTTCAAAGTATTGTGGCTTTTCATTGGCTGAGTTGTGACAGTCTCTCATTGGCTGGGCTATTGCTGGGGGAGAAGGAAACCTTTCCCCCTCCTGTTTCGGTAATATAGTAATATTGACTTGCAAAGAACCACTTCCTTCCTGTTAGGGTCTTCAGCTGATGAGGAGTGGTAGGGAATGAGACCCTCCCCCCCACCCCCTGCCCCGGCCTCCATGCTGGCTTCCCAAATCCATTTTAGTCAAGTTTCCCTTTATTAATTTTCATAACAGCCATAATGGAACTATTTTATTTCCTCATAAATAATTCTTCTTAGTCCTTAATTTGCATTAGTATTGGTGTTATTTTTGTTTTGTTTTACAAGGCCTAGAGTAATAATAGTTCTTAAAAGTCTTTCCTGCTATACTTCTCTCAAGGCAGGTCTCCTTGTTTTTATATTATATGGTTGATTATTTAAACATACATTCCTATGTCATACTAGGAGGACTGTTTCTAGTGATGTTGGAGGAATGACATGCTAAATCCTACCATAGATAACAATTAGATAATACTAAAACTAGATCATACTAGGAAACAATATCAACAACAAATGATAGTGAGGATATACAGCAACTGAAACTCTCATGCTTCCTGGTGGTAATCTAAAATGGTATGATTTCTTTGAAAAATAATTTGGTAGTTTCCTAAAAACTAATATAAACTTACTATGTAATTTAGCCATTGCAAGCTTGAATGTGTACTGAAGAGAAATGACAAATCCAGGTAAAATCTCACACACTTTTATTCATAATAGCTAAAACCAGCAACAGTGCACACATTTATCAAAACAGTGGATAAGCAAATCATGGCATACCCGTTCAATGGAATACTACTTGGCGGTAAAAATGAGTACATTACTGATACAAGCAATATAATGGATGAACCTCAAAATCATTATGCTGAAGAGAGAGAAAGCTGGTCACAAAATAGTATACAGGAAGCACAGCAATAATTGAGGGATTAAGACTCAGGAAATGAGGATATGAATGAGGAAACTGAAATGATGAAAAGATCTTCTATCATAAATGTGATTGTGATTGCACAAATTCATACTTATTTTAGAATTCATCTACCTTTAGACTTTAAGTGGACACAGCTTACTGTTGGTAGATTATATATAAAAAGGTTATTTAAAATAGTATATCAAATTTAAACCATCTACAGGGATGCTTAATAATCATGAGTGCTGATTTTGCATGCAGGTGATTAGTTTTAATTAAAAAATTATAAAACAAAAAGCCATGCCTTCAATATTTTATTTTAAGCCCACACTTATCCAATGTGAATATATTCATATTCTGAAAGGATAGAGGTATGGGTGTGGGTGAAGGGTAAAGTATGGGAGTACAGAAGGCCTACAAAGTTGAATAAAATTGACACCCCAAAATGATAATTTAAAATAATTAATTAGCAATCTGAAACTTATTTTGAAATGTACTGCGGGCACTCACATATTCTGTACTTATTAATAAAAATTCTTGTTAAACAAGGCACTGCCAGATTGAAATAAGCTCCATTAGAGGATATTCGGAGCCATTCAGAAGGATAGTTTCACTCTCTTCTCGTTTTAGATTTACTTTAGTAGGACAATTTGACACACATTATGGGAATTGCCATTTTAATGCTCAACAAATTATTTCCTTGGCTATAGTAGAAATCTCCATCCAGTAAATCATCTATGCATAAATCAGTAATCTTTGTTAACATTTTCCAGGAAGTACAAATCTAAGTTTCTACATTATGCCCACAAGGGGATTATCGAAGATATTTTCTAAATGTCTGTCAAAAAATAAATGAATTCAAAGTATTCTACATATGAGGCTCTACTTTTCTAGAGGGGATGTATATCTTAAAATTTATTTTGAGATCTAAAAGAAAAAGGGAATATTAGGCCAGGGAAACTGTCCTTTTTATTTCAATAAATAAAAAAGTATGGAAAGTAAGGATCAAAGGAAGCCTTTACTTCTGGTATGAATAGCCTCTTCTCTTTGAAAGGACAAGATACAATTAAGACTCCTTATATTATTTCTCAATTGTTAGAGGGCTCTGGGTTTGAACACTGGATGTCCAACTCACTAACTTTCTCATCATGGACAATATTTTTAATCTGTATGTTATCTCATTTTCAACTTCTTGTAAATTGGGATTATTACTGATATCTACCTCTCAGTATGAAGGTCAAATAGGTTATTATCTGGAAAGTGCTTTAAAAGTATTTGAGGAGCACCGAGGTGGTGGCTCAGTCGGTTACATACCCAATATTAGATTTCGGTACAGGTCGTGATACCAGGGTTGTGGGACTGAGCCCTGTATCAGGCTCTGTGCCGAGCATGGAGACTGCTTAAGATTTTCTCTTTCTCCCTCTGCCCCTCTGCCCTACTTGCACTCTCTCTCTCTCTCTCTCTAAAAATAACTTTTAAAAAGTTTTTTTTTTTAAAAATAGAGAGTATTTGAAACAGAGTAAGAATTCAATAAATATTACCTATATTTACTATGTTTGATTTTGACATCTTATCCCTGAGGCCTGTGAACATTCTATTTAGCACATCAAATATTTTTTCATAAACTTCTTTTTTATTATACTTGCTCATCTAATGCAAAATAAGAGCTTATTTTTCAAGATATACTCAATTTAGAAAATGGTTTCAAAACTAACCTTATTTATGCCTTTTTAACTTGTCTGTTTGAATCTACTCTTAAGTTTCTAGTGTGAAGTTCCCCTGCTTCACCACGAAAAGTGCTGGCAATTGACTTTCACTCTTCACTCCACACTTTCACTCCATATTTCTGTCACTGCCGTGTTATCAGACATTCCGCTAAGAGTTAAAATCAGACTATAGAAGCATTTCCCTTTACGTTTCCACAATATTCTGAGATGAAACACTATGGCCTTAAATCAAGAATTTGTCAAGTATTCTAGTTCCAAAATAGTAACAAGATGTTTAGATAGTTCAAGGGGAATAGAACAAATAATCCAGCTATTTGAGATCTTATTCAAGATCTCATTTAGAGAAAAGTGTAAATGTGAGAATAACCTTTTCTTTGACAATCATAACACTTTTTAAAAATTTTTTAAAATTAATAATATTCACATCCAAAAACACAACCATATCTCCCTACTGTAATGTGAGTTTCATAATTTTTTAACTTCTCAAAACAACAGTTTTTTAGTAAATATACTTGTATCTACAGAATGTAGGTAACATTTCCATTGAATATAAGTTTTAGGATGACTCACATAACTAAAAATAAATAAATAGATAAAGATGCTAATTGTCTTTTTCTCTGACAAGACAGAATAAACATTAACTTCTCAAGAAGGAAAAACTATAGTGACAGCAGATCAGTGGTTGCCAGGAGCTTAGGGTGATGGGAAAGGATGTCCACAAAAGGTCACAAGGTAACAATTTATGGTTAGTAAAATATACTTTTTATCAGGATTTGATCTTGCTGGTAGTTATAGACTATACAGGTGAGTGTCAGAATTCATTGAATTGTACATTTAAAACTGGTGATGGGTAATATTTTCTGTGTGTACAGTTCAGAAAAGGCCAATAGTTTTTAAAATAACAAAATCATATTTACCATGTACAATTATTTAAAAAAGAAACTGTCTTGATCAAAGTCTTATGGAGGGTTCAGTCTTGGGTGACCAAATTCGTACCACAAGATCTCATTTGACAAAGCTTGTAGAAAGACAATCCAGGTAGTACAATAATTTCTAATGTGGCCAATCTATTCAGAGTTGATAGTTATCATTTAAGTCAGATTCTTTCAACTCTTACATCTAGTTAGCAGGGGGATAACAACTTGAGTTCAAAAGAAGACTAGAACCAGTGACTGAGTATGGCTTTTTTTTTAAGTTTATTTATTTTTGAGAGAGAGGGAGGGAGGGGCAGAGAGAGAGGGAGACAGAATTCCAAGAAGGCTCTGCACACTGTCAGCACAGAGCCTAACATGGGGCTCGGACTCACCAACTGTGAGATCATGACCTGAGATGAAATCAAGAGTTGGATGATCATCTGACTGGGCCACCCAGGTGCCCCTGAATATGGCATTTTGAGTCTTTATGAATGTGGCATTAAAGATTGTTTCTAAGATCCTTAGAACTACTTTAGACACAGAGCATCTATTTCTATTTGCTTGAAACTTTCCATTCCTATGATTTCTCTTTTTGATTTTCCTGTAATTGTCTCCATTATTGTCCTCAGTGTATCCTTGACCAAATTCTATTACCTCTTATTTGAAATGGCAAAAGTTAAGTTTCTTTTTGCAACCAAATCAAGCCTCAATATAAGTAGGATTATATATTTATTATTCAAACTGATGTTCATATCAATTGCTGCCCAGGGAACTCTATCATGATTTCAGTCTTGGCCAACATTTGGGAGACTATCTTGGGATATTATGGAGCCTTTGATGGTATTATGCTGCCTGGATTATCTCACAGAACACACTTTAGAAATAAAGTTGGTGGTACCTAACCTACAAACAAGTGTCAGTTTCAAGTGTCTCTGTGAATTCTTTACCGTACTACTGAGAGCAGCTCATGGGCCTATCATTGGCTGATCTGTCACATCCTCTCCCACATTAAAATAATAATAATCTGATATTAGTCATTTATACCGGTTGACTGATGGACTAATTTATGTTCTAATAACAAGTGCTAATTCTTACATACTGCACTGCTCTCCTGGCTTTTCAGATCAACTCATTTAGTCTCCAAACAGCCCCCTTACACACATGAGAAAACTAAAGAAAGGGAGGCTAAGTGATTGCCAGAGGATTAGCCCAAAGAAAGAGTACAAGGGCTATTCCATTCTGGGCAGTGGGGTTCCAGAGGCTAAAAATGCAGTATTTCTACAAATTAAAAGATGTGATTTAAATAAAAAAGTAGAATAAGATATATTCTTCTATGACACGAATTAATGTTTTAGTCAAAATTAGCTTCTGATTTGTAGAAAAGCGTAAGGGGAAGACATTTTATGCATGCTCCGCACAGTCAAGATATCCTAGTTCATACTGCTTTACAACAAATGATTCAGGATCTGAGTAATTGTGTACTTCATAGTAATTACCATCATATGTGACTCAGATGGCACTTGCAGGATTTTGTTCCCTCCAGCACCGCAACACACATGCACACACATGTAAATAAACATACATACCAGTCTACTATTCCATTGAAATAAAGCGATCTCACACACCCACGTCCATTGTATTTTTCACATCTACAGATCCTTAGGAAATATTCTATATCTCAGAGGCCACTGAGATCTCCAAAGATCAAAACATTATGCCTCTCTCCAAAAAGTGAAAAACAGAAAAATCAGGATAGCAGGCTACAAGTAAACAGCTGATTTTTATTAGACATTTTAAATTTTAAGGGATTGGGAGCAGGGTGAAATGCTAAGTAAAAACCCTGTTTTTCTTCAAAAACCTTTGTGTACTTCGGAAGTTGAAACTTCCTGAGGACAGATGGACATCTGCTGGGACGTAATAGTTCATGCTGAGGCACTTTTCCATTTAGTTGCAAATTTCTGCTATTCATTTCAACTTTGTGTTTTTACTTTTAAATGAAAATTCTTCCTACTCTTTTTGATATGCTGATATCTTGTGATATTGCACCTTTTATTCAAGCTATAGTGAATACTTTCTCCCTAGTCTCCTTTGCCTATTTTTTATTCCCCCAAAGGCATTTCCTTCAATGTAATACATGGCTTTATAGTCCTTCATAAACCCGTGGAATTTAAAGTCCTTTGTACCTATGATCTCATTTCTTTGATTCTTTCCCACTTTCAAGCAATTCTTGCATGGTTGTGAAACAGACATTTAGAATAACTCCCTCTTGTTGAATTCTCTGGCTTAGACAATATAATTGACCTCTCAGCAACCAGGAAATCTTTTTGGTCTATTTTTAGCTATATTTGTCACCACCAGCTGTCGAGGTAGTTAAAATTCCCCTGGAGAACACTGTTAAACAGTTAGTGAGGGCTGCATTTCAAATGCAGAATCGCACAGCATCGGAACCTGGGCTGTGTACATACTGGCTCCACCTCTTAGCGTGGATCGATAATGCTCTTGTTCTTCTTTAACTTCAACAAAAAGGGTGTCAGCACACTGATCAAGACCATATAAATATTATTTCTTCTTTCATCAGCTAGAAGTATGAGCAATATTTCTGGATAATAGTAGATAAGCAACACAGAAATTTTATAAATAACAGCAACATTTTTTACATGATATTCAGGAAATTTTTCCTCTTGAATATAGAAAATATATTTGGGGACGCCTGGGTGGCTCAGTCAGTCAAGCGTCCAACTTCGGCTCAAGTCATGATCTCACAGTTTGAGTTTGAGTCCTGTGCCGGGCTCCATGCTGACAGCCCAGGGCTTGGAGCCCGCTTAGAGTTCTGTGTCTGCCTCTCTCGCTGTCCCTTCCCTGCTCACGCGCGCTCTCTCTCTCTCTCTCCCAAAAACAAATAAACATTAAAAAAATTAAAAGAAAATACATTTGGAAAATTATGGAAAGCAGGAAGAAATTAGGTCAACATGCAATACAGGCACTTTGTATTTAAAATTAAAGACTAAAGTAAAAAGAATAAAGTAATTACAGCTTTGAAGTAAGTTGAAAGACAAAAATTTTAATGTTTAAAAATAATTAAATGCTCGTCCGTTTTCACATAAGACTAAATACTACTGTAAGTATATTTTAGGAAGTAGTTTTCAGAACACTTTGCAATTGGTTTACAGTCTCTAAATTTCGTAAAAGAATTACAAAGGTGAAAAACATGTATAGTTTTCGACTGTTCTTCATCCACTAAAATTAATTGACCATAAATTTGTTAGCAGTTGGACTTTGAAGTGGGATGGAACTAAGGCACTGGTACATATTATTTTAATGAACAATGATGTGTGAAACGAATCATAGCCATGTCAACAAGATAATGGTGAATTATAGCCTATTCGTGGATGAAAGGCTGTGTGACAAGTATGTGAGGTAGTTGGTAAAAGATGCCGGTTGAGTTTTGTACTTGAAAAAGGAAAAACTAGGCAGCCTGCAGCTTTTAAGGCATGCCCACACAACAAACACACTGAAGCCCCGTTGTGAAGATTTTGGATGAAACAGAACATTTTATTGCTTTTCCATTGTTGCTGTAACAAATCTATCATGAACTGTAGCTACAGACAATACAAATGTGTTGCTGTACAGTTTCCCGGGTCAGGAGTCTGACGGGTCTCACTGGACTAAATGGTGTGGTCAGGGCTGCATTTCTTTCTGGAGGCTCCAGGGGAGAATTCATTTTCTCCTTATTTGGATTGTTGAAAACAACTCTCGGTTTCTCGTGGTTGTAGGTCTGAGATCAACTTTTTCTTGCTGGCTCTCAGCTGAGCATTGTTCCCAGCTTCTGCAGGCTTCCCTTGTCCCTTGACTCATGGCTCTCTTCCTCCATCTTCAAAGCCAATATAAGGATAGGCTGAGTGCCTCTCCTTTCCTCTCATCTCTCGAAGCCAAAAAAGATTCTCTACTTTTAAAGGGTCATATAATTAGGTTAACTAGGTCAACCAGGATCTCAAGGGCCCTCCCCTTAATCACACCTACAAAGTCTCTTTTGCCATGTGAGGCAACTTAGTCCTGGGTTCCACTGCTTAGGGTGTGGACATCCTCGTGGGAGACATTATTCTGCCTATTCTGACTCTGATTCTTGACATCAATTACTTTATCCAGGGTATTAGTTTGCTGGGACTTTCAAACAAAACACTTGAGACTGGGTTGTTTAAACAACAGAAATTAATTTTCCTCACAGTTACAGAGGCTTCAAGTCCAAGATCCAGGTTTCAACACGTTTGGTTTCTTTTGAGACCTCTCCCCTTGATTTGCAGATGGACATCTTGCTGTGTCCTCCCCATGGTGTTTCTTCTGTGTGTGCACATCCCTGGTAACTGTTTATATGGCCAAATTCCCTTTTCTTAGAAGGAGACCAATCAGATTGAATTAGGGCCTACCCTAAAGGCCTTGTTCTAACTTAATCACTGCTTTAAAGAACCTATCCTCAAATGCAGTCACATTCTGATATACTGGGGATTAGGACTTCAACATATAAACTTGAGGGAGACACAATTGAACTCAAAACAGTAATTTTAGGGCTTTGAAAACTAAAAGGGACTTTAAAAGCCACTTCCCCAAATTGCCACTGACGAAACCGCTAATCAGATAAGCCAAATAGCTCAAGGATGTAAAGAATTCTAATCCACTACATGACAGACTTCATTATCTCATTCTGCCATGTTCCTTCTCAACACAGAGTCATATAATTTTAATATATACATTTCCAGATTTCAATAGCAGTGCTTGATTCTGAAAAACAAGAACATAAAAGAATAGTAATATATGCCTATATACTGTGTATACTGTGGTTTTTGAATATACATGTAACACTCTGGTTTTTTGTTTTGTTTTTATAATTCATGAATGTGCACAGACTTAAACTTCTGACTACTCTGCTCTCCCTTTTGTTTAGTTTTGCCTTAAAAAAAAAGGACCACTTTTTTCAGGACTCAAGGAAACACTTCTTCACACTAAATATAAACTAATATTAAGAATGTGTATATATATATGTGTGTCTATATATATGTGTATTTCTGTGTGTGTACATATACACACATAGGTATATATATGTACCTATACATATATATACACGTGTATATATACATGTATTTGCCATATACATGTGTATATATAATAGCCTAACATAAAATAATTAAATAATTCTGGTCCTGATTTTAAATAACAGTGAATTGACAAGGAAACTGGAAATCCCAGTACACTTGGTTATGTACTGATTTCGGGTGGTCTAGGCTTCACACAGGAAGCACACACACAGAAGGAAACAATGCAGGGAGGGGGCACGACTGGACAGCTGACTGGAGGAGCTAACACTAAGTTTGTCAGGTGAAGGAAGGGAGGTGAGTGGAGACAGACTGAATAGAACAATGGGAATTCAGCAAGTACAAAGCTCAGAGGAGAAACAGCATTGCCAGTTTAATGACTTGAATGTAAGTGGTTCATTCTCCCTAGAACCTGGAGTAGTAGGAGTGGGTCTGGCAGGTAGAGAGAAGGGGCACTCACTGTCTGGGAGAGGTACACCAGTGGAAAGGTATGAGACGATGTAAACAAGGTGCTCAGGATGAGAGGCCTAGCATGGTCTCAGAAAACGTTAGGATTTCATCTTGAAAGCAAATGGGATTTCCTGAAAAGCTGAAGGTAGATAACTGGAATGATCACATTTACGTTTTATCAAAACGTCCAGCCGATGGGTGAAGAATAAATGGGAGTGGAATCTGAGAGCATGAAACAAACAAAAAGCTGCAGCAATAATACAAAATAATTAATACTCATTGTTATTTTAGTGGATGCTTAAATGATGCACCTCCTTTAGACTTAACTCTTTGAGTTGGTATTCTTTTTCACCTTTACGAATGACGACACCCAAATACGGAGACTTTAGATGACTTTTCCCCAACAAAATATCTGTTAAGTGATAGTGGTACGGTTTGAGCTCTGGTACTCTGACTTCTGAGCTTATGCTCTTAAATGTTACACAATCCACACCCTTAAGGAAGGTAAGACAATGAAACAGAGAAAAGTCCAAAGAACTGGAGACATATATAGGATGGACAAACAAATCTGTTAATAAATTGAATCTGAAAAGTGAAGGGGAGGGGGAAAATGCCACATAATTTTCTGGCTTAGGAAATCCATCTTTACAGAAACCTCTGTTTTTAGTGGTAATTTGTGTATTCTTCAGGTGCAAATGTTTTCATTTTTACTTTTAATTTAGGGATTTGTTTTCTCCTTTTGATATCTGACTTTAAATTCTTTATAGATAAGGATTAAATTTTATTTTTCTTTATTACCTCTACCTAGTTCCTAGCATGGTCCTTTCCTTGTAGTGGTATATAATAATTTTCTTAATGGGAAATTAGCCTTTCTCATTTCTGCATTCACTTGCTATGAGCTACAACTATATACACTGTAGACTGGCTTTCTGCATGCAATGTGGACGATGATATTGTGGGGACAATAAAACAATCCTGGCAATCAAAGACCCCTCTTACATTCAAATGAAAAGAAATTTCCCAAAGAATTATATATATATATATATATATATATATATATATATATTTTTTTTTTTTTTTTTTTTTTTTTTTTTTTTCTTGAAGAAGGAAGGGAAAGTATATATAAAATAAAGATATTTCAGGGTGCTTGGGTGGCTCAGTCAGTTAAGTGTCCAACTCTTGATTTTGGATCAGGTCATGATCTCATGGTTTGTGAATTTGAACCCCACATCAGGCTCTGCGCTGACAGTGTGGAGTCTGCTTGGGATTCTCTCTCTCTCACCCTCTCTCTCTTCTTCCCTTTCTTGTGTTCTCTAAGTAAGTAAATAAATAAACTTTAAAAAAATAAAGTAAAATAAAGATATTTGTTTTTTTAATTTTTTTATTATGTTTCTTTACTTTTGAGAGGCAGAGAGAGACAGAGTGTGAGTGGGGGAGGGGCAGAGAGAGAGGGAGATACAGAATCCAAAGCAGGCTCCAAGCTCCAAGCTGTCAGCACAGAGCCTCACGTGGGGCTCGAACTCACAGACCGTGAGATCATGACCTGAGCCGAAGTCGGACGCTTAACCGACTGAGCCACCGAGGCACCCCAAAATAAAGATATTTGTTAAAAAGGATTGTTAGATAGGGGAGCCTGGGTGGCTCAGTCGGTTAAGCATCCGACTTCGGCTCAGGTCATGATCTCACGGTCCGTGAGTTTGAGCCCCGCGTCAGGCTCTGTGCTGACGGCTCAGAGCCCAGAGCCTGTTTCAGATTCTGTGTCTCCCTCTCTCTTTGACCCTCCCCCGTTCATGCTCTGTTTCTCTCTGTCTCAAAAATAAAAAAAAACGTTAAAAAAAAAGTGAAAAAAAAGGATTGTTAGATATGAACCTATCACAATAGTGAGAAGACACATGCATTATAAAGGAGACCTTAAAAAAAAAAAAACAACCCTGTTAAGTATGTATTATAGAAAGATCAGTCAAGCAAAAAATATTTGAAATGAAAAATTAATCTGACATTTTCCGAAACGTAAGTAGATGCTCTTAAGTCACGTAACCTGACAAACTCATTTACACCCGTAAGAGTACATTTTGCAGATAATTTATTCTGAAATATCCATCAAGATGTACTTCTACTTGAAAGCAGATTTTCCACTACCATCCTGCTCCCGTATGGACATAATGGCCAATTTATAACACCTGTTCTTAAATATTTTTAGTTCCAGATGGTCTGTTCCAAGCTTTATGGGGCTGAACTTTGGATCTCAAACCGCACATGTCAAAATACTTAACTGAAACTAAAACTCTTTTTTGAGGGGAAAATATATATATATATATATATATGTTGTCTAACCACAGGCATTCTGGTGTCCTATGTCCCTGGAAAAATGAACTAGCCATCTGTCTGAAGGAGAGGTCAAGTCAAAGTCCTAAATTTTCATAACAGCATATCAATAATACTACCTACATATATCTTCTATAAAACACATGAGTTATCTTTTACTCACCAAGATGGAATACTGACATATGAAGCTCTTGGAAAGAATTTAGCCAATGAATTAGTTGTAACCTTGTGTTTCCTGAAGCTTGTTTGACACCTTTAGGATCTAAAAGCATTTTCTATTTTTCTAGGCCTTCGAAGTTCTAGCCCTCCACTAAGCTGTATTATTAGAAAGCAGTTTATATACATTATTTATGTCAGTCTCCATGGAAACACACTCACTGAGTGATGGTTAATACTTCATTTTTTGCTTTTATAGAGACATGAGAAACTAGAATATTTGCCAAATTTTGTTATATATGATCAAAAATCATATTTTATGATTTTATGAATGTCAAGTTGATAAAATTCTTCCAGAAATCATTTCTAGTTGAAAAGGCCTAGCTCTCATAATGTAATTAACTACTCTAATCAGGCAGTTCAAACTCTGAAATGCAGCATGCCTTTCTTACTCTGTCTTTATCAGGATTCTCAAAGCTGTTTTCAAAAAATACTTTTTCTAATGAGTTTTTTTTTCAAATATACTCTTCAAACTAGCCCCCTGCCCCAACATGTTTGAACTTGTGCTGATTAATTTCATGTGTCAATTTGGCTGGGCTAAGGGATGCCCAGGGAGCTGGTAAAATATTTTGCAGTGTATTTGTAAGGGTGTTTCTGGAAGAGCATGTGATTCAGTAGACTGAGTAAGGAGATTCACCCTCCCCAGTGTCGGCAGGCACCATCCAAGCCACTGATGGCAAAATCACAACACAAGTTGACAGAACAGTGAATTCTCTTTCTTTTAGAGCTGGGACACCCACCTTCTCCTGCCCTCAGATGCAGGCCTTCCCTGGTCCTCATGGCCTACGCCTGGGATTGAGTTACACCATCAGCTTTTCTAATTTTCCAGTTTTTAGACATTAGACTGTGGGACTTCTCAGGCTTTGTAACCCTATGAACCAATTCCTATAGTAAACCTCTTATTTCTCTCTCCAGCCTCTGTTTCTCTAGAGAACCCTGACCAATACAGCACTTTTCCTAATTACTATTATTGTTGTTCCTAAGTGGAGTGGACTTTGCAGTTAGGCACTATGCATTCATTGCCTCACTTAATCCTGAAAACAAAACCGTGAAATTGGTATTCCTTGCTTTATAGATGTGAGAACAAATATAGAGGGGTTAAGTGACTTGTCAGACATCACCAGTAAGCTTCAGATCCTGTTGTGAGTAGAAATCATGCCCACTTGTGAAGTTACATGGCCACTGAATTAGATGTTGGAAGGGAAGGATGAGGTCAGATGTAATCATTCCATTTTTCAAGTTGAGGACAGAAGATACAATAACAGAACAGGTATCAAAATCCCACTTTAATGATCTCAGTATGCCAATGCAGAGGTCAGTAAAATGAGATTTAGGTTTAAAGCATAACTGGGGGGGGGGGCAACATGAATTTAAATGATCACAGGATCTGAATCAATAGGCAGTTGAGAGAGTGAGTGAGGTGGAGGGAACTATACAAAAGATAAACAAAAAAAATAGTAGATAATAAATAAAACCAACAATAATAACTGTATATCATAAGGAAAAAAAAAACAAGAAAAATGTATGGGCTTGATTTTTGATTTTTCTAACATACAGTTCATGCCCTGGGCTCTAAATCAGTCATTTTAGGAACTTCTCTTCCCTTAGCAGACATTAGAAAAAGAAGACCTGGAGAGCGTGATGATCTGTTAGAGCAACAATCAGAGAAGCTTCTCCTTCTTCATCTTCAACAAATATGGATGTTAAATTTTAATTAGTTACCTACTGGGGCACTGGAGTGGCTCAGTTGGTTAAGTGCCTGACTCTTGATTTCAGCTCAGGTCATGATCTCACGGTTCATGGGTTTGAGCCCCACTTCGGGCTCCATGCGGGAAGTGTAGAATCTTCTTGGGATTCTCTCTCTCTCTGCCCCTCACTGCTTGGCTGTGCATGCACGAGCACTCTCTCTTTCTCAAAATAAATACACTTCAAAAAAAGTTACCTACCGAGAGCATGAGCCATTGACAAGTTACTTAATTTTGTTAATTACATCATTAATTACACATGAATCTAAGATGATAAGGAAGATTTTACCTTCAGATTAATAAGTCTATATAAATGTAACACCTAGCACATGCTAATTGGTTAATAAATGTTAATTATCTTTCCTTCATTGTTTTCATTCAATCAGAAGATAAGTTGTCATCTAATAGCATCTCCAATTTTCCCATTTCTAAAAAGGAAAGGTAAAGCTGAATTCAGGATTAAATGGAGTTAATGCAAAAATAACACATTATAATATTAAGCTGTTATTCAACTAGGATCTCATGTAAATAGATTCTGTGTCAAACACATTTGTTCATAAAGCATACATAGCCATTTTAGCATATCCTACCACACTTAGCATCACTCCCAACCAGGAACTGTGTCACATGCTTGCATGGACAAGGGCCGCATACTTGGTTTAATGCTCTGCTGCTGATGTCTTGAAATTTTCTGAGAATTTTTGAACAAGGGGCCCCATTTACATTTTTGCATCAGGCCCTACAAATGATGTAGCTGGTCCCACACCCACCTACCATAATATAGATAGTGGTACTTTCTTCCTTCCTCTTCCAGCATGAAATTAAAATTAATGAAATCAAAACCCAGAAAATTCTATTTTTTTTACAAATAGAATTTGAGAATTCCAGAAAATCACAAACTCCTAAATGTTCATTAAAGTTAGATACATTTGTCAGATTTTTTTTTTTAAACTGGTCTGTGTCCCCAGGCCAAGGGGTCTTCTCCAAAAATCTAGGCTTCCAGGTGAATTTGGTTTTTGACTGATAATTTTACCACTAGCATTGTCAGAATTCAAATTCTAAGTATCTCCTCTGTGCCTTATACTATCTCGAACACCTCAAAGTCAGGTGTTATTTTTGGTCCATATATTAAAAAAGGGGGGGGGAGTGAGAAATACTCTCCATTTTTTGCCTGTATTGTTATTATTTTTCTTCTACCGGAAACATCCTCAACTTTTTCACAGTTTTCTCAAAATTTTTTCATGCTCCTCCTAGTGGCTCTCTAATAAAGAATCTACAATTGGTTGGGTTAGGAGGTCTTTCTTCATTTACAATATTTTCACTCAATTGTTATTACAATAGTTTTACTAAATCACTATACTTTGCCTAGCATTCTTTTTGGTGCAGTGGATGTAGTGGTGAAGAAGCTACAAAATCCTTTCCCTGTGGGAGCTTAAATTCCAGTGTTCATATCTATCTTTTATGTAACTGACACATAATATCAGAAATACAAGAACAAAAATAATCCTTGTAGATAGCTTACTTTTCTTTCTAAATACAATAAACATTTTCAGTTTCCATGAACAAAAATTTTGAGGGTTTTTTTTTGATCTGGAAGGAAATTCTGATGTCACCAATTTTAGGAATGATAGGGTTTGGGGAGAAAACATTCCTTTACAATTGAATACCCTTTTAATGTGAATCTACTCTTTTATTTAAAGTATTTATTGTACAGCTTCCGGAGCCCAAGAAAGGTACTAAATGTCTACTAAAATTACAACTGAAAAGAATCCTACTGGGGAATATAGCTGTGATTTAATCAGGTATCAGCTGAAGTTACACAGTCTTACAAGATTTAATGAAATTTATTTGTGCTTCATAGCACAAATACTATATGAGCAAATACTCCAAATACTATATGAGCAGCCTCTTCCTTAAGTTCTTGTTCCCATTTCTGCTTCCAACCTCTTTCTGCTGAGTTGTAGATCTCCCTTTACAACGGTTTTCCCTTAGCCTCTTGCTAATCCAGTTGTAAAATACAGCTCTCATCAGTGGATGCCCATATATTAGAAATTTGCAAACAACAAAGCCTTTTGCACTGTACAACTTACATGTGCAATTTAAAAATATTATTATTATTATTATTATTATTAGGAAAACTTTGTTCTTTATCAAGAATTGTTCTATATCAAATTACTTGGTCACTCTACAAATCAAACCTTTTTCCTAAATCAAATTTCCTCATAAAGTCTAGCTCCAGACCATGGTTCTTACACTACTTTCATTTTTATATTTTCCCCCTCTTTTGGTGTCTAATCCAGACCTCAAATTCCTACTCCTTTCTTATTCTACTCCTTCATTTCTTATCAATGTAATTTATCTGATTTCTACTTTTGTTGTCTTACACTCACCTAAATCAAACCACTTTTTAACAAAAAGATCAGTTTTACTTCTAAGAGTTAATCTGCCATAAGAAGTTAAAATAACACTTTGAAAAAGCTCTGTAAGTAACTGGGTAATTTAATATAGAAAATAACGTACAAAGGCAGAGAAGTTCAGGGTGCTATGGGTATCTTCATGAGAAGCATTTTGGGGGGAGTTATCATGGGCTGGCTTCCCAGTTGAGGTGGCAGTTAGGATGAGAAAAAAATGAAACTATTATGTTACACATAGATTAAGGAAAGGAAAGCATGAAACATCCAAGACAAAAGATGAGAAGGTATATTTGGAGAAATGACAGGAAGTCAATAGCCCTTGAATGTGGAGTCAGAGGAGACGGATGCAGAAAGGAGGCAAAGGCAGAGCAGGGACACGATCCCCAGGATTACTAGAAAGTTTGTGCTTTTTCCTAAAAATGAAAATGCTGGAAGAAATTTAGGCAAAGTGGTAACAATCTATTTTCTACCACAGATATTATACTATGGCTACAATATAAAAAAAAGATTGGAGGAAACAAATGTGAAAATTCCGAAACGAGGCATGAAGCATTGTGGGAATCCAGATGATGAATGACTATGGTTTGAAGCAGGGTAACAGCACGGGAAATGAAACAGGAAGAGGTATGAGAGGACGCGCCATGCGCGAGCCAATGTTAACAAAAGTTCACTGAATTTTGAAATTCACTGCACATGAGAGAAATTTGTTGACTTCTGCTTTTGACACTAAAGGCAAAGTCTGTCTGGTTAAACCGTTGGTTATTTAAAAGTTTTTTGTCGCCCAGCCCTAAGATTTGATCTACACTTTGAAAATGACAGAAAAGATCCCTTTCACAACTTTTATTTCGATTTCCTTAAAACACTAATCAAGAAAAACAAGTGAGTTAAATATTTTTTCCCTCAAGAGAAATGATAGGATAAGAGATGGGCAGATTAGGTATGAATTTAAGACTTGTTTCTTTTATATTTTCAGAGAATGCCATATAGTCTCAGGTTTGGGAAGGGCTTTAAAGCACATCCTTTTCATTTCCATATTTAATAAGAGGATTCCTTTTAAAAGCTTCTCTTCTAAGGATCACAGAACCTGGTGCTTCTCAAATTTCAAAGTGTACACGAACGATCTGGGGATCTTGTTGAGATGCAGATTCCAATTCCATAGTTCTGGGGAGGAGCATTTTTAATAAGTTTTAATATAAAATTTTGCATTTTAATATTTTTCCAGTTGTTGCTGATATTCTTGTTTGTAAGCTATCTTCGAGTACCAAGGATCTCAGTTATACTTGAAAACAAGGGCACCTGGGTGGCTCTGTCAGTTAAGCATCTGACATTGGCTCAGGTCATGATCTCAGAGTTCAAGGGTTCGAGCCCTGCATTGGACTCTGTGCTGACAGCTCAGAGCGTAGAGCCTGCTTTGGATTCTGTGTCTCCATCTCTCTTTGCCCCTCTCCCACTCTTGCACTGTGTGTGTGTGTGTGTGTGTGTGTGTGTGTGTGTGTGTGTCTCTCTCAAAAATAAATAATGAACATTAAAATTTTTTTTAACTTATACTTGAAAATAATTCTTAGTTAAATCCAATTCATTGCTAATCCCAACATTTTGGCAATGTAAGAGAGCCGTGTTCGGTCTAGAATTTAGGTTAAAAAAAAGGCTTGTCTTCATCTTTCATTGTATATACATTGCTGGACTACTCAGAGAGCCCACATAATAAGCTCAAGTTTCCCTGCAAAGTGAAGGGTAAATGGTACCTTCTCCTTCTGTAAAACTCGTCAAATTAATTTAGGGTAACTGACTGATCTCCAGAACTCTCAATCCGTCTTAGTGAATTAACATCAAAATAAAGATCATTTAGTTTAGTTTAAAAGTGACTGTGTGGGCACCTGGGTGGCTCAGTCAGTTAAGTGTCTGACTCTTGATTTCGGCTCAGGTCATGATCTCACAGTTTGTGGGAGGGAGCCCCTGTATCAGGCTCTCTATATATCATAATATATATTAATATGCTATTATTTTAATAATAAATAAATATTTTTTAAAAAGTGACAGTGCAATATGTCTGTATCTACAAGCAAGTTCTTTTGCTTTTCTTTTCATATTTTACAACTGATAAAATCACAGATGTTTACAATAGTATTAACTTCACATTCAGAAGAACGGCTTCTATTATCAAAGTTAGAAATTTAGAATGAAGGTCAAACCACAGTGTATGAATTCTGTAATTCACTCACAGAATCACTAATGATTCTGAATACTTTAACTTTGAATATAACTTGCATTTGAGAAGCTTCAATGGTTTCTTACTTATTTCATGTCTGGTATTCTTTTGAAAAATAAGAAAAGAAACCACAAGACAAATATTACTCTTTAAACTTATTGCTAGCCATCATTTCAAAATAAAATATTTGATGTAGCAATAATATGTGAATGATTACCAGTGATGAGGTCATAAATATAAATGATCTGGAAGAGTTCCACATAACGTAAAGTCCATTTGGGAAGAGTGAGAAAATTATTAGCCATGTCATTTGAGAAATATTCATGCAATTAGGTTGATTTTTCGTGTATTTGTTTTACATTTAAAATTTACTAACTGATCATTTATAAACTTTGTAACATTTTTCTCTGTTGTTCATGCTTCCTATTTAGCTATGCAACAGAATCGAAGATACATGAATGAACATAATATTTTTAAAAAATTATTTGTCCATCAGCGAAGAGGATTCTAGTTTCTCTATTATTATGAAATTACTGGCTTAAATACAAGTAATACATGATGGCTTTACTAAGTCAGAACATGACAGTTTAGATTTCCCAGATCACAGAATTAAGCAAATTGGTATTTTTTGCTTGGACAAAATAGCTTTAAAGAAAACACTAATAAAAACAAAATAGAAAAAGTGAGTGCTTTTATCACCGCCTTTACATTTTTAAGACTCGTCTAAAATTTCTTGTTGCCATTACATAAACATTATCCAAAAAATGTCTTTATTATAATATATATGTTAAATATAAATATTATCTTGTTAAATTTGACGTTTAATTTCCAAGTAATCAATTTACTAACATTAATTACTGACATCAATTTAGTAAGCAGAGGCCTATGAACTCACTTGAAGTAGCTAAATCCACTTACACAACTACAATCCATGTAAAAGCCAACATTCTCACCCACCATGATGTTTTATTACAAAAATTTTCAGTGACAAAAAAACCTCATCTTTTACAAAATAAGGAATTTTATTTTCTAATTTAATAGCTCAATGAGGTAATGACTAGAATTATTATTTTATTTTTTTAAATTTTTTAAATGTTTACTTATTTTTGAGACAGAGAGAAACACAGCATGAGTGGGGGAGGGGCAGAGAGAGAGGGAGACCCAGAATCCGAAGCAGGCTCCAGTCTCCGAGCTGTCAACACAGAGCCCAGCGCGGGGCCTGAACCCACCAACCCTGAGATCATGATCTGAGATTCTCAGACACCCAACCGACTGAGCCACCCAGGCGCCACCTAGAATTATTATTTTAAAGAGGAAAATCACTGGCCCTGCTTAGTCTACAGCTCTCCTACCTAGACCTTGAAACATGGGAATACTGATTCCAGATGGCCTTCTACTGAAAACAAAACAGAACAAAATTAGGTGCTTGCTCTGCTAGGGAAAAATCTGTTATATGATGGCCAGCAGGACGGATAAGGGAATTTGAGTCCCTGACTGTAGACCTTCCTTCTGGGTTCTTGTTCCCACCCTGCTTGCCTCAGGCACCAAATTACTACTAATGAGGAATGCAAAAGTAACAGACTATAAATTGTCCCCTCTGTTGATGCTCTGGGCTCAGACCTCTGGAGAATGATCTCCTCTGAGCCCACTGGAGTAAAATAAACCTCCTGCCTTCCAAGATCTCCGAGTGCCGCTTGGTTCTTCTGCTGAGAGATCCAGACCAGTTTCTGTAACAGCTCCAGCAGCACATACAATTTTAAGAAAATTTTCATTGGTATATAATGATATGTTAATTTTTTTAATGTTTATTTATTTGTTTTGAGAGAGATTGAGAGCATGAGTGGGGAGGGGCAGAGAGAGAGAGAGAGAGACAGAGAGAGAAAGAGTCCCAAGCAGGCTCTGTGCTGTTAGTGCAGAGCCCCATGTGGGGCTCTATCTCACGAACCATGGGATGACCTGAGCAGAAATCAGGAGTAGGAGGCTTAACCAACTGATCCACCCACGTACCCCCAAATGTTAATTTTTAAATGATCCGTGTTTACCTTTCTTTCACTTTGGAACTCAATTTATAAAAAATACCTCAAAAAAAAAAAAAAACCACTTTTGGGGAGGCTGAGTGGCTTGGTCGGTTGGGCAAGGCTCAGGTCAGACTTTGGCTCAGGTCATGATCTCACAGTTTGTGGGTTCGAGTCCTGCGTTGGGCTGTGTGCTGCCAGCTAAGATTCTCTCTCTCCCTCTCTCTGCCATCCCCCATCTGCAAGCACGCGCACATGCACACATGCTCTCTCTCTCTCTCAAAATAAATAAACTTTTAAAAAAAGCACTTTTGGGGTGCCTTGGTGGCTCAGTCGGTTAAGCATCCGACTTTGGCTCAGGTCATGATCTCACAGTTCATGAGTTTGAGCCCCATGTCGGGCTCTGTGCTGACAGCTCCGAGCCTGCAGCCTGCTTCAGATTCTGTGTCTTCCTCTCTGTCTGCCCCTCTCCTGCTATCTCCCCCTCTTTCTCAAAATTAAATAAAGATTTTTAAAAAGCCCTTTCATAAACTTACAAAATTATCCAGACTATTTCACACTGCCCAAGTTTATGTTAGAATTGTTTAATTATTTTGTCTTGATGCTCATATTGTCCTATGATGTAATTGTAGCATTATTAACATTTGCCTCAAATAAAAATGAATCCAGGCTTAGATATAAGGAAAGACTTTACTTAAAAAGACTAATACAATAGGGGGAATGTTTAGAGCTCAGAAATCTGCCAAGTGTATGAAAATTAGACAGAAAAAGGCCTTTCTTCTACAGAGAGGTAAGCAGAGCTTAGCAGAAACTTTCCAGGGGAAGCTGGGCAAGGGGGATAAACAGCATAAACAGCTACTTTACTAACTCCATGTTAGGTGTCACCTAACAGGAAATGTGTCTGCGGAGTCGCTTGACTGGGGGATCGGTGATGAAAAGTACATATTCTGCATCTTAGTTCTTGCCCAAGGCTGGGGACAAGCCATAGCTCAGGGGCCTGTGGGGAAGACAGAAACCCAAATAAAGTTTGGCCAAGACAAAGCAGAGGGTAAGAAATGAGTAATTGTGACTACTTAGTCAGGAGCTATTAGAATATACTGTTCGTTGAGGGGGCAGGGTTGTGCATTAATTGGTGGCCCAGTATTTCACTGTGCTGGTGGTATAACGTTGTGGTATTGTTGCAGGATTTTTTACCTCAATACGTAGGGTTCACCGTCTCCTGCTTTGAAGAATGAAGAGGTAGACACTGAATAAAAGGAGCATCAGGCAGAAGTTTATTAGAATGTAAGATCAGAAAATGAGAATAGCTTTGATGAGGGAGCATGAGGCAGGCTGAGGGGCAAAGCAAAAGCTAGCACCCCCTTGCCCCCCACAACCCAGGTGGGATCTGTGTGATATTCCTTGGATACTCCCAGCTACCTAAGAACAAAGGATAAGGGTTTAAGTGCATGCCAAGGTATTGTGGGAACCTAAGGGGAATGAAAAATTAAATTCCCTTACTGCCTACAGCCCAATTGACATCTAGGAGCTCAGCTGCCTTGATGATGACACTTTGCTAGGGGCAAAGAGAACCTTGGTTTAGCACTGTCCCAATCCAAGGATCCTGTAAATCTACTTCCTTTATCTCAACTGCCCCAGGATATACGCTGGCAATCATGCTCCAAGTTTATGCCCCTCCCCATACGCATCTGAAGGGTCTCAGGACTGAGGTTTTATTAAATGGTAATAAGTGGTATTTCCCTAGCAACAGCTAGCCCCTCAAGGTCCTGGAAACCTTGCTTCCAAAATTCCTTAGAGACTTACTCTATTCCTGACCCCCTCCCAACCTGAGGGTATATAATGAGTTACCCTTGACGACCCCAGTGCAGCTCTTCCTGCCCATGGGTCCTGTCCCCATGCTTTAATAATATCACCTTTTTTGCCCCAAAGATGTCTTCAAGAATTCTTTCTTGGCCATTGGCTCTGGACCCCACGAACCCCACAATCACCCCAAAACGTCATCAGTATGAAAGCTATCTTTATAGAGAGGGAGTATTTGAAAGTGAATGCCCCCAACTATAGGTCCTCGACTATATTCTATAGGGTTTTGGTTGGCTCCTTTCCTTTCTCCCCTGTTTCTTCTCAGATCCTACCCTTATTGGCTTGATAACTCTAGGTTCTGGGTTGTCCATTCCTGATTTGCTCAATTCCATTGTGTGAGGAGTCAGACTATAGTCGTACAGTCCCTCTTATAACACAAGTTTTATGGTTTACTTATTTTAGTTAGGTATTTTCTTTATCAAATTTCTCAGGGGAGCCTAAGGGGGAGTAGGTGGTGTCTGTTACATTCTTAAGAGGAACCTTACACTTGAAGTAGTTTGGGCATGGAGGAGCTCATCCATTTTGGCTGTTCCTCAGTGGTATCCTTTATAATAAACTATCAAACATAAGTGTTGTCCTCAGTTCTGCGAAAAATTCTAGCAAATATTAAATCTGAGGAGGGAGTTGTGAGAACCTCCAGATTTACAGCCTGTTGGGCAGAAGTTCGCATGGCTTGGGACTTGCGATTGGTACCTGATGGGGGATAATCTTGGGGGACTGAGCCCTTTAATCAGTGTGATCTCCAGGTAAACTGTCAGAATTGAACAGAATTGTTAGAAGACCCTCTTCATGTCAGAGAATCAGAGAGATAGCTGGTGTGAGAAACAAAATCTTTCAAGAATATAAGATCCAAGATTCAGTCTGTATTAAAGTTAGACAGTTTAGCCTTTTTTTCCCCCATTTATAAGCATATCATAAATCCTGAACCATGACTGAAATTCTACTGGTCATAAGAGGGATTGAATGAAACTGTGTTTAAAACTGTTAAAAGATATTTTTACCACTGAGAAAAATAACTTTAAGCACAAGTTTTACTGATGGGCCAGTGGTGCTACATTTGCATATGAAGGACAACATATTATTTTCACCTTTCAAGTACTTGGAGACTATTATCATATCTTTAGACAACTGATGCTTAACTAAACAATGCATTTTCAGTCCCTGCAATCTTTCTTCATAACTCAGTGAGTTGATTCCATTAATTATTTCTGCTCTTCTCAGAACTCTTTCCAAATCCCCGTGTGTGTCCGGTATTAAGGTAAATAAAGCAGAAAGAAACAAATCTGGTGTCCTCAGAGTCACAAACTCCACATAATAGATTAATTTTTATCCTTGACTCAGGAAGTCACACTGGTCCATCGGTGGCAATGAGGACCTTTATGGTTTTCAAGTGCTGTGCAGCCCAGCTTTTGGTAGGTGTGGGGTGAAAAGTCTCCTCTCCTGTGGGTGGGCTCAGCTCCACTATCAGAAAAATCCAAATCCTCACCTTTGGCGACACATGGAAGGATCCATTGCTTCAGATCAGTCTTCCCCCCCCCCCAAGTTTATTTATTATTTTGAAAGGATGAGAGAGAGAAAGCACTAGTGGGGGAGGGCAGAGAGAGAGGGAGAGAGAAAGAATCCCAAGCAGGAGCCTGTCAGCCTGGAGCCTGATGTGGGGCTCGAACCCAGGAAGCACAAGATCATGACCTGAGCCGAACCCAAGAGTCTGACACTTAACTGACTGAGCCACCCAGGCACCCCTTCAAATCAGTCTTTCTTTTTTTTTTTTTAATTTTATTTTTTATTTCTTTAAATTCACATCCAAATTAGTTAGCATATAGTACAACAGTGATTTCAGGAGTAGATTCCTTAGTACCCCTTACCCATTTAGCCCATCCCCCCTTCCACAACCCCTCCAGCAACCCTCAGTTTGTTCTCCATACTTATGAGACTCTTCTGTTTTGTCCCCCTCCCTGTTTTTATATTATTTGTGTGTCCCTTCCTTTATGTTCATCTGTTTTGTTTCTTAAAGTCCTCATATGAGTGAAGTCATATGATTTTTGTCTTTCTCTGACTAATTTCACTTAGCATAATACCCTCCAGCTCCATGCACGCAGTTGCAAATGGCAAGATTTCATTCTTTTTCAAATCAGTCTTAATAAAGACAGTCTTAGTGTCAATACCCCAAAACAAATTACCCCAACTTCTCTTTTGATGACTATTTTCTCCCTTTTTCTAATCTCAAGAACTAGGTTATAACCCTGCCCTAATTCTATGGCTGGACCTCAAGCCCTTATATTTATGCTTCTATTGTTCAGTATCAAGACTTTTTTCTCAAATATGGGACATCTGTATTACAAAATATTTGGGGGGGTGCCTGGGTGGCTCAGTCGGTTGAGCGTCCGACTTCAGCTCAGGTCGTGATCTCATGGTCCGTGGGTTCAAGCCCCGCGTCAGGCTCTGTGCTGACAGCTCAGAGCCTGAAGCCTGCTTTGGATTCTGTGTCTCCCTCTCTCTCTGCCCCTCCCCTGTTCATACTCTGTCTCTCTCTGTCTCAAAAATAAATAAAAACATTAAAAAAAAATATTTGGGACACAAATCAGCCCGGAGGAAGTGCAAAAAGATCGAGATCATACCGTTCATATTTTCAGACCACAACGCTATGAAACTCAAAATCAAACACAAGAAAAAATTTGGAAAGGTAACAAATACTTGGAGACTGAAGAACATCCTACTAAAGATTGAATGGGCTAACCAAGCAGTTAAAGAGGAAATTAAAAAGTATATGGAAGTCAATGATAATGAAAACACCACAAACCAAAACCTCTGGGATGCAGCAAAGGCGGTCCTAAGAGGAAAATATATAGCAATCCAGGGCATCCTAAAGAAGGAAGAAACATCTCAGATAGACAACCTAAACTTACACCTTAAGGAGCTAGAAAAAGAATAGCAAATAAAACCCAAAACCAGCAGAAGACAGGAAATAACAAAGATTAGAGCAGAAATTAATGCTATTGAAAGCAAAGCAAAACAAAACAAAACAAAAAACACACAAAAAAACAGTAGAACAGATCAATGAAACCAGAAGCCGGTTCTTTGAAAGAATTAACAAAATTGATAAACCACTAGTCAGTTTGATCAAAAAAAAAAAAAAAAAAAAAAAAAAAAAGGAAAGGACCCAGATAAATAAAATCAAGAATGAAAGAGGAGAGATCACAACCAACACAGCAGAAATAAAAACAATAATAAGAGAAGATTATGAGCAATTATATGCCAATAAAATGGGCAATCTGGAAGAAATGGACAAATTCATAGAAACACTACCAAAACTGAAACAGGAAGAAACAGAAAATTTGAACAGACCCATGACCAGTAAGGAAATCGAACTAGTAATCACAAATCTGCCAAAAAACAAGAGTCCAGAGCCAGATGGCTTTCCAGGGGAATTCTACCAAACATTTAAGGAAGAGTTAACACCTGTTCTCTTGAAGGTGTTCCAAAAAATAGAAATGGAAGGAAAATTTCCAAACTCTTTCTATGAAGCCAGCATTACCTTGATTCCAAAACCAGAGACCACACAAAAATGGAGAACTATAGACCAATTTCCCTGATGAACATGGATGCAAAAATCCTCAACAAGATATTAGCCAACCAGCTTCAACAATACATTAAAAAAATTATTCACCATGACCAAGTGGGATTTATACCTGGGATGCAGGGCTGGTTCAATATCTGCAAAACAATTAACATGATTCATCACACCAATAAAAGAAAGGACAAGAACAATATGATCCTCTCAATAGATGCAGAGAAAGCATTTGACAAAATAAAGCATCCTTGCTTGATAAAAACCCTCAAGAAAGTAGGGCTAGAAGAAGCATACCTTGAGATCACAAAAGCCATATATGAACGACCCAACACTAATATCCTCAATGGGGAGAAACTGACAGCTTTCCCCCTAAGGTCAGGAACAAGACAGGGATGTCCACTCTCACCACTGTTATTCAACATAGTATTGGAAGTCTTAGCCTCTGCAATCAGACAATGCAAAGAAATAAAAGTCATCCAAATTGGCCAGGAGGAGGTCAAACTTTCACTCTTCACAAATGACATGATACTCTATATGGAAAACCCAAAAGATTCCACCAAAAAACTGCTAGAATTGACTCATAAATTCAGCAATGTTGCAGGATGTAAAATAAACACACAGAAATTGGTTGCATTCCTATACACCAACAATGAAGCAGCAGAAAGAGAAATCAAGGAATTGATTCCATTTACAGTTGCACAAAAAAACATAAAATATCTAGGAATAAATCTAACCGATGAGCTGAAAAATCTATACATTGAAAACTATAGAAAGCTTACGAAAGAAATTGAAGAAGCACCCCCCCCAAAAAGAAAAAAAATGGAAAAAAGATTCCATGCTCCTGGATAGGAAGAACAAATATTGTTAAACTGTTACTACCCAAAGCAATCTACATATTCAGTGCAATCCCTATCAAAGTAACACCAGCATTCTTCACAAAGCTAGAACAAATAATCCTAAAATTTGTATAGAACCAGAAAAGAACCCGAATAGCCAAAGCAATCTTGAAAACCAAAGCAGGAGGCATCACAATCCCAGACTTCAAGCTATACTACAAAGCTGTAATCAGCAAGACAGTATGGTACTGGCACAAGAACAGACACTCAGATCAATGGAACAGAATAGAGCACCCAGAAATGGACCCACAAACGTATGGCCAACTAATCTTTGACAAAGCAGGAAAGAATATCCAATGGAATAAAGACAACCTGTTCAGCAAGTGGTGCTGGGAAAACTGGACAGCGACATGCAGAAGAATGAACCTGGACCACTTTCTTACACCATATACAAAAATAAACTCAAAATGGATGAAAGACCTAAATGTAAGACAAGAAGCCATCAAAACCTCGAGGAGAAAGCAGGCAAAACCTCTTTGATCTTGCCTGTAGCAACTTCTTACTTAACATGTCTCCGGAGGCAAAGGAAACTAAAGCAAAAATGAACTACTGGCACCTCATCAACATAAAAACCTTCTGCACAGCGAAGGAAACAATCAGCAAAACTAAAAGGCAACCAACAGAAGGGGGGGAAGATATTTGCAAATGACATATCAGATAAAGGGTTAGTATCCAAAATCTACAAAGAACTTATCAAACTCAACACCCAAAAAACATAATCCAGTGAAGAAATGAACAAAAGACATGAATAGACATTTCTCCAAAGAAGACATCCAGATGGCCAACCGACACATGAAAACATGCTCAACCTCACTCATCATCAGGGAAATACAAATCAAAACCACCATGAGATACCACCTTACACCTGTCAGAATGGCTAACAGTAACAACTCAGGCAACAACAGATGTTGGTGAGGATGTGGAGAAAGAGGATCTCTTTGGCACTGCTGGTGGGAATGCAAGTTGGTGCAGCAGCCACTCTGGAAAATAGTATGGAGGTTCCTCAAAAGACTAAAAATAGAACTACTTTACGACCGAGCAACTGCACTACTAGGCATTTATCCACGGGATGCAGGTGTGCTGTTTCAAAGGGACATATGCACCCCCATGTTTATAGCAGCACTATCAACAAGAGCCAAAGTATGGAAAGAGCCCAAATGTCCATCGATGGATGAATGGATAAAGCATATGTGGTATATATATACAATGGAGCATTACTCGTCAATCAAAAAGAAGGAAATCTTGCCATTTGCAACTATGTGGATGGAGCTGGAGGGTATTATGCTAAGTGAAATTAGTCAGTCAGAGAAAGACAAAAATCATATGACTTCACTCATATGAGGACTTTAAGAGACAAAACAGATGAACATAAGGGAAGGGAAACACAAATAATATAAAAACAGGGAGGCGGACAAAACAGAAAAGACTTGGGGCGCCTGGGTGGCGCAGTCGGTTAAGCGTCCGACTTCAGCCAGGTCACGATCTCGCGGTCCGTGAGTTCGAGCCCTGCGTCAGGCTCTGGGCTGATGGCTCGGAGCCTGGAGCCTGTTTCTGATTCTGTGTCTCCCTCTCTCTCTGCCCCTCCCCCGTTCATGCTCTGTCTCTCTCTGTCCCAAAAATAAATAAAAAACGTTGAAAAAAAAAATTAAAAAACAAACAAACAAACAAAAAAAAAACCAGAAAAGACTCATAAATATGGAGAACAAACTGAGGGTTGCTGGAGGGGTTGTGGGAGGGGGGATGGGCTAAATGGGTAAGGGGCACTAAGGAATGTACTCCTGAAATCACTGTTGCACTATAATGCTAACTAATTTGGATGTAAATTAAAAAAATTTAAAAAAATATTTGGGGTGCCTGGGTGGCTCAGTTGGTTAAGTGTACAACTCTTAATTTCAGCTCAGGTCACCTTATGGCTCATGAGTTTGAGCCACGTGTTGGCCTGTATGATGGCAGCATGAAGCCTACTTGCAATTCTTGCTTTCTCTCTCACTCTCTCTGCCTCTCCCCTGCTCTCTCTCTCTGTCAAAATAAATAAACAAACAAACATTTTTAAAAATTACCTATTATTTTCATTAGTACGTGTCTGTGTTCATTTTTACATTAATATCAAAATCTATTTTAATTGTTAGTTTTTTTGGTAGAAATTTAATAAAATATCCTATTTCCATAAGTATTTCACATTTTTTCTTGAGATATTCACTTTAAATCAGTGTTCTTAATCATAATTTTTATTTTTTAATGTATTTTTAAAGTTTATTCACTTATTTTGAGAGAGAGAGAACATGCAATCAGGGAAGGGCAGAGGGAGAGGAAGAGAATCTCAAGCAGGCTCTGTACTGTCAGCACAGAGGCCAGTGCAGGGCTCAAGCTCATGAACTGTGAGAGATCATGGCCTAGGCCAAACCAAGAGTCCTAAGCTTAATCCACTGAGCCATGCAGGCACCCCTTAATCATAATTTTTAAACATCCTTACTGAGATATAGTTCACGTATCATACAATTCACCCACATATAGAATACAATATAATGTTTTTTGACATATTCACAGAGTTGTGTAACCTCAACCACAATTTAAAATTAGAACATTTAATCAATCCAAAGAGAAATGTTGGTCTATTAGTAGGTTCTCCCCCTGTACCCCCCAAACAATCCTAGACAAGAAGCCTATATTCTGTCTCTATAGACCTATGTATTCTGGACATTTCATACAATGGAATCATATGATATGTCGTCTTTTGTGAGTGGCTTCTTTCTCCTACAAAGTTTTCAAGTTTTATCTATGTTGTAGCATGTAATAATAGTTGATTCCTTTTTAACAATATTTAATAATTAGCTGTCAGCAATATTTGCTTATCTATTCATGAGTTGATGATGGGTATTTGTTGTTCTACTTTATCGGTATTACTAATAATGCTGTCATGAACATTTGTATATGTTTTGGGGTTTTAGGGGGATGTGTTTTATTTCTCTTAAGTATTTATATATTTATCCTCATGTCAGTACACATTATCTGGATTACTGTAGCTATGTAGTTAAGAAATCAAAAAGTATGAATGCTCCAGGGACACCTGGGTGGCTCAGCTGGTTAAGCGTCCAACTTCGGAGTAGGTCAAGATCTCATGTTCACAGGTTTAAGCCCCACGTCGGGCTCTGTGCTGACAACTTGCTGACAGCTCAGAGCCTAGATCCTGCTTTGGATTCTGTCTCCCTCTCTCTCTGCTCCTCTCCCTGCTTACTGTCTCTCAAAAATAAACGTTAAAAAAAATTGTTTTTAAAATCCATGAATACTCCAACTTTTTTTTTTCAAGATTATTTTGACTAGTTTGCATTTTCATGTGAATTCCAGGATCAGCCTGTCAATTTCTACACACATACACAAAAATCTAGCTTGGGTTTTAACCAGAACTGTGTGGAATCTGTAGAACATTCCTGAAAGTAGGGCCGTCTTAAGACTATTAAGGCTCCTGATCCGTAAACAATGGATGTCTTTCCAGTAATTAGTATCACTTTATTTTTATAATAAAAGTATTTAATTTGGGGGCACCTGGGTGGCTCAGTCGGTTAGGCGGCCAACTTTAGCTCAGTTCATGATCTTGCAGTATGTGAGTTCGAGCCCCTCATGGGGCTCTGTGCTGACAGCTTACTTAGAGCCTGGAACCTGCTTCAGATTCTGTGTCTCCCTCTCTCTCTGCCCCTCCCCACCTCTTTCTCTCTCAAAAATGAATAAACATTAGAAAAAAATTGAAATTTCTAAATTTTATTTCTAGATTGTTCATTGCTAGTGTATAGACATACAATTAAATTTTATATATTGATCATGTATCCTGCTAACTTGAACTCATATTAGTTCTAATATTTTGTAGATGGATGCTTTAAAAATTTGTATACACAAAATAATATCAATGACAGAAGGCAGATGTCTTTGTCTCATTCCTGATCTTAAGGGAAGTCATTCAATTTTTAACCAATAAGGATGATTTGGCCATGGAATTTTAGAAATGATTATCAAAGTTCCTTATTATTCTTAATATGTTCAGTGGTTTTATTAGGAAAACTGTTGGATTTGTAAATTGGTTTTTCTGATTTTATTGAGATTTCTGTTTTTTTTCCTTTACTCTATTAATATGGTATATCACATCAATTGATTTTTTAATGTTAAACCAACCTTTTACTCCAAAGACAAATCTCACTTGTTCAAGTTGTATAATCTTTTTTATATTTTTCTGGATTTAACTTAACATTTTTTTGAGGATTCTTATCTCATAAGGAATATTGATCTTCTCACGTCTTTGTCTAGCTTTAGTTTCAGGATAAGATTGGCCTCAAAGAATATGTTAGGAAATGTTTCACCTTCTATTTTTGGAATGTTTTGTGAGGGATTAGAATTAATTATATTATACATATTTGGTGGGAAAAACAAGGGAAGCCATCTGAACCCAAGCTTTTCTTTGTGAAAAATTTAAAAATTACTAACTCAGTCATTTTACTTTATACTCTAATCATATTTCTAAAAATTCTTCTGGTATAAGTTTAATATTTTGTGCTATCCCAGAACTTTGTTAATATCTTCTAAGTTATCTAATTTCTTGACATACAGTTGTCTGTAATATTCTCTTACATTCTTCATTTCTATGAGATCTGTAGTTATGTGCCCTCTGTTATCACTGATTTGAGGAATGTGAGTCTTTTTTTTTTCTTGGAGATCATATATAAAGTTTTGATGAATGTGCTAGTCTCAAAAAATCAGTTTTGATTTCAATGAATTTCACTATTATTTTTCTATTCTGTATTGTGCTTACTTCCATGATCATGTTTATTATTCTCTTCCTTCTTGCTTTAGGTTTGGTCTCTTCTGATTTCCTAATTAAAATGAAATCTTTGGCTACTGATTTGACTTCTTTCTTCTTTTTTTACATAGGTGTTAGCAGCTGTATGTTTCCCTCTTGATATTTTTCAGCTGAAACCCACAAATTTGTTACATTGTGGGTTTATCTAAAATTGTTTTCTAATTTTCCTTATAACATTGTTTGACTCACTGGTTATTATGGAATGTGTTGTTTAACTTCCATTTTATATAATCATATGTGTTTTAAAGAAGGGGAGAGAAGAAACAAGAGGATATATTTATATCATTTATTATACTAGTATTTTTATCTACCTTTGTTTTCATTTCTTTCTGTGTATTTGAGTTCTCATCTAGTGTGATTTCCTTTTCTACATAAATTTGTTGTCACTTGCCCCTTCTGTGCTCTGTCAAATATATTATGTTTCTAAATGTTATAAACCCAACAATATAATTATATACATTTTTAATGCAATTGTCTTTAAAATACGTCAAGAAAAAAAGGAAGGTCTGCTAGCAATGGATGCTTTAAGTTGTTGTTTGTATAGGAATATTTTTAATTCACCTTTTTGCAAGATAGTTTTGCTAGTTATAAGATTTTTGGTAGACACTTTTTTTTCTTCTTTAACACTTTGAATGGCATTCTACGGTCTTGCGGAGTCACTGTTTCTTATGAGAAGTCAGCCATTAATCATACCAGGGTTTCCTTGTTGTGATGAATCATTTTCTCTTCCTGCTTTTAAGATTTTCTTTTTGATTTTAACAATTTGACCATGATGTGTAGATCTCTTTTTATTAATCATACTTGAAGTATGTTGACATTTTTGGAGTTGTAGATTGGTATTTTTTCAGATTTAAGAAAATTTTCACCCATTATGTCTCTGAATAGTTTTTATGACCCTTATTCTCCAAACCGAGTACTGCCATTCTACATGGGCTGATGTGCCTAATGGTGTTTCATATTTCTCCTTGGCTCTGTTCATTTTAGTTCCTTTTTTCTCTTGTCATATTATCTAATCTTTATTCATCTATCTTGACTTTGAGTATTCTTTTTTCTGCCAGATGAAATCTACTGTTGAGCCTCTCCAGCACATTTTACTCTAGTTATTGTAATTTTCAATTACAGATTTTAATTTGGGTTCTTATTTATAATATCACTTCCCTGACATTCTTTGGTGAGAAAGTCTTTAGATACATTTACCTTTCATTCTTCAAACACATTTATAGTGGCTGCTTTGAAACCTCTGTCCAATAAATCCAACACCGGGGCTTCTTCAAAAGCACTTTTTAATGTCCAGTTTCTGGTCTTCTCCTCTTCTCCTTCTCCTACATTTTTCCTTCCTTCCTCCCTCCCTTCATTCCTTATGAGTCACACTTTTTTCCTTTTTTTTGTCTGTCTCAATGTTTTGTTAAAAACTGCCCCTCCCCAGAACCTCAGAGGGGGTAGTTTGATATTGTGCTGTTATTGTTTCCTTGGGTCATGTTTTTCTTCCTTCCTTCCTTCTTTCCTTCCTTCCTTCCTTCCTTCCTTCCTTCCTTCCTTCCTCCCTCCCTCCTGCTCTCTTTCTTTCTTTCTTTCTCTTTCTTTCTTTCCTTTTTTTCTTTCTTTCTTTCTTTCTTTCTTTCTTTCTTTCTTTCTTTCTTTCTTTCTTTCTTTCTTTCATAACTTGACTTAACTACACCTGTAGAGTCTTCTTCCCCATAGTGTGCAGCTGTAATGGCTGTTGGTAATGTTTGTTTTAAATGTTTTCTTTCAGTCTTTTGGTTTTTTTAGTCACTTTGTGGTCACACCTAGGTCGTTTAAGCTACTTTTTGGTCAAAGATGGTGCTTAAATATCCTTAGCCATTTAGATATTCATCCTTTACTGTTAGATGTGTATCTGACATAGAGGGTCTTATCACAATTTAAAAAAATTTCTGATTTTGTCCCATGTTCATCTAGCTAGCGACTAATAGTTTAGGATTTTCCTTTCTGAGAATTCCTAAGAGGGCACAGCCTAAGGCATATACACAGTCTTCCACTCTGCCAGCAATGTGTGTGATTTTATTTTTAAGCCTGGCTTCCTGAGATGTGCCCCTGAGTCACAGTAGTTTATTGTTCAACCTATGTTTTGTCAGAATTATACTTAAGTTCCTTGTGCCAGTGAGGATTCTGCTCTTTATTGATGAGTCTCTCTGTGGCTTGGGAATGTTTTCAAATCTGCCTCATGTCCAGCTCTGATTCCTCCAATGTTGGTGCAATCTAATATACACGCAACATTTCTGAACCCCATGGCTAACTTACTCCAAAGAGGGCTCTTCAAAGCTAGCTTTTCTCCTGATTCTCTGTGCTAAATTTCTTGTTTCTCTGCCATGTCACTTGATGCTACTATATCATGGTACTACCCGTGTGCCCTTAATTGCTTCCCTTTAAGGTCCTCATGGTTGGCAACAACCTTATACATGGAATTCTTTGAGAATTCCAAATAAAGTCAGTCTCTTCAGGCAGAGCTGTGGAGTTTCAAGTCATTATGGCTTGCCTCTTCCCCTGATTAAAATCTTTGCAGTTCTGCACAGAAGCTGGAGGTGAGCCAATGGCCTACTTCTTTTAGAAATGACATTCTAGCTCTGTAAGCAGGCACTGGAAGCCGTTAGTAGCCCCTGGTCTTCTTGGCTTGCCCGTTCCTTCATGGAAACTCTGCCCTATGAGCAAACAAGCTGAGGCAATTCTGCCCAGTACTACTCTATCTATTCTGGAGTGGAGCGGGGTGGTGCCTGCATGCTATAATTAGATCCTGAGTAGAGATAACCAGCCTCAGTCTTCTGAGTTCTACTGTTTTGAATAGAGGTCTGTAAAACAGGACTAATGATGAGAAATGCCAGCTGCCTACCTCTTCTGAGGTGAAACCATAGCTCACAAATGGAGGTAGACTGAAGATTCCCAGCTTTATGGTTATACCCTCCTGAGGTAGAGCACCCAGAGAAGAGTTCCTTTCTTGCTTGCTATTTCTTTTTTCTTTCTTTTCTTCCCTTTCTCTCCCTCTCTTTCTTTCTTCTTAATGTTTATTTATTCTTCAGAGAGAGAGAGAGAGAGAGAGAGAGAGAGAGAGAGAGAGAGTGTGAGTGGGGGACAGGCAGAGAGAGATGGAGACAGAATCTGAAGCAGGCTCCAGGCTCCGAGCTGTCAGCACAGAGCCTGACGTGGGGCTCAAACTCAGGGACCATGAGATCATGACCTGAGCTGAAGTTAGACGCTTAACCAACTGAGCCACCCAGGCGCCCTAAGAGATGAGTTTCTATACATGGAGCTGGGAGTAGGGAAGCACAGTAAGTCATGGCTCAAACTTCACAGTCTCCTGCTATTCTTATTGAGATTTAGTAAGTTGTTTTGTTTATTTCCAAAATAAGACCACTCCCTTAATCATATTTCATGGAATTGATTCTGTAGGGGCCCCAACATGGGCCACTTTGGCATGAAGATTATTTTAAAGTATAAATAAACAAAACACAGCAGATTCGGGAATAACTCTTTACCTCCATCCTCAACTGTCTAAAAAGAATTTAGAGAACCTGCTCCAGGGAGAGAGCTATCACCATCAATACTCCTTTAAGGATATGAACGTATCTTATGGTAAGCAAGGAGGAACCTAGCAAGGTCTGTCTGATCCAAGTCCTCTCCTTTGCCCCATTGTTTCTGAGTGGCCCAGCACACACTTGTTTACCAAACATTTACTCTTTTTCATTTTTCTATGAATTGCATTTTTTCCCTTTGAAGTCCCAGCCACCTACCCCCTTGCTTTTTAGTTTAGAATGACATATACACCTCATTTTGCCTGTCTTTGGAATTTCCATGCCTATGTAGATTCCCCATATGTACACTATTATGTGTGATTTTCTCCTCTTTCTCCTGTCTCACGTCAATTTTATTTTTTAATCAGGCTAGAAGGACCCTTGAAGGGGATGGGAATTCTTACTCCCTGAAGATTCCACATTGCTATAATTTTTAAAAACATTAAAATGTATTTTTCATTTAATTATGTGTTGAACTGACTTAAAAGAAACTTTAAACTATCAAAAAAGTGATGGCGGAATATTAAATACATTTAAGAATTTGTCTACCAAAAATTAAGAATATATAAAGCACCATTTGTATTTTTATCAGGGCTCTTTTGAAACACTCAATATCTCGTATCTCTCATTTTCATTTTGCCTTACTGAAGTATACAATTTACCATCTCTATTGAGAAAATAAGCTTAAATATTTTCTCCTGCGATCATTGTGAAAAGTCAAGAATTTCTAAAGGCTCATCAATAGGTCACATTAAGAATTTTCAAAACAGATTTTAGGCTAATAGTAATCATCGAACTTGGTGGGTTTACATTAAAGACCAAATATGTAATGGTTAATTTTATGTATCATATTGTACAACATATTCATAGAAAATTCCCTATGTACATTAAATATTTACATATTTATCTGGAGCCTAGACTACTTGTGGGAACTTTTTGTCACTCTGTCCTCATTCCTCTTGACTGTTTCCTAATTTTTCTGTTAAATGATAGAGCCGCAGAAATGAAAACAAAGCAGTAACATCATCTAATCCAATTCTTCATTTTACAAAAGTGAAAAACTATGTTCTGGAGAGAAAAATCAAGGTAGTATGACTCTTAATGCACATCTGAAACCTGGATGTCTCAAACAACTCCTCCCCAGTGAATATTCTACTCTGTATGTAGCTGTTCCCCCAAAATAGCAAAAGGTGGTGGGAACTGAAATCGTACTGCTAGAGTCATACAGCACCTTCCTCATGTATTCCCCTACCCTACTGCAGTTCCAGATGTAGTGTTCTGAAATGGAGGTAACATTTTAAAATAGGTAATTTCCATGTTGGACACTTGGTTTCTGTTCACATCTTTTGAACATCCCCTATATTTCTGGAAGATCATTTTCCCCTAACTTTGTTGAGAGGAGAGAGAGAGAGAGAGAGAGAGAGAGAGAAAGAGAGAGAGAGATTTCTAGGACATTTGTGACTCTGATTAAGAATGGCAGGCAGGGGCAACTGGGTGGCTTAGTCGAATAAGGGTCCCACTCTTGATTTCAGCTCAAGTCATGATCTCATGGTTCATGGAACATGGACCCCACTCAGGATTCTCTCTCTCTCTTCCTCTCTCTCTCTGCCCCTACCCCACTCACACTTTCTCTCTCTCTCTCTAAGTAAATAAACCTAAAAAAGAAAAAAAAATGGCAGTCCAAGATAGGAGAAATATTCATAATTGAAGGGTATCCCCCAAAGGCCACAGAGTCAAGTTAAAACAGTAATAAGTAAGGCCTACAGAGGACAAAATGCTTTAAACTGAGGGCATGCCAGAATTTTATCCTAAGGTAACAGTAAGTGTACCTTCATAAGTTACAATTTCTTTCCACTGTTAGGAAAAAAAAAAAGTAAAACTTTGATAGAGAGAATTACCTTTGATCAGTGTTTCTGGTTCATTGGGTGCGATTCAACTATCTGGAATAATATTCTACATCATTTAAAAATATTTTATCGACAAATAACTTATAAACAGATTACCTCTGACGTTCACTGAAAACCTGATTTCTTTTGCCATCTTTAAAGAGAAACTATAAGCAAATAATCTTTAAACAATTTCCAAAGTATGTTTGGAGCCTATCAATGTAACATTGTGCGATGCTTGTTTCTTTTCCTAAAATCTCAGTGGGAATCTTCAGTCAATTGTTGCAATGATTAGATCTTAGTTTTGAGGCATGTTGAAGCACTTCAAATCAGGACAGAGGAGGAGAAGAAAGCTCTCTTAAACAGATAACTTGTATACAGCAAGGCATTCTTTTGTTTATGGACTTCAGAGAGAATTCTTTGTACTTGATACAAGTCCGCATTGTGAAGAACAAAGATGGGATTTCAAAGGCTTGCCTCTTTTGTGATAGAAGAGAAAGCATTTTTCCTCTGTAGGTGAATATTTCTAAGAAAGATTAATAAGTAGAAAAAAAATCATCTTCAGAAAAGATCAGAGCTTGAGCGGTACTGTTTGCACTTTGTGGTTTTATACATCCCCTCAGTAAGAGTGGGTTGTGCATGGAAAGATCTTTTTTCTTCTTTTTTTCCCTCCAAACTTTCCTTGCCTCAAGTTAATTGACAAACATAGCTACATCTAACAGAGGGAAATCTGCAATTTAGTGGGCGTAGACATTGTATATATATTCTACTTTGGGCAAATATTCCCCAGATGCTTTTATTTTGCAGTTGAGAACGTATCTTCTGCTATCATTCTCTTTTACTCTTCACGAAGTCATTTTTATACCCCCATATACACATTTTCAAGTGCTTCTGAGGAAGGACTTGGTCTAAAATATCCCCCTGTCTCAATATGACTTCCTCCAGCCTTAAAAATCAGACTCTGCCTTCGCTCTGACCACCCACTTAGCATCTTTGCCTGTGAAGAGTTTAAATATTCTATCTTCAGTCATTTCATATTTCTATGTATTCTATTAAAAATCAAGATTCTCCTGACAAATTCTGTAACAATGATGTTCTATTTCCTACTCTTTTAAAATAATTACCAGCATGGATTACCTCATGCCTGACATTTGTCCCTGTATAATGTATGCCTGTCAGGATTGGATTTTTTAAATACATATTCTCTCTGTAGAGTTTAACCTACTGTAAAGTAGGTTGCTTAGCACTGCCATTGCATTTCATTTTATAAATAATATTCATAAATAATCATGAATAGTGCTTCTGTAGACCAAGGACAATTTACAGGGTTTTGAAAGAACTCAGTTGAGTAAATTGTGCTGTGACTGTATTATATAATCAGCTAATGCTTTTTTTTTTTTTTTTTTGAAAATGGAATTCTAGGGTTTCTAGGAAATTCTGAGGAATGTAACAAATATTCCTAAAGATCTTCCAATCAGCAAACTTAAAAATTTCCCAGATTCTCATTTGTATAAAAATACTGAGAGAAATAATTGCATGATAGGAGGTATAGAGCAGCCTCATTGCTAAAAGAAAGTGAGCCAAAAAAAAAAAAAAATTAATTGGATACACAGAATTAAATCACATGCACAGAAGTAATATGGCCAGATTATATTAAGGGCAGAGTATACTATCTGAAACAGAAAGGTACTGGAGTTGAAAGGGATGTCCCATGCCTCTATATCCCTGCTTCCTTAAATGAATAAAATTATTTTCACAAAGAGCATCACTATTTCCCATTTTTCTTGATGATGGGCAAGCTCTCTCAGGAGAAGGCATTTAAACCCATGAAAAGAAAATTTCTGAAAACAAATCAGTATAATAAGTAAAACACATAAAATGATAGATTGAAACTTCCAGGAAAAGACATACAAAATAATAAAGAGGCTGTGGGGTGGGGGTATGGATGGAGAAAGACTAGTTTCCAAGTCCAAGATTTACATGTATGGTCATACTCATGTGACACTGAGATGTGCAGAAAATATGTATTTTACTTAATTCTCTAAAATTTCTCTTTCATTTGCGCTCTTCTTACAACAAATCTTCCAGGCATAAAAAGAATAGCAGGACACATAAGTTTAGTAAAAATGAAAAACTTGGTCTGATCTGTTAATTTAAACAGGATCTTGAGATTGAAGTCAGCATCTCTGAGATAATTCAATCTTTTTAAAAAAAACTTTTTTAACGTTTATCTTTATTTTTGAGACAGACAGAGACAGAGCATGAGCAGGGGAGGGGCAGAGACAGAGGGAGACACACACTCCCAAGCAGGCTCCAGGCTCTGAGCTGCCAGCACAGAGCCCAATGCGGGGCTCGAACTTGTCAACTGCGAGATCATGACCTGAGCTGAAGTCAGACACTCAACTGACTGAGCCACCCAGGCGCCCCTGAGATAATTCAATCTTAAGGTTTCTTGTCCATCTTCCACTTGCTGCTCTCATGGCTGGCATGAGGGATATGAGGAAAAGGCTTATATGACTTTGAGGCATTTGGGGAAAGGGGAGCTTCTCACCTTATTTCCCAGGCTAATCCTTGGATGTATACTGTCAAATAAAAACAAATCCAGGCTTCAGTGAGGAGGAATTTATTTAAAAATAAGTAAACACATATAAAAATATATATTTCAGTAAATATATATAATATATAAACAATATATCATATATTATTCTACCACATATATTGCAGTAGAGGGAGGAAGGTTATTGTGATGGCGCAGGACACTTTAGGCAACAGGGCTGGGAGATCCCTGTAAAATAGCAAATCCACCAGAATATCTGCAAGCATATCCACTGGCATCAGGGAAGAAAAAAAAAAAAGGCTTTTCTTTTGCATAGAGTAGTAAACAAAGCGAGAAATAGTCAGGTGTGGGGAAGTGGGATGGGTGGTGGTGTGACAGGTCAGCGGATGGGGTGGGGGACATGTTCCCCTGTCAGCCAGTCCCCAGGGGAGGCTGTGAAAGAGGGCTTGTCATTACTGCCACGATCACACAGTGGGCGAAGGTTCAGAGGCCTGGGGAAGGAGATGTCTGACTCAAGTTTGGTCAAGTTAGCGGGCCTTTTGTCCAGATCGCTCGGTGGCAATGAACAGTGCAGCTCAGCATTTAGGAGACAAAGGAGAATTTGGAGAGTTCTAGTGTGGTCTTGTCACAGGCGAAGCGGGGGTTACCCACAGGTCTCGTCTACGTCATAGTGGGAAGGGCGATTCTTTGCAGTTAGCCATTTCAGAACACAGAAAGGTTAGGGAAATTCTTGACTGTTGACAGGACTCTGGTACAGGTGAACAGTGTCACTACTGGTGGAACTTGGCTGGCAAGTGTTGCAAATATCCCCAGTTGGTGAACCTGCAGCCTCCACTTTGTCAGCTCAGTCAGGGCAGAAAGACTAAGGTCAGATGGCCCGCATTCCTACTGTCTCTCCTCGGAAGAGACTTCGGTGAGTATTGTAAAATGATTCTGCTACCATTTCCAATGTGAGGGCAGGGAGTTTCCCCACAGATGGAATTCTCCAGTATGAGCCGGGAGTTCGGCAATTCAATTCCATTCTGGCACTATGTACTTCGAGATAGCATTAGATCCCACAGATTAAGGGCTCAGTCCCACAGGGTGTCCCCACCACCCTTCAAACACCAGTCTCAAGCCTAGGCTGTCACCTGTGCTTTTGATCAAGTGGCTACAGATTGGATGTTCCAAAGATGCCCTTCTTTGGTTCAATGAATTTGCTGGATCAGCTCACAGACTTTAGAGAAATATTTCAGCTACTAGATCACCAGTTTTATTACAAAAGAATATAATTCAGAAACACCCAGATGACAGAGATGCATAGGACAAGGCACAGGGAAAAGGCACAGAACTTCCATGCCCTCTCTGAGTGCGACACTCTCCCTACATTTCTACCTGTTCACCAACCTGAAAGCTCTCTGAACCTAGTCCTTTTGGGTTTTTATGACAATTGTATTAGATAGGCGTGATTGCTCAAACTGCTGGCCATTGCAATTGATTCGACCTCCAGCCCATCTCCATTCCCCCAGGTGTGTGGGGGGGCTGGGTAAGACTAAAAGTCTTATGACACTCTAATGACAAGGTTGGCTCCCCAGGCAACCAGCCCCCATACTTAGGTTACCTAGGTGCTTTCTAAAAGTCACCCCCTTAACATAATAAAAGACACCTTTGTTGCTCTTATCACTTAGAAAATTTCAAGGCTTTGGGGAGCTTTGTGTCAGATACTGGAACAAAGACCAAACTCACACTTATAAATCATATTATCACAATATCATATTCTCACTTTGACTCAGTCTGGATGGTCCTCTCCTCAATAATGCCTCAGCCACAGACACTTACAAGTTGTGTCTTTCCATTCTCAGCTGAACACACACACTGCGAAGGACCTGAAAAGAGGCAAACCAGAGGAGCTGGCTGCCTGGCCATGCTTATTTATGTTCTTAATTCATCACAAACAAAAATGTTGGTACTGGATCACCCCGAACAGTGACATTTTCCAAGGTTTGAAGTAGTAAACAGACTCCTTGTTCACAACAGAGCCTTTCTAGAATAAAATGTACTTCCAATCAGATGTCTATCTTAAGCTAACCAGAAAGACAATAAATACACAATTATATGGAGGAGTTGGGGAAGACAGGGGAAAAGACAACATTTTTCTTTCAAAAAATAATACCTAGTTACTCTTACAAAGTACATATTCAGAAACACATAAACTAAAGACAGGTTTGCTCTATATCAGCCTTCAGGTCAAAAAAAAAAAAATAAAGAAAACATAGGTAATTAGACACCAATGGAATATTGATCAGATTAAAGGAGACTATTAATTATTTATTACATAGCAAGAGTCAGAGGCAGTCATCAGACACTTATCTAGGAACAGCTTTTTGGTAGTCAAGGCGCAGAACTTGGTGGTGACAAGGGAATTGAACCAACCCGACAACTGCTAATTAGGAAAGATTCTCTGTTGTAAAAAGCACAGGAATTGACATGGGTGGCTGAGCTGCTTTATTTGATTCTTGTGCACCCAGGAGTACTGCATGATGTAATCAGCACAGAACTTACCAGGAACTAATACAGCTGAAAATTCAAAAGCAGAATGGGAATGGGGGTTAGGCAACACTGCAGCTCTCTTCCAGAAAGTAGATTTAAACAGGCTTAAAGAACAAGGTGTTCTCTAAGTCTCACAGGATGGAGAAATTCAAGGGGTACTGAAGGTTAAGATAAACAGCTTTAGAAAAGTGTTTTTTTTTTTTTTTTTTAATTGGCGAATAAGTGCAAAGACAGGGAGAACTCACTTACCAGGCAATGATCTGAAGGAGTTGAGAAATAAGCAATGATACTTCAAAAAGGCTAGATAGTCAGACATGGATGATTATCGAACAAAAATATCTTAAAGAAGCGAGGAAATCTGGAGTGGAATACCTCTACAAACACTTACTGGTTACTTATGTGCCGGCCACAGGTATTATTTCATTTTTTCTTCACATGGAAGGGAAGTGAGGAGGAACAGTACAATATGACCTTGTACGCTATTCCCTTAAATGGGTTTTGTTGAGTATCTGCTGTGCCTCTCAGACGCGGTCCCCTTGAGCCTCTAATGGATAGCCTATTTCCCCTCAGTGATCTTTCTACTTTCTAAAATGGATACTGGCTCTCTCCTAAAATCCTTCCCTTTTGTCCATAACATTTGGACCAAAGTCTGGACTCCTTACTCCAGAATTCCAGATGCTTCACAAGTTATTTCTCACTAGTTTCCTCATCCTCACATGTTGAAACTCTCTGTGCTTCACCATGTATCTCAGCCATGTCAATCTCGTTTAATTTCTTCACACAGGACGTGTGCTATGGTGGCCAGTCCCTTCACGCATGTTGTTCCCTATGGTTTTAAGGCCTTTCCTTCCATTTTTCATCTGGTCATTCTCTACTCATTTGCCACAACACATGTCACGCAGTTTTCTTTGTTTCAACTCAGTCGATGTAAAGGCTTTCCTCTGGACTTTTATTGGAGAATTTCTAATTCTACTAATTATTCTCATTCTACTACTAATTCTAATTTCTCATCTACTGCCCTTTTATCAATGTATGTATCACATGGTCATAAAAGTTACCTTTTTAGTTTGGTTTCCCAGTAGCACATGAGCTTCATTAGATCAGCGTCTTAATCTTGCATCTCTCTCTCTCCCCCTAGTACCTATCCCACTGCCTGGTATAAAGTTAACCTTTAATTTCTAATTTTTAAACAAATGCTGAATGAAATGATCGGCATTGACTCAATGACACTAGAATATTGACCTAGAATATTGACTCCAGCTGCATAAATTCACTCCATTCACTCCATTCTTTTAAAACTGGTCTGGGGAAAGGAGAGATTTTATACACTGTCCTTTTAAAACATTATAAAAAAACATTTATTCATTTTTAAGAGACAGAGAGAGACAGAGCACGAACGGTGGAGGGGCTGAGAGACAGGGAGATAGAGATCCGAAGCAGGCTCCAGGCTCTGAGCTACCTACCAAGAGCCTAACGTGGGGCTCAAACCTACGAATCATGAGATCATGACCTGAATCAAAGTCAGACGCTTAATCAACTAAGCCACCCAGATGCCCCCATACTGTCCTTAGATACTTCCTCAGCCTCAAGTGTTCCTCTTACTCCCACACAGGCCTTTCAGATGCCTGCTTCTCCCCACCTTCACTGTCCCTGTCTCTGAAGTCTGGACACACTACATAATAGGATGCTGCTCTTTCCTCAAGGGTGGTCAGTGACCGTAAGGCAAGTCAAACTTCTTTTTTGCAGCTTTTCCTCTTATACCATTCTTGGAAGGATGTATCAAGCTTTACTGAATTTCTGAGTAAGTTAAATTTGATTACTCTGAAGGGAAAAATATATTAAATGTGAAGTAAGATTTTTAAACATATAGTACAAAGGAAATTACGCAGGGAAAAAAAAAACATTTGGGGGAAGGGAGAGGGATTCTTCATAACGTCATTCCCAGTTCCTCCCCTCACTCCCTTTTTTGCACCCATGCTTCTCTGTGACAGCATTTTTCACCTTTAAAATCAACTCTGTGACTGTTCTACTTTGGAAAATCCACTTCCTATCCAAAAAGGATGATCTCAGCCCAAGTTACAAACTCCTCCTTCTAGGAATTCGTCCACGACCTTGAGCTCTCAATCTAACCATTGGCTGAGCTGTGCACCTGCTCCCTTCACTGCTCAAAGTTGGGGCTAACGTTTGAATTTACTAATCATAAATGGCCAAAGTTCATATCACCCCTTGCTAACATTCCTCGAAAGCTTCCATTTCACTCAGGTAGTCAGATGTCTTCACAAGCCACCATTCTGTTGTCATCTTAAATTTTTTTCTCCTGCTTACTCATCAGTTTCCAGACACCCTGGTCTTGTTTTTGCTCATGGAAGCTGTCCAGCCTTAGGGTTTTTCAATTCCTCTTTTCACTGCCTGGGACAGTTCTCCTCCTAACCTTTACACATAGCTTCTTCTTTTGTATCAGGCATCACCCCGAATGTAAACCTCTTATGAGGCATTTCCTGAGCTTCTAGTGCAAAGAACTCTGTTAATTTTGTATTATTTACTCACAGCACTTGTCATTCATCCTAATGATCCTGCATAAATATTTGCTTGCTTATATTGTATTCTCACTACAGCCAGAATATAAGCCTCAAAGAGCAGGAAACTCGTCCCTCTTGTTCACTGTTATATATACACAGGACACAAGACCTAGCACGTTAGAATCACACAATAGATGAATAAGTGACAAAATGAGGGTCAAGAAAATACTTAGTCATCTACATACTTGTTTTCTTTCTAAAGACAGAAATTAGAACTTTATTCTTCCAGGAACAACTATAATTGCTTTTATATAATAGATCAGTCATAATTATCACTTTTACTATAACAACAAAGTAAGCATTATTGCCTGCTGATAGATCAATGGATAGATCCAGTGTCAAAAGGTTTCACGACTATGCAAAGAATGTTTCCTCAAAAGTTGTCTGAGAATACTCCTCAACCAAAGAATTTCCCAGAAATGTATATAAAAAAATTTCCTTGATAAGAAGACTGGTTTTTAAATTTCAAATCTGTTAAGAACAGCAAGCCATTGATTGACAAACAGCTTAAAATGAGTTGAACTCTGAAAGTGCTAGAACATTATTCTATCACACCTTGATGTAGGGTATCAGTACAAGTAGCAGTTAATCAGGATGTACGGACCAAAGGGCATGGGGCATCCGAACTATCAGTGTATGTTCTACCCTGAGGCCCCATTTATAATGCAAAAGCTCTATAAGTGCGAATAAAATCAGAACTCATAAAGTAAAATTTAAGACACATCCCCAGAACATACAAAATGAAATTTTTAGCTCATTACTTAATCTCAAAATAACATCACTACTTATAGGCCACCTTTCCTCAAAGATACATAGACACACAGTATTACTTCCTAAGTTTCTGTAGGCCACAGGTTAAGACACTCACCAAAGGCATAAATTAAAGCAAGTATAATGTGAGAAGCATCTTTCTTGCAATTTTTAACAGAATTTTCCTGAGAACAGTTTCAGGAATCTTTTTACAGAAAAGCTGTCTGTATTGGACAGGCCTTGCTCCTATGCAAAGATGGTCTGTCATTTCTTCTTTGCGTTGACAAAACATTTAGCGTCCTCAGCACTATTCATTTTTGCTTTTTGTTGTTGTTGTTAGTAACAAAACCAGGAATTTATATGAGGTGTCAATGGATCTAGCAAAAATATTTCATTTTTCAAACTTCTTTTCTACTGCAGATGATTATTGAAAAATAGGGACAAATACTGAGAGGTAATTTTCAGGAAATCAACTCAGAGTCATGGCCCTTTGCCCCTTGATCCTCCCCTTCTCCCTAATGGATTCACAACCACTTGACCTTCAGGATAGAGGTCAGCTACTCCATTATACACTATTTAACCTTCTGGAGAGAAGACACAGACTAACAATGATGAAGCAGATACAGTTGAGAAGCCTGTGTCGTCAGGGCCACCTGGGTGGCTCAGTCCTTTAAGTGTCTGGCTTTGGCTCAGGTCATGATCGCATGGTTGGGTGTGTGAGTTCAAGCCCCACATCCTACTCTGTGCTGACATGCGGAGCCTGCTTGGGATTCTCTGCTCTCCCTCTCTCTCTGCCCCTCTGCTGCTTGTGCTTTCTCTCTCTGTCTCTCTCAAAAATAAATAGGCTTCCAAGAAAAAATAAGCCTTTGTAATCTATCTCTCCACTTGATTAAGGTGAGAAAGAAAACAAACCCCTGAGTTTTGTTTTGAACCCATTACAATGGGGTCTTTAATTTTGACAGTCAAAAGAAAATTCTTAGTGATAAATGGGCTTATTTCCATGAACAATTTGAAGCTGCCCTATGATGAGAGGTCAGATTAACGCAACCATGAAATCATTAAAATAAGATATAAATAATAAAAAACAAAAGTGAGAAATAGTGATGGCTACAGATATTTATACAAGAAACGCTGTATTTAAAGAAAGAAAACAACTAACAGTGAAATATATTTTCCCTTTCAGCTTCCTGAAAGTTAAGAAAACATGGAAAATTTGATTAATATTTTTTAAAGTTCCACGATCAAAAGAAAGTCTTACATCAAAAATGATACAATACTCCTACTGTTAATAAGAAATTTTATTTTATTGAATGCTAAAATATTGTGCCGGCCATTTTATATTTCATTCAATTTTCACAGTAAGCCCATGTGGTAGATTGTTTTCCTATTTCCATTTATAGTTGATAAACAGAGGAACAGAGAGGTTAAAGAGTCATTAGAGGAGGCAAACCAGTTTGCTAAGCCTGAAACAAAAGCATTAATTTAAGAGTAAGGTTATCATGTTTAATACTGGGGTTTTAGTCCCAGTTTTAGTCCCAGGAAATTGTTTGGCAAAGGATAAGAAGAAAACTCTTATTGTTTTGTAAGATTTTGCATGTCTATTTTTTTTAATCTAAAGCAGTCAGTCATATCAGTAGCAAGACTGAAATTCACCAACAGTCTCATTATAAAATAACCCATTATAATTCACCAACAGTCTCATTATAAAATAACCCATGTCTCAACTTCCTTGTCCTTTTATAAAAGGAAGGATTATTTAAACACATATTTCAAAAAGATACGGTATTGCTTTTGTGAAGCTTTCTTGAGGACATAAAATCAAAGAAATGGAGTTGTCTTCTATTCAAAGGTAGCTTATTGGCAAATATTTGGTCAAAATTTTTAGGGAGTTTTGATAGGTTTTTGGAAATAGGCGGTGAATATATGAGAGACAAAATGTGGGCAAAGGGAGAAGTGAACAGGGTTGAGAGGCAAGATAAATTTTTACTAATTTCTACGATATTTAAGATGCTCTACTAACTACTAATAATGTACTAACCTCCTTTACATTGTTCAAAAATATATATTAAACATTTTCTTGCTTTTAGTCATTTTGGCATTTGAATTGGTGTTCATTCAAATGAGGTACCACTTTGAAACCAGAATATCATTGAGACTAATTAGATTTAGGTTTACTTCCATTTGTTCAAGATATATTTCACTCTTGGTATTATCATTCTTGGTTTTGTTTTGCAAATCCCAGTGACATAAAGCAATAGCCCTTACTAACTCTGACAAGCCTCGTGCTTACCGCAAATTGTGTTGATCAATGTGTTGGCCTGATCTTGACTGGATTTATGGGTCAGTGGTCAGCTGTCAGATCCACCGAGGCTGACTATGTAGGTTGCGCTGGGAACACTCACTATTCCACCTGCACCACTTAACCTGCAGCAGGCTGGCCTCGCTTGTTACCTGCCTGGTTTCAGGCTTCTGGTGGCATGAGAGAAACCATGTAAAGCCTTAGCAGCCAAGGCTTATAACTAGCATCCTATCACTTCCACGTCAGTCTATCAGCCAGAGGAAAATCCATAGCAAGTCTATACTAAAAAGATGAGGAGACAGATGTCAATTCTTTTTTTTTTTTTTTATGTTTATTTATTTTTAAGAGAGAGAGACAGAGCACAAGCAGGGAAAGGGCAGAGAGAGAGAGAGAGCGGGAGACACAGACTCCGAAGCAGGCTCCAGGCTCTGAGCTGTTAGCACAGACCCTGATGCAGGGCTCGAACTCACAAACTGTGAGATCATGACCTGAGCTGAAGTTGGACACTTAACCGATTGAGCCACCCAGGTGCCCCCAGACTTCAATTCTTAATGAGAGGAGCTTCAAGGTGACATTTCAAAGGACATTATCATACATAGGTAAAAAATGAGATTTTTCTGTAGTAGTATGCTTAATAAAATGAGGTCTGTTTGTAAAGCATTGAAGCAGTTTAGACTTTGCTAACTTTCCCTTTAACAAAACCACTCTGATATGTTTTTTGGAGACAGAATGTTTCTTAGGGACTATTTAACTGTGATTTCATAAAATGAAGGCCTTAATTAATACATTTATAGTAAAAAAACTTCTAAATTCTTACTATGTTTCGGGCAATGTGCTACAATTGGACAATAAATTTGGTAGGAAGACACACACCTCTCTCTCTCTCTCTCTCACACACACACACACACACACACACACACACACACACACAGAACTTTGCCTTTACTTGGTTTAGAGAATTGTAAACACCATAAATCAAAAAGCCACAAAAAATAAATATATAATTCAAATGTGGTAAGATCAAGAATGAGTAAGTCTAGAGTTCTGGAAGATATAAAGGTTTTAATCTAGTCTGTCAAGAACATTCCCTAAGTGTGTGGCATTTTAAAATGACATCAGAAGTCAGAGAAGAGATGTGGGCTGGAGTTTGTGATTCACCAACATAAAATTAAAAACAAAAGCCTTGCGTGTATGTCAAAAGGTTGCTCTGGAATAAGAGGAAGATAATATCTAAAAATAAAGCCATTCATACAATCACACGGTAAAGTAGGATTTTTCAAGATAGTACAAAGGTTTCCTCCTAGATGGGTTAAAAAACAAGCTCATGAATGCAAGTATGTTAAATTGTCTTAATATTATAAATGCACTTGTAAAACTTCTGGGGATTTCTGTTACAGTTAATAGATATTCTCCAGAAATACATGCAACAGAACCTCAGAGAATAAGAAAGTATGCAGAGAGGCACCTGGGTGGCTCAGTTGAGCTTCTGACGATTTCAACTCAGGTCGTGATCCCAGGGTTGTAAGATCCAGCCCCGAGTCAGGCATTCTCTCTTTCTCTCCCTCTGCCCCTCTCCTCCACTGGTGGTCTCTAAGAAAAAAAAATATGTATTCAAAAAAGCTGTTTTCTTTTGGGTCCCAGAAGAGTGTGTATGTGTATGTGTGAGACAGAAACAGAAAGAAAAAGAGAGAGAGAGAGAGAGAGAGAGAGAGTTTTCCAACAAACTAGATGCCCCTTTTTATTTACTGCCTCTTGGCTAACTGTTTCTGGTTATACTGAGAATGAGGTTAGCTTTGCAAGTGTAAGTTTCACATTATAAAATTAATAACAGTTTTCTGAATTACTAAAATTACTGTCACTTGCTGGAGGGAGGCAGGCAGGAGATGTGCTAAATGGGTGACAAGGCATTTAGGAGGGCACTTGTTTTATATGATGAGCACTGAGTTTTATATGGAAGTGATGAATCACTGAATTCTACCCCTGAAATCAATTTTACCATATATGTTAACTAACTAAAATTTAAATAAAAACTTGAAATAAAAAAAAATCACCTGCAAATATCTGCTGTAGAAATACAGATATTTCTCTGTTATTCTCAAACAATAAAATTTATAACAAAGGATGTTCAGACAGAATACCTGTTCCTAATAGAGATACCCATGTAATACAAAAGTACCTATGTCAATGACACGCTTTTCTGTAGTAGGAAATTTCTTGGAAAAGAGTAACATTTTAAGTGACTTTCAATGATCGCTTTTTATAAAGTATCAATATACAATATTATGAAACATAAAATGAAATCAGCTGAGTCACAATGTATTTCTGTAAACTAATTTTGAATCAGAAAAATGTTGCTGTCCTATCTTGGTTTACTTAATTCTTTAACCAATGTCAATTGTTTTCTACCCTTCATTTTTTTCTTCAGGGTTTTACAAATAGTAATGTAAAGCAAAAATCAAATGTGTAAAGTTCTATTAGAACTTGAAATCACGGGGCGCCTGGGTGGCTCAGTCGGTTGAGCGCCGACTTCGGCTCAGGTCACAATCTCGCGGTCCGTGAGTTCGAGCCCCACATCGGGCCCCTGTGCTGACAGCTCAGAGTCCGGAGCCTGTTTCAGATTCTGTGTCTCCCTCTCTCTGACCCTCCCCCATTCATGCTCTGTCTCTCTCTGTCTCAAAAATAAATAAACGTTAAAAAAAAAAATTAAAAAAAAAGAACTTGAAATCACTGAAGGTTAGTTATCCAAATATTTTTTTCAAAATTATTTTTCAAAATTGCTTTTGTCTTTTGCATTTTTATACATACAGTAGAAGGAGTTTGTCAAAGTCTACAAAATGATCTGCTGGGATATTCATACGAATTGCCTTGTATCTATAGATTCTATTGGGGAGATCTGACATTTTAGCTATATTGAGTCTTCTGATCTATTAGCATGACATCTCTCTGTGTTAATTACATCTCTTTTTATTTCTTTCAACAATGTTTATAGTCTTTAGTGTACGGGTCTAACACGTGTTGTCTTTTAAAAAAATGTTTATTTATCTATCTATTTTGAGAGACAGAGACTGCAAGCAGGGGAGGGGCAGAGAGAGAGGGAAAGAAAGAATCCCAAACAGGCTCCATGCACAGCACCAAGCCCAAAGTGGGGCTCGAACCTATGAACCGTGAGCTCATGACCTTGAGCAAAAATCAGGAGTCAGATACTTCAATGACAGAGCCACCCAAGTGCCCCCATACGATGCCTTTTGATTTGAGTGTTCAGACTAGCTTTGCTTAATAGGAATTTAATGTAAGCTCCATATGTAATTTTAAGGTTTCTTGAGTCACATTTTTAAAAAGTAAAGATAGGAGAAATTAATGTAATACTATATTTGACTTAACCCAATACATCCAAATACTATTATTTCAACATGTTAACAATAACAAATTTATCATTAATAAGGTAAATCTCATTCTATTATCAGTAGTAAATCTTCAAAATTCAATGTAGATTTTACATTTACTGCACATCTCAACTTGGACTAGGCAATGTTCAAATGCTCAGTAGCTACATATGTAAATAGGGCAGTGAGGATTTAGACCATTAATCTTTAATGTGACTTATTCAGGGATAAACCTACCAACTTTGTTTGATTTCTAGTCACCCATCTTTGTTCTGGCATCTTTCCTCTAGTCCTGCTGATTTTTATATTAATTTTTAGTACTGTTTGTGATTCCAACTTAACTCTTTGGGTGAGTTAGCAATATCACTTGAGTGTCTATATAAGGGACTGTTCTCATGTTTACAATATGCATCTTTAAGTTCTCATGTTCTACTTCTTTTTTTTTAATGTTTTTTATTTATTTTTGAGAGAGAGAGAGAGAGAGAGAATGAATGAGCGGGGTGGGGGGGCAGAATGAAAGGGAGACAGAATCCGAAACCGGCTCCAGGATCATGACCTGAGCCGAAGTCGGACATTCAACCGACTGAGCCACACAGATGCCCCTCACACTCTACTTTCAAATATTATACTATTTCATGTATATTTTAAACTTTACAACATCTCTCTATATGTCTTACCCTTGTTCCATTGTTATCCTACGATATAATTTTATATACTTTTTTAAATGTTTATTTTTGAGAGAGAGAGAGGGAGAGAGAGAGAGAGAATGAATGAGCAGAGGAGGTGCAGAGAGAGAGGGGACAGAGGATCCAAAGTGGGCTCTGTGCTGACATCAGAGAGCCCCATGTGAGGACAGAACTCATGAGCCATGAGAGTATAACCTGAGTTGAAGTCGGTTGTTTAACTGACTGAGCCACCCAGGCGCCCCAGGTTCAACCTATTCTATCTTCAATGTCTCTGTACATAATAATTCTTCAATTCATGGGGGGGGGGGAGGGGATCCCAATGAACAATTTCTAAAACTTCTAATTACCTTGGGTATATACTGTTTTAAAAGACAGATATTTTCTGCTATTGTATATATATCTAATATTATAAATTAGCGTAACAATGAAATTATATACACCTCAGCCAAGTTTCTAATCATAATATTAAATTTGCAATCTATGGATTAAACAGAGTTGTGTTTATAGCTGTGAATATAGCCATCAATCTAGTGTCATTCTAGTTAATTTGAGGGTTTTTTAATTATGTTTTTTAAAAATAGTACATAAATTAGAATTCAGTATTCTTTTTTTAAATACAACATGAATTTCTCTTTTATATACAATCCACAAAATAGTCTCATTGCTTCTTTATTAAATTTCAGCCATTTCAGATTTAATAGCAATTCTTAGGATAAATATACTCCTGATTGCATTCATTTCCCTTCTGCATTTCATTGCCAAGGATGAGGTAAAGTTAGCATTTTTAGGCTACACAAGATAAAATACCTTCTATTCTGATGTCCATTTGAAATGAACAAGTGCAAAATTTATAACTCATCTGGTAAAATTTTATATTCTTTTATCCTTTAGCAGTTAATGTAAGAGGATCGTGGAAAACAGTTTTACAACATGTAGTTTAATGAGTAGAAAATATTCTCTTATCATTTTCATCCCTTCAAACATTTCGTCATCACCCCATGGTGCAGAAAGCAGTCATTCATACAGAAGTCAAATTTGCCTATGGCATAATTAGTTAAAAAATCACCGAGATTTTGTAGCAATCTTAATAAAGATTACCATCCTCATTTTAGATTATATATACTAAAATATATACTTTTCTCAAGTCATTAAAATTATAATTTTATACATACATATACATATAATATATATTTATATTTTATATATATATTTCATATAATTCTATATGAAACAAGGATTAAATGAAAAATGGGTCATAATTCAGTGAATGCAAGTTATCAGAAGGAGACCCACATGACCATAGCGTCATCTGCTAAGGCCAGCAATTCTTACTCTCTGCATATCAATATAGTGACTTGAATGTCTCCATGACTACTCCTGAATGAACGCTAATATCTCTGTTAAAGAGTGAAGTTTTGGGGCACCTGGGTGGCTCAGTCAGTTAAGTGTCTGACTCTTGGTTTCTCCTCAGGTCATGATCTCATGGTTTTGTGAGTTCGAGCCCCACATCAGGCTCTGTACTGACGGTGTGGAGTCTGCTTGGGATTCTCTCTCTCTCTCTCTCTCTCTCTCTCTCTCTGCTCCTCCCCCACTGGTGCTGTCTCTCTCTCTCTCTCAAAATAAGTATATAAAAACTTTTAAATAAAAAAGAAGTGAAGTTCTTCAGGAATTTATTTCATTTTGTACAACTTTGTTAACTCAGCTACCTATTAAACTATGTATTAAGTGTGGTCGTACTAGCCAATATTTGATAGTTAAAATGTTGGTGGTAAACAATGTTTGTTTTAGTCCTCCTTATGAATGTGAATAGGAAATATATCTTTTCTATATCTTCCTATTATTTGCTATATAATAAGCCCTACAATATGATACTTAAATGCATGCATGATGCCCTCATTAAAATATTGTATAAGTATTTTTAACATTTTAAATAACAATATAGTTTTAAAGATAAAATTACTACTAAATTTATTATTTTAATATTGAGAGAGAATGTATACAGAACTAACAGCCATTTTCTCTAGGGATGAAATTATTAGGATGAAAATGTAAACAAAGAGAGAAAGAATAAATAACAACAACAAAAGTACAATGTCAGACTTCTTAACCTTATGTCAGTAAACCATGAAACTCAAAATTTCTTTACCAAAATCATGTTTTACCTCCTATGCCAACTGCTGCTGCAAACTCAAGAGCTGGGTCATTTTAAGCAGCATTCAACCCAAATATAAAATGACTTGAATCTCCAATAAGAAGCCTAGTCCCGCCTAGCATTTTGTGTTTTTGTGCGCTTTACTAAAGATGAAAGATGTTTGAGGGCAAAAGGATTGTATACAACCACAGAACACTGATAAATCCACGTAAGCCCTTGTGTTCTGTGAGGTTTCTTGGCCAAATTACACTTGACATCTCTTCCCCACAAAGGTTGAGTTGTGTCCCCCCCCAAATTCCTATGTCGAAGCCCTAACTTCCTCTACATCAGCATGTGACTTTACTTGGAGTTATGGTCTCTACAGAAGTAATTAAAGCTAAATGAGATCGTTCGGGTGGATCCTATTCCAATATAACTGGCGTCAACAGGACACAGACATATACAGAGAGAAGACCACGTGAAGACACAGAGAGGAGATGGCCACCGCAAGCCGAGGACAGAGGCCTCAGGAAAAAACCAATTCTGCAATAACTTGATTATGGGCTTCTGGCCTCCAGAACTGTGATGCTGTTGTTTAAGTCTCCCAGTTTTGGTACTTTGTCACAGCAGCCCTCGCAAAAGGCTTTCGCACTAGGCCTTCCAGTACCGATCGCTTCTTCTCCTCTCTCTCAGAGATCATAAGCACACAACACAAGTTACAGAAGATGGTCTTTTGTGGAGATCTATAAAATGTTAACGGTTTAAATTTTTTTTCTACCTTTGCTTGGAAAGAGAACTGACAGACGCAGCAGAAATGGAGTGACATCGGTTTAGTTGGTCTCTTCAGCTCTGCAAGTCTGTGTGTCACTAACTTCTAAAATGTGAAGTTTGTTTCTATTATGTTTTACTTTCATGTGGAAATACAAAAGGGATTTTAACAGAACTTATTTTCCTGTGCTTTTAAGAAACAGGGTGTCTGTTGCAATTTCTCTGATATAATTTTAAAATATTTCTTCTGAGGGCCATCATTCAAAAATACCATGGAGTAAAAGTTACATACCTTAAAACAATAATCCTTCTCCCTAAATATATATAAATCCTTGCAAAGTTTTGAGATTTAGGACTATTTTCTAGTAAACATGCAGGAATCTTTTTGCTTTTTAAAAGACTGATAAATCACATCCTGTTATATTGTAGTTTATGTGTGTGTGTGTGTGTGTGTGTGTGTGTTTCTGAGCAAATATCCATACAAAATAACGCGCAGATTTTAATAAATATAATGACAGTGATTTATTGATATCAGAAAAAAAGCTCAGTTTTTCCTGGTGATGCATATTCACATAGATTCCAGATCATATATTTTTTTAATGCCGTCAGTTGGGTTTCTGCTATATGCTTTATTACGGCGCTTTCAATTGATCTTTCTGCTTTTAGTTTCAGCATCGTTTGACTTAACATCCATGCTCACTTGAAAGCCCATCAAAACTGTGCGTGCGCACGCGCACACACACATACACACACATTCTAGCATTCGTGTGCACGCACACGCACACAGGATTTCAGGGCCTGTTGTAGCTTGAAGCATTTAAGACATGAATTTAAAACACATTGTTTAGATATACAAACCATCATCTCAAGACTTCTCCGAAATTTAACTTCTGTGAAGTTTTGAAGCAATAGTCAAATTTTGGTTTTAGACAGGAAAACTGAACCAATTTGGGGTATACTACTTGAGAAGGTTGGTCATGGGGAAATGACAGGTTGTACCTGTGAAGTGATAAGGTTATTAATCTCAGACATGAACACTCACTGGCATATCATGCTTTTGGAATTAGGAATAGACACAGAGTATGTGTTCTAATTATGGTCTCTAATGAAGAATATTAAATTCACTAAGCCCTTGAATGGTATTTTTCCTTCAATTTCTCTCTAAAAGAAACATAACAGAGAACATGATTTCATATTTCCCAAAGGAAGGGTACATATTTCCTCCTTTATGTTCATTTTCCACCTTTGTAAAGGCTAAATTTTCTTATTAAATCAAGAGTCCAGCTCATATCTCCTGGATAATATTACTTATCCATTCCTACCTTAATTAAGTTGAATTCTTCCTATACCATTGTCAGATGCTGTACTCTCTGGACCAGTAGATGACATTACTTTCTAGGAGATACAGAGAAAATTACACACACACTCACACACACACACACACACACACACACACACACACACACACACATATATATGCATGTATACATATGTATGTATATATATAAATACTATATCTACACACATCCTAAATACACATAAACATACACATATATACACACATATATAATCTTTGCTTTGCTTCTCTATTTCTTTTCTTTCCTTTGCTATTCATAATGGAGTGCTGCGTATATGAAGGTTTCTTCTCTGTAATGGTTACATATAAATGTAGTTCTATGAGAAATGCTCTGAAAGCTATTCACTTACCTTAATGAATATTTACAGGAGAAAAGCCATATTAGACTGAGGTTTGGTAGCCACCTGAAGTGATTATAATAAGATTAGATGAGCCCTATCTTTGCTGGCTTGCAGTGTATCAGATTTTCAGATTACTAATCATGTTAGAATAATACTGAATGGCTCTTTAATACCATATCCTACTTAGTATTAAACACTGGACTCATTGATAACACTGATGATACTGTACATAGTAGAGTGGAGGGTGGGGTGGGGATAATACATCGGATGAATCTTGTTCACCCAAATTTGTATGAACAAATGGCAGATCTAACCAGAAAAGCAGGCTGGAAAGTTTACTTCAATTTTTCCTGCCTTCACTGAAGAAATTACTATATACCTCAAAAGTATCATATTAAGTTAATTTATCATCTTTTGGAGGAAGGGTCTAAAGATCCATTTAAATACTCCTGGTAGGGGCGCCTGGGTGGCTCAGTCGGTTAAGCGTCCGACTTCAGCTCAGGTCACGATCTCGCGGTCCGTGAGTTCGAGCCCCGTGTCAGGCTCTGGCTGATGGCTCAGAGCCTGGAGCCTGCTTCCGATCTGTGTCTCCCTTTCTCTCTGCCCCTCCCCCGTTCATGCTCTGTCTCTCTCTGTCTCAAAAATAAATAAAAACGTTAAAAAAAATTTTTAAATACTCCTGGTAAACTGACAGTTGTGAAAGAAAATGACTGTGTAAGTTCACATTATATTATGTTAATCACCCAAGTGTACGATATTCTATTCAGTTGTTAGATATTTTTCAAAACAGAATGTCTTTTCTTCTAATTGTAACTGGAGCTTTTGCTACAACCCGAATTGTAATCAGAAACTGCCTTCTGGTAGTCACCCCACAGATCTTTCCACTAGGCTTGACATAAGTAATAACTGAGGAAACGAACAGTATCATAAATCTAGTTAGTGAATTTCCTGTAGGATAATGTATAGAAATCACATTTCTATCCAGATATTTAAAAGATACTAGGGCTCAGAAGACCAAGTCAATATATAATATATCATACAACACTATCTCTCAGGTTTCCTTAATGTTGCTGACAGCTCAAAACTGAAATAGCAGAAGCTATGGGCAAAAAGAAAAAAAAAATAGACAAAAAAACAAAAAACGAAAACCACCCAAAAATAAAACAAAACAAAAAACCAAAACAACCCCCAAAACAAAACAACAACAACAACAACAAAACGATCTCTATCACATTGCCCAAGATGGTTGCAAATGTGAAGCGGGATTCCTACCTGACTACAACACAGCAATGCACTGGGAAACCAGGGAGGGGATCAAGGACACTTGGCAAGCTCAAGATAAGGAAATTCAATTTTCCAGTTAAGTAGACGAGAAGAAATGAGAGGTATACCGCTATTTGGATTAGAGTGATATACACATTTTTCCTATTCTTCACAGGATGATATGGGGTCTGCACACTCTAGTGAGAGTCCTCTCCCAGGACTGTCATTAGGTAGCTGTGTTTCTGTGAACAAATCATTTCTGTAGACCTTGATTTTATCTTCCATAAAAATGAGTGAGAGATTGGGAGCATGCTGGCTTCTCATTACCTTCTACCACAGATACTTAGGCATACATGACAATCAGAAACATTATATATAACACTATTTAAAATGAAAGGGAGGTAAGGAAATATGTGTGGCATACCGCTAATGATACACACAAAGTTCACTCTTCCTTGTTCTTGCAGATCAGGAGGCTTTTTTTGTTTTTTTTTTTCTCCCTTTTTGGTACAGGAGGTAAGGTACTTCATGTATTCATCTATCCATATATAGTTATTTATCGCATGCCTACTCCCTTCCAGACAGTCTCCTAGGCATCAGGACACAGTAGTAAATGAGTCAAAGGCTCTGCCTTCATGGAACTCATGGGGAACTTCAGACTCTCTTTCAGCTTGGAGTTGCCTACATGGAGGTGGGGTTCTAAGAGATTTACTTTGTCTTCACTAAAACAGGGAAATATGCAGCTGGAATCTTCCCTTTGCCATTCTCTCTAGCTTTTCCTCTTACCCTATTCCTACTTAGGATGCCGATGAAATGTATAGAGTTGTTTATAATGTTTTTAATGTTTATTTACTTTTCAGAGACAGGGAGGGAGAGAGAGAGACAGAGCACGAGCGGAGGAGGGGCAGAGAGACAGTTCTGAGCTGTCAGCACAGAGCCTGACGTAGGTCTTGAATCCATAAACCACGACATCATGACCTGAGCTGAAGTCAGACACTTAACCGACTGAGCCACTGGGTGCCCCGAAATGTACAGAGTTGTGAAAGACACATTATAGCTTGAGGAGGATTGGTGCATCTTATAAATTATATGAAGAGAATTACAGGATGTATAAAGAAATAAATAATGAACACAATATGTGTGTATATTAGTCAGCTAAGGCTGCCAATACAGAATACCACAGACAGGCTTAAGCAACAGAAATGTATTTTCTCCCTGATCTGGAGACTGGGCTGGATTCTGGAAAGACCTCTCTCCTTGACTTGCAAATGGCTGCCTTCCTTCTGTGTCCTCACATGGCCTTTCCTCTGTGTGCATGCACTCATGGTGTCTATTCCTGTTCTTATGATGGCACCAGTCTTACTGGATTAGGGCCCTAACCCATGACCTTATTTAATTACCTCCCTAAAGGTTCTATCTCCAAATATAGTCACATTGGAGGTTAGGGCTTCAATTTATGGACTGAACTGCATCCCCCTAAAATTCCTAACAGTGTAGACCAATGTTGATAACTATTTTTCTTCTCCACTCTCACAAGGATGTTTTCTAAGAGCACTTAAACAGGGCAACATCATTTTCTGTGCTAGCCACCATTTCAATCACTGACTTCAATGGTGGAATTGTAATCCCTTCCTCTTCATTTTCATACTTACCCTACTATCTTCAAAGTTTTTCATTTCTGCTTTTTTTTAACATTTCTTTATTTATTTTGAGAGAGAGAGAGAGAGAGAGAGAGAGAGCAAGCACATGCACAAGCAGAGAGAGTGGAAGAGATAGAGAATCCCAACCAGGCTTCACACTGTTAGCACAAAGCCCAACGTGGGCTTGACTACAAATGAGATCATGACCTGAGCTGAAACCAAGAGTCAGACACTTAACAGACTTGAGTCACCTAAGTACCCCCCACTTTCTGCTTTTACATCACAACTAAACCTCTAAATTTTATCCTCTGTTTTATAGCTAGGATGCTAAACACTCCAGAAAATTACCACATAATTTATAAAATGTTGTGGTTTTTCGTATTGAGTTCACATATTCCTACTTCTGTGCTCATTAAAACCTTATTCATCCTTTAAGACTAGTGCAAGCAAATCCAGTACTATGACACATTTCCTAACCGTAACCCTTAATTAGAATTAAATACTCTAGCCTATCTACCACCACTATGTCTTGGGGATCACTCTACTAGAGTAACTATGATTTCAGTATGCTTGTTTAAAAGTCAATGCCCTTTATTAGGGGGTATTTTGAAAATATGATCTGAATCCAGCAGTTTCCAGTACATATTGAGCTCTCAAAAGTCTTACATATTATTATTTGCTTTGCCACTCTCCATTCCATGCAACACCCTTGCCCTATGATACTGGAACAAATCAACTCATTGAGTTTGTTTCCTTATTCTTAATTTTTTTTTTAACGTTTTTATTTTTGAGACAGAGAGAGACAGAGCATGAACGGGGGAGGGTCACAGAGAGAGGGAGACACAGAATCTGAAACAGGCTCCAGGCTCTGAGCTGTCAGCACAGAGCCCGACGCGGGGCTCGAACTCACGGACTGCGAGATCGTGACCTGAGCCGAAGTCAGACGCTTAACCGACCAAGCCACCCAGGCGCCCCTGTTTCCTTATTTTTAAAATGGAATTATGGTATATTATTTGTAGGACTGAATGAGAAATATGTGAGAAATTCTAGCATGAGTCTGGCACATAGAAGATCTACCAAAGTAGGCACTGGAAGAATTGACAGGTTCAGAACGAGATTGAGGTCTAACTGTGCACTGCTCAAAATTGTGAGCTACGGGGTTTAGTCCTTATGTAGCTAGCAATGAAAAACTTTGGGTAGAGTTGTAATATGAACAAAGTACTTGGAACATGGATGAAGAAACTAAGGCACAGAGACATTACATGAAAAGAAATTTGTAGAGCTAGCCTTTATAATGTAAACATAAACTGGGTTACATAAATTTTTCTGTCTCTAAAGATTCATACCAACCTCTACTACAAATGTCTTAATGTCACTTAATATCCCTTTCTCCATCTATAAAACATAAAGGGTGAATTAAATGATTGCTTTGAGGTAGTATAACCAAATATCAAGGACTATGTTTTGATTAGCTTGTGAAAATGCTAATGTACTTGTAGCAAATGTTAGAAACACTATTTCTCTTTATTTAGCACTCTACATTGAATGTAACATTAAAACAGAGAAATGTCTCATATTAAAAGGATTGAAAAAAACTACAATTCCACAGCAAGAATCATATTTAAAAGTACTGAATGCATGAAGCTTCCTACATATGAATTATGTAGTGATATTTATAAAGACAAAAGATTATCCTCCAGTTTTTCTTATATTGCACAGGTTAACATATCAGCCATGCTTAAAGCAAGGACTACTATAAGTACATTTCAAAACTCATGGCCCAGGGGCACCTGGGTGGCTCATTTGGTTAAGCATCTGGCTCTTGATTTCTGTTCACGTCATGATCTCGTGGTTCCTGAGACCCAGCCCTGCACTGGGCTCTGTGCTGACAGCCTGCTTGTGATTCTCTCTCTCCCTGCCCCTCCCCCACTCGTTCTCACTCTACCTCTCAAATAAATAAATAAAACATTAAAAAAGTCATGGCCAAGAGAAATGAAGTGAAAAAGAACTAGCCTTCCAAAAGTATTTTTTTTATATCAGACTTATTAGCATGTAATTTGCATAGAGTAAAATGAACTTGTTTTAAGCGGATAGGTCGGTGAATTCCAATACATGTACACAGTCATGTAACCATCACCACAGCTGAAATAATGGATCATCAGTCCCAAACATTCCAATAGTAAAAAACATTCTCCTGAACCCTCTGCAATCAATCCACACACCTCCCTCCACCTCCATCTAGCAGCAACCACTATGTACTTTTTATCTTTATAGTTCTGATTTCTGCAAAATATCATATAAATGGAATCAGACAGATGCAGGGTTTTGTTTTGTGTGTTTGCTTTGCATCTAACTTCTTTTTTTTTTAAGTTTATTTATTTATTTTGAAAGAGAGGAAAGAGAGAGCACAAGTAGGGGCAGGGCAGAGAAAGAGGGAGGAGAGAGAATCCCAAGGAGGCTCCATACCACCAGGGTGGAGCCCAATGTGGGGCTCGAATTTATAAACTGTGAAATCGTGACTGGAGCCAAGATTGAGAGCCGGACACTTAACCGAGTGAGCCACCCAGGCACCCCTGTATCTAACTTCCTTAACTTAGCATAAAGATCCTGCATTAATCTGTATCTATCTATCTATCTATCTATCTATCTATCTATCTATCTACCTACCTATCTAGGTATATATATCTATATAAATACAGATATATGTATCTATGTATGTATAGATATCTATATATGTGTATATCTATATACATAGATATCTATATTGTATATGTATATACAATCTATATACGTATATATCTATATATGTATATATCTATATACATATATATCTATATACATATATACGTATATATCTATATATGTATATATCTATACGTATATATATCTGTGTATCTATACATATATATGTGTATAGATATATATATACGTATAGATATATACATATAAGTAATTTGCTTCTTTTTATTGTTTAGTAGTATTCGATTACATAGTATTGTCATGATTTGTTTATCCATTTTCCAGTTAAAGGTCATTTCATTACTACCAGTTTGGGGTTATCATGAATAACACTGCTCTGAACATTTCTTATAAAAATATTTGAGTGGACACAGATTTCTCATTTCTCTTGGCTTAATACCTAGGAATGGGATTGCTTGGTAAAATGCTGTTTTCTTACATGGAACACAACTGTGTTCCTTTTCAAAGTGGTTGTATTATTTTCCATTTCCATCAGCACTGGTGTTAGAGTACCAGTTAGTTTACAACCATGTTGCTTTTGTTAGGTTTAGGGTTCTGAAATCTCTATCACTATTCCTCCTTTAATTTCTGTAAGATTTAGATTTGCATATTTAAAGGTCTATTATTAAGCCTATATGCAATTAGGAAACACATCTTCATGACGACATAAGCATTTTATTATTATGAAATATCCCTCTTCGTAAAGTGAAGGGCATTTGCAGATGTAATAAAGGTCCAAAATCCACTGATTTTGAGTTAATTAAAAGGGCCATTATCCTCTGTGGGCCTGAATTAATCAAAGGAACTGAGCCCTTCCTGAAGTCAGAGATCCTCTCTACTTGGCTGGCTTTGAAGAAGTGAACTCCCATGAAGTAAGCAGCCATGACGGGGAAGCCTACCTCAAGATGAATCATGGGTGGGAGAGAACAAAGCCTCCCTCCTACAGCCACAAGGAAAAGAATACTGCCGGAAACCTGAGGGAGCACAGAAGTTAAGTGGCTTTTTGCTAGTCTAGCCTCCTAGGAGCCTGTAGCTCCAGCCAACCACGGTACTGCAGACCGGGGAGACTGAAACACAGAACCTAATTAAGCTATACCTAGAATTGGGCCTTACAGAAACTGTGAGATAATAAATGCATGAAGTTTTTAAGCCATTAAGTTTGCCGTAGTTTATAACACAGCATTAATCACTGACTTTAGAATCCTTAAGGAGCCAGACTTCATGTGGACATCTCAGTTCTGCTGGACTGCCAAAGCGATTCTAAGAACTCAGTATCTCTGTTACAGTGCGTGTCTTTACCATTTATCCGATGGAAGCCCCAGTGATGCCATTTATATACTGCTAATCCTTGCCTTCTCTGATTCTCTCTCTTTCTCTGTGTGTCTCTCTCTCTCCCTTTCCCTGTAAGTGGAAGTCACTGAAAGTTTTTCTTGTTATGAAACAAAGCATTAAAATCAAAATACAGTTAATGTGCAAATAGAAGCAGAACTATTTTTAATATAACATAATATGATTATAAAAATATATTGGTATATAAACAAATAATTAGGTGGTAAAGACTCTTTAACTAGGTACATTTTTCACCTTAAAAAAAAGGTATCCGAATAATACAAAATCTGTTTTCAAATGTGGATAAAATAGAAATAAGACTTTTGAATAACATACATATGCTAAATTTTTTAGCACTTTAATTGGGAAACCATAGATTTAATAAGGCAAAAGAAAAGTCAACTTTCAAATTCCTCATAACTGTGGTTACTCTAAATACTCTGGCTTTAATCATTATTTGCCTGTCCAGCCCAGCCTCTGGAAAAATCTACATACCTAGTCTAGCATGAGGACTCAGGTTTATATATCCATGCATTGTTAATACATATCTTCAACCAAGACATCTTATTATCATTTTATTCTTCACATGTTGACATAAGGCATTTTATTCCCTGAATTGACTATGTAAATTCAAACTTCAAATAAAGTCTCCCTAAATCTCAAACCTCTAAGAAGAATTTGCTCAGTGGTATTATTTCACCAAAATTTCACTATTAATATTCCATAGCAAATAAACCTCATCAGAATTGATCTTTTTGAAATGTGGACTTCTGGAACAAAATATAACGTTACATAGAAATATAGTTTCTATAAACCTGCAATGCATTAGAAGTGTATGAAATTTCAGAACTTAAAATGCTCATAAATATTGAATCTGATCTTAAGCCTCTCTTTTTCTCAGATAAAAATCACACATCTCTCTTTTTCTCTCTCACAGATAAAAATAACATCTGTGTGAAAGAAAACACAACGAACCAAAGGCCAAGGTCTAGCAAGTGCTCTGTTTTCTGTCTCCTCACTACTTTGTCAAGAAGAGATATGGTAAGACCAGGATAGAGCATGGTTTTGGATTTTGCACTTTTTTTTGTTTAAAGCAAAGACCTATATAATCAAAACAAATAGTGTTGAGTTAGTTAAACTGAAGAGTCAATCACCTAGGTTGAACGACATATGAAATGACACACGAGAGTCATTTTGCATCAAAATGAAAAGGTTTCTTCAGCTGCTGAAGTGAATCTTAAGCCACTGAAGGTGTGCACATTTAACAAATTGCTCTGCTTGAGCAATTCTGTCAAAAAGGACAGTAATGTCAGGCTGAACTATACAGGCTCCCTGATTAATAGAAGTCCCCATATGATGGAGTAAGTTACAACCTTAATGTACAAATAATGAACCTCTATTAAAAGGAAGGGTATCATAAATCAAAATACCGTAGAAAAACCATAAACCTGTGGCAACATAATGGCCACCAGGGCCCAAGCTATATTAATCTTGTATGGTGCAATATCATTTCTCTAGGTGAGACAACTAAATATATCCCATATGAAAGTGAATTATGAGTGTGATAAAGGTTCTGGACTTCATTTAAGTTAATGGCAAGGTTCATATTGAGATACCCCCTGGTTAACTCCTCCTGTCTGTCTTGAACCCTGCTTCAGCTAAAGCAAACATCAACTTGCTCAATATTCATTCTAAGCCTTTTATTTGTCTGAAATGTGCTCATAAAGAAAAAAAGGAAAACAAAAAATAGGACAGAAGTAAACATAAATTATCTCTCCTTCCAAATAATTTTAGCTTTCCTTTTCCTCAGCTGGTATACCTAATTTTATTTGAACATTCTGTACATATATTCTATCTCTATTCATATGTATACACACTATTTCATAGCCTTATAGCACTATGTCTAACATTGAAATATATGCCTTTTAATTTTTTTTATTTATGCCTTTGATCTATTTTTTTTCTATTATGGATTGCATATTAGAAGTAAACCTTCCACATGAACTAAATTCTGAATAGCAAAGATACTATTTAGCATAAAGTATCACAGCATAGCATTTTGTTTGGAAACTTTTCACTTACAGTTTAATGTAACAGAAGTAATTTTCTGTTAGTATACTCTGCTGTGCCCTGATTTACAACCATCTCCTATGGATAAGACAGATTCTAGTAGGATGGAAAATCCAGGTTGACTGCTTACGCATTTTGTGCCTATTCAAAAACATTTGCATTCAGTCTTATTCTATTCGAAAATTGTTCATCCTGTGATCAGGGTGTTTCCACACCATCTGGAGCAAGATTCAATCGTATCTGCCGCTTGCTTTTAGGGATACGTGTGGTCTTAGTTGTAACAGGCGTGTATTTTAATTATTTGACTATTTACTTGCCCATAATGAATTTAAACTTAGTTCTGGAATTTGGTTCTATATTAGATATTTTGATATTATCCACACAAACATATCTCAGATTTTTTTCCCCCTGAGTCTCCTTTGGTAACTTAGTCAGTTGAGGGTGTCCCCTATTTAGCACCAGGCTGATCCATACTTCTAGGCTCATACTTGTTGGCATTGATTCACTAAATTATATGATCATATGGAATCCCAGAGGGCCTTTGGCTGTTAATAACTGTCTGTTTCAATATCTATTCTGTGGGTTCCAGCATCATGCCAGAATAACAAGCTTATACAACCTTTACACTTTGTGCCTGATTTTTCAAGTCATCATAAAATCCTAGTCCCCAAAGGTAGGGCCAGGGTAATGGATAGGAGGGTAGGGAACTGTTATTTTCTTGCTTGGCTTTGTGACACAGGAGACTTAATTAGGCGACATATATATACATAGAGTGATAACAATAAAGAAGTGGATGTAATATAGTCATACATAATGTGAAGTGCCTAGATGAATCTGCTTAGGATCATGAGAAGAACAACCTTTGAGACAGCACTAAAATGAAGAATTGTCATGTACGTGATCATTTGAGAGGTTTTTGAATCAGAAAACAAACAAAACCCCAAGATGACAAATAAGCAAATTGAAAATGCCTTGGAGGAGAAAACTACTTAGGATTTTGGGGGGAGCAGAAAGAAAGTCATTATGACTAGGGTGTTGAATATCAGGTAGGAATTATAGACATGTGGCCAGATCAGATTCAGGAGCCAAATTTGTAGGCTATCATGAGTACCTTGATATTTATGCTTTAAAAACTTTATCATGGTTGCTTTACGAAAAGAAGATGGGAGCAAAACAGGAGCAGAGGGAGAGACAGTCATTTGGACACTAGAATTAGAGTTTTCTGGAGAAGTGATCACAGCTTAGAGCAGGAGTATAGCCCCACAGAGAATGAGAACTAATAAAAATAGATTTGGGCCTGAGCATATCTCAAAAAATTATATGTATTAAAGATATGAATGGTGTGGGGTGCCTGGGTGGCTCAGCTGGTTGAGTGTTCAGCTGTTGATTTCAGCTCAGGTCATGATCCCAGGGTCATGGGATTGAGCCCTGCATCATGCTCTGTACTGAGCATGGAGCCTGCTTTAAGATTCTCTCTCTCTCTCTCTCTCTCTCTCTCCCCCCCCTCCCCCGGCCCTACCCCTCACTTGCATGCACTCTCTCTCTTTCTAAAAAATAATAAATTAATTAAATAAACAAACAAAAACAAACAAATACAGATACAAATGGTGTAATAATTTCCTTAAATGGAGAAGACTTAAAAAAATTGTTGTGGGTGAGGGGATTGAAGGCTGTGTTCTGTTTTAGCCACATTCATTCTGAGCAATAAATGATCTGCTGTCTTGAGGCATGTACTCCACAACTACATTTGAATAAAGGAAGACTGAATAAACCAATGAGATACCTGTAAAAACCGAACTGCAGAAAATGTGTGTATATATATTCTCAGAACAGTATTATGTGTAGGCCAGGAGTATGGTTTTGGGAGTCATCACATATAATGAGCATTGAGAACAAAACTAGAATTCAAATTATAATAGGCAAAGGCATACTGTAAGGGTGTTGAGAGAAAGCTGGCCTTACGGTAGGAGAAAGACCAACTGGCTGTAGTGTCATGGAACACTATCCTACAACACAATTAGATCAAAAGCTCAGATCCCTAGTATATCTAGATATTCAATAAATACCTATTGGGTGCTTATAAGTTTCTGAGTCAGTCCCTAAGACAGAGGGAATAAAGAGATGTATACTACATGGTCACTGTCTTTGAGACACTCACTCTAATGGGAGATAAGGGCATAAATGAATTACAAGACATTGTGGCCAATGCCAAGATTTTAGTACTCTTCTCTCCGAATAACATTTCCTGAAGAGAATATGTGAAATGGACGTATCTCAAACATCTAAATCATAGAGCTCAGGGTGACAGAAGAGCACAACCAGGCTTCTAGTTCTCATGAACATGAAGTGAAAACATTCTTGGGGATTTTTGCCTTGTTTGTGTGATAAAATAGGCATTTTGTTTCTTTAAATGTACATGGTAATCAGAAGTAATACATCCACTTTAAAAGAAAGTAGAGTAAATACTGAATAAATGCTAACTATTGATGTGTTGCAACATGAATCCAACTTGAAGATTTGGGGAGTTTGGGATTCTGAGGATCAAATTCCAAAAATTATTGCTATAGATTATTGGGATAATATTGTAATACTGTGATAATATAATATCAAGTAAGTACTGTGATATCCTAAAGCCTATGGAATTTCTTGTGGTGAGAACTAGAAGGGTGTCTTTTGTTATGCTAATGAGGATTTGCAAAGCACTCAGCAGGAGCTCACAGTGTGATTAGAAAGTTGGAACTTTCAGCCTCCCACCTAACCTCCTGAGAAGGGAAAGGGGTTGGAGATGAAGTTCAATGCCCAATGGCCAACGACTTAATCTATCATACCTATTAAAAAAAATAATAATGTTTATTTATTTTTGAGAGAGAGAGAAAGAGAGACAGAGTGCAACCGGGAGAGGGGCAGAGCAGGAGACACAGAATCTGAAGCAGGCTCCAGGCTCTGAGCTGTCAGCCCAGAGCCAGATGCAGGGCTTGAACTCACCAACTGTGAGATCATGACATGAGCCAAAGTTGGACGCTTAACTGGCTGAGCCACCTAGACACCCCTATCATGCCTATTTAATGAAGCCTCCACAAAACCCCAGAAAGATAGGGTTCAGAGGTTCCTGGCTGATGAACCTGTGGAGGGGCTGGGAAAGTGGCGTGCCCAAGGAGGGCCTGGAAGCTCCATGCTCCTTTCCATATACCTCACCCTCTGCATCTCCATCTGGCTGCTCCTGTGTTAGATTCTTTTATAATAAATGGTAATCTAGTAAGTAAAATGTTTTTCTGAGTTCTGTGAGCCACTCCAGCAAATTAGTCAAACCCAAAAAGGAGGTTGTGGGGACCTCTGATTTATAACCAGTCAGACAGAAGCACAGCTAACAACCTGAACTTACAATTGGCATCTGAATTGAAGAGAGTCTCATGGGTCCAATCCTTAGCCTGTGGAATCTGGCACTATCTACAGGCAGAATTCTGTTGAACTGTAGGATTATCCACCTTATATTCCAAAACTGGTGTTATGTTAAAACACACACACACACACACACACACACACACACACTGGAGTGGGGAATCAGAAATAGTAAATTTTTTAATTTTTTAAATTTATTTTTGATGGAGAGAGAGGGAGAAAGCATGAGCAGGGGAGGGGCAGAGAGAGAGGGAGACACAGAATCAGAAGCAGGGTCCAGGTTCTAAGCTGTCAGCACAGAGCCCAACGCAGGGCTCAAACCCACAAACTGTGAGATCATGACCTGAGCCGAAGCTGGACGCTCAACCGACTGAGCCACCCAGGTGTCCCGGGAATCAGGAATATTAAATGAGAAGTTTATATCACTATATTTTTTTGTTACTATCTAGAATGTATAATAAACTTTATTTTTTAATATAACAGAAATATGCAAAACATACGTGGAAATAAAATATTTCTACTTGTAGGATCGAGTGACAGAAGTCAAATTGCACCTTGTAACAGAAGCTGAAGGATTCTGGGAAATTTTTCAGTGTTATTTACAATGTCCTAAATGAGTATATCTAAGAAAAAATACCATATGTATTTTGAAGTCAAAGTAAAAACAAAGCAAATGTGAATATATTGTTACATTAAACTTGACGACATTTTAAATGGCAATGTTAATAAATGCATTTCTATAAAGTGGTGGTGATAAAATAAAATGTTTCTATAGAGAAATGGATGTCATATGTTAGGCTAACAGGCCGAGCTTTTTGTTGAGCACTCATCTGCCATACGAGAGTGATGAAAGCCACAAAGAGCTCAATAGACTTTTCCTTGGACCACTGACAGTAACTTTCTGTCAGAAAAAAGAGACTGATTCCATTTAGGGTGTATATTCTAAACAATTACATATTCTCAATCATAACAATGCTGATAAATAAAGATTCATTTAATTAAGAATATTTCATGAAAAATTAAAATTATTTACATTTGGCACTGAAAATTACGTGAAAATACCATCACAATATTTTAATAACCTCACAATCAATATTCAAATACGCAGGTAAAGTTAAAATTACTCTTTCCAGTTCTCAAAAATACTAATAGATCTTATTCAAAAAAACTCCAGTAAATATCACTAGTTAATAGATTATGTTCAATAGATGATGACTCAATGTACAGATGCGTAACTTTTTATCTAACTGGTCTCCTATTGCATATTTAGGCTGTTTCTTATATGGCTCTGTTAATTTTAAAAAGGTGTTTAGATTCTATTACAATACTAGAAAGGGTTTGCAAAAATTAGACATGCTTCCATATTTCTGCTTCCCTTTTTGTTTCCTTAATTTCATTTTTCCTAAATTATTTCAAAGTCAAAGTCAATCTGTTGAATCATTTTACATTAGCTAGTAGTTGTCACTTTGGTGGTTTAGTGATATAAGAAAGCATCAGGCTTAATTCCAGACCAGTGTAATTTCTGTTGCTCTCACATTAGATGTTGTATTTAATTTATAGTTTCACTTTAGGAGACATACAATTTGTAGATAAACAATTTGTAGATAAGACCAAGCTAATCACTTGAAGGACTGTGAAACATAATGGAGTTAGACTTTGGATTCTCTCTCCATAGCCTATTAGAATTTAAACACTCCCTGGTCTTCACTTTACTCATGTGAGTGAACAAACAAAATTATACTACTCCTTAAAGAGTGTCATTAAAAAAATATGTAAAGAATAGCAAATTGTCTACTATCTAGAAAAAATTCAATAAATGGAAGAAGTTATTTTTATGGCTTATTTTCCCCAGAATTTTGAGAAGCTTTAAAAGTAATCCTCAGAAATAAGAGACTAAAAACAACCTAAAGTGAATATATATGCTTGCTCATCAATGAATCTTACAATCCTTTCACAAATAATCAGCTGATGTGATGAGAAATTTTCTTATTTTAGGTCAATATGTCTTATAAGTTCAATCAAAATAAGTTTGTTCTATTCTTAAGAAACTTATCTTGTAGAATAGGGAATTTGAAGAAAGATAACAAATATTCATGTAATATATGATAAATAAAATACAGTACATAATATAAAAATTTATTAATTTTAGATATTTTCTTAGTTAAACCTGTTATACAAGTTCCAGTTATTTAGAACTCTACTTTGATCATCAACTTAAAACTAGTAAAACCTTTTAAGCAATAACATCTTTTTTTTAAAAAAAATTAATGTTTATTTATTTTTGAGAGAAAGAGAGAGACTGCACGTGGGGGAGGGACAGACAGAGAGAGAGGGAGACACAGAATCTGAAGCAGGTTCCAGGTTCTGAGCTGTCAACACAAAGCCCAATGCACGGCTTGGACTCATGAGCTGCGAGATCATGACCTAGGCCGAAGTCAGATGCTTAACCGACTGAGCCACCCAGATGCCTCTTAAACAATAACATCTTAAGTTTATCCATGAAAAGTGAGAGACTGAATGTACAAATGGACAATGGCCAGACCATATATAAAGGCAGAACTCTGACTTCTAATCTGTAGCAACCAGCCCAGGAACCAACCCATTTTCTAGAATAACCAGCACAGGAAGCCAAACTATTATCTACAAGTCAATGCAGGAAGTCAGACCACTCATTATCTCTATCAAACATTCCAAAAGTCAAACAATAACACCTGTAACAATCAGCCTAAGATGGCCAGGTCTTGATTAGTAACTCTCAGCTTCCCTAATTTTTGTCCCTATTTCCAACACAGGACCAAACAGAAAAGCCAGACAAAGCACGCCTTGATTGGAGCCTCTTAGCCCACCTTTATCTTCCCCATGCCAACTGCCTCCAATCCGGACATACCTGAAGCCTCCTCTTTTTTCTATTATAAAGCTTTCCTGTGTTGCCCACCTCTGAGTTTCTGCCAAAGCACAAGTGATGGTGATGACTCCCTTGCAATTTCAAGTCCTGAAAAACAGCGTTTGCCTGTTCTTATTCTGTTGGTCTTTATTTCCACAAAAGAAAAGACAAAGTAATTAAAAATCATTGATGATTCCTAATATGAAGCAAACCTAAAAAGTGAGAATATGGAACCAGTATAAATGAAGTAAAATCTCACTCCAAGTGGATGCTACAACCTTACTAATATGTCTACCCTAAATTGGCACCATCCAATAGCTGTGTTTCCTTCCTTAAGATTTAAAAGGATGACATAGAAGCCTAGATAGGGCATAACACGTTAATAGTGAATTAGCACATGCCTCTCTAAAAACTAATACAAAAGAGCTTTATGATTTTTTGTTTTACTTTTCAAATTGAGTGTATAAGAATATTAAGTCAGAAATAAATGTCTCTAAAAATTCTTTCTATAAAGTTTTTATAGAGGACATAAATCTAAATTGAATAGTTATTCAGAGAAGTGAATGACCACCAAAAGGTCTCACAGAAGATTAGGGAAGGAGAAGAAGGAGAAGGAGAAGGAGAAGGAGAAGGAGAAGGAGAAGGAGAAGGAGAAGGAGAAGGAGAAGGAGAAAGAAGAGGAGAAGGAGAAAGAAGAGGAGAAGGAGAAGGAGAAGGAGAAGGAGAAGGAGGAGGAGGAGGAGGAGGAGGAGGAGGAGGCGAGAGAGGGGAGGGGGAGGGGGAGGAGGGGAAGGAGAAAAGAAATACATTATAGGGATTGAGGTAAATTATAGGGACTGAAGAGGAGAAGGAGGAGGAGGGGAGAGGAGGAGAAAAGAAATACATTACAGGGACTGAGGTAAATTTGTATAATACCATTAAGGCTCTCTTAACACAAAGCAACTAACCATCAAACCAGATTACAAATGCAGTAATTTTAAAATATGACCTGAAAAGGGAAAAAAAAAACATCTAATTTTGCTTCTTCCCCAGTAAAATTATTAAATTCTAAATTACTAGAATTTTTAAGCAAAGAGAGGGATTCCCTGAATAACAATTATAAACTATTATCCAGTCATTTTGGATACAAAAAACTATACAAAAGAGCAATATAAAAAAGCTATACATATATTTAGCACAAATTAAAAACTCAGTACTGTGAAAAGTTCTTGTACATCTAAGTCACTCACTTAATGAGCTCTGCTTGATTATTTGGAATCCTATGATACAGACTTTCTGTTTTGACCAGCGCCTCATGTGACATGCCAAATTCTATTCAATAGTCACTTAAAATGACAACCTGTGACATAATACATACAGTATTCCATTTAAGACTATCAACTCCATTAATAACAAACCATAACTCCTCTTACGGAGTTCACTGTTAAAAAAAAGTCCATATGCATAAAAACGGCCCAAATTGCTTTGGAATATATATATGTTTAATGTAGAGTGAAAAATATAACTTCATGTCTTTCTGTTTATGTAACGCTACACCAAAGAAGTGAAATTTTCAAGAAAGAAGATGTAGATAATTAGGTAATCGGTCCTTTTCAGAGTTAACTACCATGCTCAGTTTAAATGATTAGAGCTTAATATAGTTGAGAAGGAAGAAATGTAGAAATATATATTGATATTTAATTTAGGTAACTGTGTTATAAAGTAACTGGGGGAAAAAGGATGATTAAGGGAAAAAGATAAATCATTACACTTCCATTTCCAAAAGTGGTAGCTGTTGGATATGTCATATATTATAAATATCATTAGACCTTGCCAGGTAATTGTAGTATGACATTAAGTCAAATGGTTCAATTTTAGTCCTTTTATTTTTTTTCCCCTCAGATATGATGGATTTCATGCAAAGCAAAATAAACCTTTTATAATCAATCATATAATTGATTTTTGAATATCACACATGATTCACAGAAAGGGATATTGTGGGATCTCTATTTTCCATTTTAAATCTCAATGAAATATAATTTCATTTAGTAGCATATGGAATCATTTGAGTCACAATTAAATATATGTTTGGATGTTTCTCAGTGTGTGAAATATGTTGCAACAAAATCACCCTGAAAAGCTATCATTTATGTATATCTACAAAATTCTTGCAGCGTATTTCACAGGAAAAGGTGCTGGTTCTGCATAGAAAAAAATAAAACTAAAAAATTAAAATTATGAAAATTGTAAAGAAACCCAGAAAGGTAAATTGTAACTGGGAAAATTAAAGGAAGAAATAGAAAAAAATAAACAATGTGCAATTTTCAAGAATAATAAACTATTATTTAGTAAAAAATTCTCTAGCAATATCATATTTTGAATTGATTTAACTACTGATTTTTTCTGGCTATTTTGGGTTAATTTCTTTACCAGTAGGAGAATTCAATTACTGAGACTTCATTTTCCCTGTTAACATTCTACTTGTCTATTATATGGTCACTACTCTTTTACATGCAGCTTTATCAGACTGTATGTGCACAAAAACACAGGTGACAAAGCAGGGCTTACAAGACTATGTGAAAAAAACATACATAGGTGTGATTTTTCAGTAGAGCATTTACTGTGGTGAATGCTATAATATATAAAATGTGAAATTCTTATATAGTGAGAGCCTGAAAAATTAGTGCCTAAATTGGATGTCATGTCAATGTATAAAATTTGTTCCTGTCAAGCATGTTATTGAAAGTGACATTATCACACCCTTATGTAAGTGTCTTTGATTGATTGGTATAGCCAAATACATGTAATAAAGAACAAGGTAATATTTGATATCAAGTAACCTATTACCAACCTGTTTTAAAATTTTAGTTTTTCAACTTTATTTCCTGGTGGTTTTAGAGTTTAAAAAGAAAGTTTAAGTGACAGACTACTATTTCACCATTTTTACTCTCAGTATATAAAAGCCATTTAAAAAAATCTGAGATATTCTTAAATAATCTGGTCAATATCAATGTACATAAACAAATTTCCTGAGATAAAACTCTAAATATAGAAAATTTATTTACATTTTGCTCTAATTTTGAAGCATGTCATACAGTGTTTCACCCCAAAAATACTCTATTTAAATACCTTATATTTTTCTTCCATAACTTCATTTCCCACAGAATTCAGCAATTTAAATCCAATACGTTTTAAAATTGTTATCTCATTTTTTTCTCTAGCAATGCACTTAGATTCTACACACACTAAATCTATTTTCAGTAGAGCAAGTGATGAAATAAACAAGGTTCAGAAATCACTGAAATAAGTCCTGAAATGACCCTGATAAGCGACTTGCCTGATCTTGCCTCAGTTTCCCCATTTGTGATCATATTTGCGTTCTGAATTAGAACAAATGAAATTGTGTTTCTGAAAGCATTTGGTATACTTTAAGCTTAAAGTTGCTATGCAAATAAAATATCATTATTACTATGTATATTTCATGCGTATATAAGTCAAATGAATGTCAGTAGAGGTTGTATATCTGAGATCTGTTCAGTCAGAATTTATTTATATTAATCAATGACAGAATGCAAACTGTCAAGTGTTAAAAGATTGTAGATTTGTATGTGTACATATGCCTATAATTAAAATTTTTTTTTAACGTTTATTTTATTTTTGAGACAGAGAGAGACAGAGCATGAACGGGAGAGGGTCAGAGAGAGAGAGAGGGAGACACAGAATTGGAAGCAGGCTCCAGGCTCTGAGCCATCAGCCCAGAGCCTGACGTGGGGCTCGAACTCACGGACCGTGAGATCGTGACCTGAGCTGAAGTCGGATGCTTAACCGACTGAGCCACCCAGGCACCCCCATATGCCTATAATTATATTAAAATACTGAGAATGCTGATTTTAAAGGAGCATCTGCTTTAAATGACAATCTAACAAGTTTGTCAAACCAAGTTATTTTTAAAAATCCATTATTTTGCATTAATAAACAAAAACAAATTCTTCAACAGGGAAGGACAAATAAACATCTGAAATTACATTTTACAGCAATACATTTTCTGTATAATCCAGAATCTTTATGTGTTTTCTTCCTATAAATTTTGTTCAAACATGTAAGAATAATATTTCCTTCAGATAAATCCCTTAGTCTCATTTCTTTTCAGCTACAATGTAAGGTTTTCTAATCAGGGTACAATATAGAGGGAAAATTATTGGACTAGTTTTCCAAACACAAGAGTTCATCATATAACACTTTTAGTAACTAGGCTGTTATACCACCCAAATGTCATCATAATTTTTCCATGACTGAATGATATAACTAATATGAAAATTTTGGGGTTTGCCTGGGTAGCTCAGTCAATTAAGTGTCCTGCTTTTGATCTCAGCTCAGGTCTTGATCTCAGGGTCGTGAGTTCAAGTCCTGTGTTGGGCTCTGCACTGAGCATGAAGCCTACTTAAAAAAAAATAATTCTTTGGTAAGGATATACTACTGCTTACTTAAAAGGTATTAGGAATATTTCACTTCCTCCTGTAGCTTCCAGTAGTACTGCACAAATAATTCCACTTGTCCTAAGAAGTTTGTGAAGTCATAGATATGAAGTAGCATGGGTGTAGAAATCAAATTAGATATTTCACGTAAAAATTCTTTTAAAGAGTAAATGTTGGTCAGCTGTATTTTACCATCATTTTTATTTTTGATTCCCATTCCTATTTTAGAAGTGAGGGAATGAGACAGAGAAAGACAGAGATAGAGAATATACAAATGGGGAAACTGTTTTGGACATAATTTGCTTCTTTAGGCTCCTCCAATCCCACAGTATTAGCATTAAAAGAGATTTCTAGACACTCTTCATGGAGAAAAATTAATTAAATCCCAAATTTAACATTTAAACCAGAGTAATCTATTCACAAACTCACCTTTTATCATTCATCCACATCTTTCTAAACTTGTTACAAATTCACAGGCATGAAAACTATTCCTTAATTAAATTTCAAAATAAAAATTATTTATTCAAGTTCATGATGAAATACTATATAAAGGAATAATACAGCTGTAGACTCCAATTAATTTTGCAACTAATTTTAATGATGTCAACTACATAATTTCTTAAATTAATACAGTAAACATTTTAAAAACTAAATATGGAATACCTGAGAAGATACCCTCTTAATATTTTTTAAAGTTTTTTTTTTGTTTTTTTGTTTTTGATTTTTGTTTTTTTAGTGCTTATAATATTTATTGTCACCAGGGAGCATATATTGATTTTTTTCTTTTTCTTATTAATTTTATTTTTTAAATTTATATCCAAATTAGTTAGCATATAGTGCAACAATGATTTCAGAAGTAGATTCCTTATGCCCCTTATCCATTTAGCCCATTCCACCTCCCACAACCCCTCCAGTAAGCCTCTGTTTGTTTTCCATAGTTAAGAGTCTCTTCTGTTTTGTCCCCCTCCCTGTTTTTATAATATTTTTGCTTCCCGTCCCTTATGTTAATCTGTTCTGTGTCTTAAAGTCCTCATATGAGTGAAGTCATATGATATTTGTCTTTTTCTGACTGACTAATTCGCTTAGCATAATATCCTCTAGTTCCATCCACATAGTTGCAAATGGCAAGATTTCATTCTTTTTGATTGCCAAGTAATACTCCATTGTATATATACACCACATCTTCTTTATTAAGGTTTTTTTTTAATGTTTATTTATTTTGAAAGAGAGAGAGAGAGAGAGAGCATGAACAGGGGAGGGGCAATCCGAAGCAGGCTCTGTGCTGTCAGTGCAGAGCCTGATGTGGGTCTTGATCTCAGGAACCATGAGATCATGACCTGAGCTGAAATAAAAAACCAGATGGTTAACGGAATGAGCCACCCAGGTGCCCCCGTATACAGTTTTCCCAGAGTCACAAGCTAATAAAAGATGGAGCTGGTCTTTGAACCCAAGAGGTCAAATATCAGAGTTGTTGCTTTTTGCTTTTAACAACACAATCTTTCAAGAGTGTTTTGTTAGAATGAAAACCAGAGGATGCTAATGTGTAATGAATAAAGACTGAGGAGTCTGGCTCCCGGTTAAAAAAACTACCTGTGGATTTTTAGGCCTGGCCAAAGAAAATTACAAAGGTTTTACCTAACAGGCATCGAGAGAAAGTTCCCCTCCACACACCCAATGTGGTACCTAGGGTATTACAGTTTCTGGAAGGAGCAGCAGCCAAGGACCCTGGTCCCCTAGGCCGGTCATGTTCTTATAGTTACATTCATAGCCCAGGTGCCTCTACCGAAGCCCCTTATCAGAGGGGAGGGGAGAACACTGAAGGCACTTTCTCTCCACTTGGACTCAGCATTCAGAACTTCACTCTTACCCTTTTCCACTGCCGTCTCCACATTCCCTGGGTTCATGACATTGTAGGAGACTTTTGTTGGGAGGGGGAGTCCCTTGGCAGTGAGATCACTGGGAGGCAGTGAGACCCTGCATCTGTTTTGATCTACTCAACCTTCAATACGCCCTTCCTTGAGGTTAAAAATGAAATAGGGAGGAACTATGCCATTGAGCCTTTTGTTTATACTATTGCAGTAAGTGATGAGAGTCTTGATTTTTACTTTGATTTTGGCTTGCTGTCTTAATGACATACTGAACACCTGGCAGTTCAGCTCAACTGAACTCCTGACAAGGACATGTGCAATTGCATCAAGTTCTTAGAACACAAGAAAGGAAGATAATCCAAAGATATCTCTGGAAATTAACAGCATTGCTAGAAGGCGGCTCTGAAGAATGGTGGAGAAGTTGGGAATCCATGTTGGGAAATTCTACAATCAATGTCATTTTGGGGAGGTAAAAAATCAAATGCCGAATGTAGACTGCATGTCAGAATCTTTTTTTCTTTTTTTTTTTTTTTTTTTGGTGAGACAGATAATACCCGAAAGGGGCTATGAGATCGAGGGATTTGTTCTGTGTTGTTTAAATATGGTGAGATTGAAGTGTTGTGATAGGAAATAGAAAGTCAGTTAGGAAAGCCCGAAGACATGGAGTGCTTGGGTGGCTCAGTCAGTTAAGCTTCTGACTCTTGGTTTTGGCTTAGGTTATGATCTCACGGTTCATGAGTTTGAGCCCCACATTGGACTCTGTGCTGACAGTGCAGAGCTTGCTTGGGATTCTCTCTCTCTTCCTCTCTGTCTGTCTCTCTCTCTGCCCCTCCTGCTCTCTCTCTCTCTCTCAACATAAATAAATAAACTTAAAAAAAGAGAAAAGCCCGATGATAAAGGAGGTACAATATTAAATAATACTAAGTTTCTAAAAGTGGAAGGGGCACCTGTGCCAAGAATTGGTCTCAGATGGGGGGAGGGCCAAAGTCTTCATTACAATAGAAGAAAAAGTAAAAGACGAGCGCAGATGCCAGCCAACTTGGAGAAGTGATGGTAGCAAACACAGGTTCTTATAATTTATCACTGTGGAAGCTGGGATATTTATGTCCTATAAGAAAAGTAGATATTGGGGTGCCTGGGTGGCTCAGTCGGTTAAGCGGCCGACTTTGGCTCAGGTCGTGATCTCGCGGTCCGTGAGTTTGAGCCCCGTGTCGGGCTCTGTGCTGACAGGTCGGAGCCTGGAGCCTGCTTTGGATTCTGTGTCTCCCTCTCTCTCTGCCCCTCCCCCATTCACACTCTGTCTCTCTCTGCCTTTCAAAAATGAATAAATGTTCAAAAAAAAAAAAAAAGAAATGTAGATATTACAGAGGAGCAGATATTGGGAAAAGTGTGAGAAGTATAAAAAAAACAAGAAGATGAGAGTGTGTTCCCTCCAAAGGCATACACCTGATGCTGAAGGCAGAACACCCAATACAAGAAGAAGAGTTCAGTAATAAGGATAAACAGCTGGTTTTCCAAGTTCCCCAAAGACACCATTCAAAACCCTGGAATACGGCATCTTGCTTCCAGAAGCCTCTCATAGGGCAATAGTTCATTCATTTTAGAAACTGAATTCCAAGGACTCTGGTCTCGGGCAAAATAGACAAAGAAAAGGGTAGGTACTTCACTGTAAACAAGGATCATTTGAAAATCTGACTAGGGAAAACTGAAATCTCTGGCCCAGTTCCAGAACACCTAAAATCTGACTTTTATTATCCAAACAGGACAAGAGGATCTTTTTTTTTTAAGTTTATTTTATGTATGTATGTATGTATGTAGAAAGTGAGCAGGAGAGGGGTGGGCAAAAAGAGAGGTAAAGAGAATCCTAATCAGGCTCCTCACTGTCAGCACAGTGCCTAATGCAGGGCTTAAACTCACAAACCCTGAGATCACGACCTGAGCCAAAATCAAGAGTCAGATGCTTAATCGACTGAGCTACCCAGGTATCCTAGGACAGGAAGATCTTAAAAGAACTTAAGAACTTAAAAATCTACTCATAGGGAAGACCATTAGAACACCACTCTGAAAAAAACATAAATTATTGATTCTGCAATAATGCCCACCAAGGGCAATGACTATTTCCTTTGAACAGAAACCTTTAAGTCAGCTTTTCAATGACTCACTAGTATGCACACATTGATCATAATAAGTTTGAGGAAAGACTCCATTTCAAAATATAGAGATGGAAAGCAGACATACATACACAGACACATACACACATACATCTAAGAATGCATATGAATTATAGTAAGGAAAAATAAAACATCAAAGACATTTTATACCTTCTGAAATTTAAGATAGTGGAAAGCTGAGAAAGGAAACAATATAAAAAGAACAAAAAGAATAAGAGATCTTGGAATTAAAAAAAAAAAAGGACAGCAAAAGTTTTAAAAACCCAGCAAAGAGCTAGAAGATATAAATGTATTTATTCTGTAAGAAATTGTAAATATCTTATAAATTACACAATTCCAAAAATATGGAAAATTTTAAATTTATAATTAGAAATATTCATAGTAACAAAAAATTAAGAAAATCAGATGTCTAATGCTATCTCAACAAAAAGATAGGTATTAGCAAAGAAATGTGAAGGAAATGAGAGATTAATTCATGAATTTTAAAATCAAAGAGTGGTGAATCTTAGAGGAAAAATAACTTAATGGAAAGAATATTACCAGTTTTTCAGGATACCTGCCTTTGATTTCTTCTTGTCATTCAGAGGTCAGTTGATTAATCAGCTCTCTAGAGCAACTTTTGTAAACCAGAAAATCGAATGTGAACTCCCTGACCTACTAAAACAATATCACCTTAAAATTATTTACATACCAGTTATCAATATCATATTATTCCATATTTTTTTTCCTGCCTATTTCCACACACTAGAATTTGTATTCTATGAGAACTGGAACCTCACTTGTTCTGTTCAACCACCTGGTGGAGTTCCTAGCATGTGAATAGTTGCTTAATAAATTTTAGCTTAATTTTTGTCGTTGTCCAGTTTTGGTTTGTGTCTTCATTTGAAATACTTTAGTTGTCTCCTTCAGCTACTTATATCTCTTTAAAAATACCGACCTATAAAAACTCAAATATTTTTTTTCTGTTTTCATACTGCAACAATTACTTTTCATTTCACTTCTCAGTTTTAGTAAAGTTAGAATTTACTATTTCAGTGTTAACATGTATTCCTAAAACATGGCAAATTTGGGAGTAGGCAAAGTCATAAGTGAACCCCTCCTTAAGCAAGAACCTATTAACAAGTACCAGGAATATAGATAAAATGCTGGACACAAATTCGCCAAAATTCTTGGAAGAAGGGGAAAAGATGAAAATTGTATTAAAGTAGCAAAGTCTGCTATCAGTACCTCACTTTTTAAAAGTTTGCCTTATTATTCGGAAAAAAATAAATTCTCTTTGTGTAACATTTAGGATATGCTGGAATTCAGTACATTCTAAAATTATTGCCTGCAATTAATTTATACTTAATCATTCTAAGAACAGATGGCAAAATTAAATAGCTTTTACATATTCAGAATCAAAAAAAGCAAGCTTGTTATTGAAAATTCATAGCGAGATGTTTTAACAGGATGGTCACTTTTCTAGATAAAAAGTTCATTTGAACTCTCACTTTTTATACTTTTCAGATATACATGTCTTCAATAATTAAAAAAATTAATGTTTAACCTTGCTTCTGTCATAGTCATCTAATTCATCTAATTATCCATTCAATCTGTCTTTTAGTATGTTCCAATATTCCAATTATTACACATGGTTATAAATGACACAAGTGTTTGAAAGGACTCTGTTGCAGATGGTTAATTTCTTATTAATGGGTAGGAATGTGCCTGTCATAAATCTATATCTTGAGAAGAAAAGCCAATCAGTTATTCTGCCTAACAGAGTAATTTACTTATTCATATATATTTTCGTCCCCAGACTTGACCTAAAGCAAAGAGATTTTAAACTCTAACTTCTAAAATACTTTCAAACTTTTCTGCCATATTTTCTTTTTAATAGCTCAGTCTCAAACTCGTATGATTGATTTCCTAGAATATACATTTCTAAATTATTAAGCTACATTCATTGTATACAAAAGATAGTGTCAGTGTTGACCATATTAGTCAAAGACAGATCCTTTCTCAAGGGAATTTGGAGTTGAGAATGTCAGTCTCAGTTTAAGTGGATACTTTAACAGAAGATTTTGAACACATGAGTTGTGAGTTGGACATGTATATAAAAAAGGAGAGGAAAGTTTATCTGTAGATATACACATACAAAGGGGGGGGAGCGGGAGACAGTGATAAAGATATATGTGGAGAGTAGTTGTTAATATCTTTCTCATATATTTACTAAATTCCCTCTTCATGTTCCTTTTGCTTTTTGGTTCACTAGATAATCTGAATATATTTAACAAACTTCCTACTAACATAGAATCTTTTTTTTGCTAAGTCAGCAGCAAGTTTTAATTTTGATATTTGGCATTAGAGAATAATGCCTCCAAGGTTCTCTCTGTATTCTATGAAGATGGCCTCCCTAAGTGCCGTGAAATTTTATAAATGTGTGTCAACTCTTCAGCAAGTGGCAAGATGTTTAAAATAAAATACCAAGTTATATTTCTTAATTTGCAGCCAGCTAAAGTGTATCATTGTTGAAAGACTGATGTCAGTCCACAATCGAGATTCAGACACAGACAGATTTATCCAATAGAATATTACTTAAACCTTTTCCTAATATCTAGGAACAAACAAACAAAGAAACAAACAAAAAAAGCATTTCCTATTATTTAGCAAAAAAAAAAAATCCAATAGAATTATAGTGAATTAATTTCCTGCTTGTTACAGGAAAAAAAGTATCCATGCTTTAATGAAATATGATGTATGCTAGAAAAATGCTCCCCAAATTACATCAACGATTATATGTCCCTTTAAAAATACCTGGGACTATTCTTTATGTATTAAAATATATTATATAAAAGGTGCTATAATATACAATATCAATCATTATTTCAAACTAATAATGAACCAGATGACAGATTCTTTAAGCCAAAATAAGAGTACATACTTATTTAAATTAAATATCATTAATTTCATACATTATTCTATTTAAGTAATACATATAGTTCAGAACTTCAAAAAGTCAATATTTATATTTTCTATAACATTTCCAATATACAAGATTCACCTTACTCTTAGCATATAATCTCTCCTTGAATTTTCTACAGTAATTGGTTTGTTTTGTATATCTGATTTTTGCCAATTCTTTAGTCAGAAAATACTTATTACTCTTTTTCTATCTCCTACAACATAACTTCAAAAGTAATAACAGAACTTTGAACCAGAAAAGTTTGTATAATTTAACAGTAGGTGAGCTTCAGCTTTTCAGTTTTCTTTCACTTTAATTTCCTTTTAAGAGTCTACCTAAAGTTTTTTTTTCTTCTTTAACTCAAGTTTAACTTTTTCCTTTAATGGATTTGCTAAAAATAGGAATAAAAAACTGATAAGTACGTTACTATTAGTGCTTAACTAGTTCCTCTTCGCAATTACCAGCCCTCCAAAAAGTCATACATTGAAGCCTTAACCCCTAATATGATGGTGTTTGGGGATTGCACCTTGGGTGTATAATTAGGGTTAGATGAGGTCATGAGGGTAGAGTCTTCATGGTAAGATTGGTGTCCTTATAAGGAAGCAACACCAGTGAGTGTTCTCTTTCTCTCCACCATGTGAAGACATATTGAGAAGGTGACCACTTTAAACCAGGAAGAGAATCCTCATCAAAATTTGACTATGATGGTCCCCGCATCTACGACTTCTAGCCTCTGGAACTGTGAAGAAATAAATTCTATTCTTTAAACCACTCAGTATATGATATTTTGCTATGGCAGCACCAGTAGACTAAGGTTGGCAGGAATTCAAAAATATATACATTCTCACTCTCTGTGCCCCTAAGTAGAATTTTTAAATAAATTTGAGTACTGTTGTTTGAGGTTTGTAAATGAAAGGAAACTCACAGTATAACTTATCTGTATAATATTTATTTGTAGTATTAATGTTTAGAGAAGTATACTGTAAACATAACTTTCATGTGCACTGGAAAACCCAAAATAAAATTCATTTGACCTGCTTTATTGTGATATTAACTACATTGCAGTGGTCCAGAACCAAACCTGCAGTATCTCTGAGGTATGCCTGTATATACATATTTTTTAGGTTTAGGTTTGTGGGCAGGAGCTCTGTCCTAGGGTCATCATACACTGACTTAGACGAAAATAAGTGGCAAATTTTCTGTCATTTCTTGGGTGTGAAGAACTTCTTAGCTTAAGAATGTATAAATAGCAAGAAAAATGCAGGCATTCCTGGGTTCTCTAGATAAATGCCAAAGACTACAAGAGAACTTCATTTAGAATTCTAGTAAGAATTACTGACCTGCTGATTCTAGTAAGAATTACTCCCCACCTGAGGTGGGGAGAGAATGAGGGAGGGTTTCACGGAAGAAATAACTGTAACGGCTGGGTTTTGAAAAACAAATAGGAGTTCTTGAGGAAGATGGTTCATGAGGAAAGTGCAACAAAGCAGAAAAAAACAGGCTTTGAAGTCAAAAGAAATCGGTTCAAATCTTGGCTCAGTTACAAGCTGTTTAAGCTTTAGCCAGTCCCTTCCCTTCTTTGTGTCTGTTTCCTGATCTATAAATCAGGGTTAATAAAACAAATGATGCTTACCTGCACACACTCCCTCCCTCTCTATAAATTGTCCACAGTATGTGTGTACACGCATGTGTATATATGTAGATAGATAGATAATATAGCAGAGATAAGAAAGAGAGAGAGAGTGTTCCATTTCCATCTAAAAGGTAGAGACATAAAAAGAGCATGTCTTTTTCACCAACCAAAAAATATAAATAAACTAGAAACTAACAGATTTTCATTAATTCATCAGATGCTAAAGTCACAGGTTAAGCAAGTAGCCTGAAATCTAAAGATAGACAACAGGATTGCCTGGCAATAGGATATGAAATACTAGCAGCAGGTACCAAGCACCTCACAAACAGATAAGAATTCAGCAAACTTAAAACAACAACAACAACAACAGTACCAAAGAAACAAAAAGATTCCAAGATGAGAGTGGGATCCCTTGAGTATACAAATCCGTGGAACTGCAGACACAATACAAGTTCACAGAGACTCTCATCACGTTCTACTCCACATATTCTACTCATTTTTTGTTCATGAGAAATACTGGGAGGATAGGAATTCACAGAAAGCCTCCCTGTATGGTGTAGATGTCGAAGAAGGAAGCACTCATTATAGAAAAGGCATAAAGCCCTGCCTAGAGTCTCCTCCCCTACAAAGCAATACAAAGACACCACTGGAGGACAAAGGTAGGAAGAGTAAAATAAAATAATGAAATAATCACTAACCCAAGGGAATGGTAGTCAACCATTCTGAACCAGGATTATTTGAGATCCCCTATCCCTAGGAAAGAGGCAAGAATCACTCTGCTACATAATATCTGACAAAAATTCAAGCTGAGTTGGTTGCCATGGAGATAAGCAGCAGATGAATGAACAAAGAAGACCAAACCACCCCTAACATCCAGAAAAATATGAACTATCTAAGATTGAGGGTGGAACAGGACAAGAGAGCATTCCCGTTTACCTCACACTGAGATAACAGCACAGAAGATCACCACAGAAGAAATAAAGGAGTGTGTAAAAATACTCCTACTGAGGTGTAGTTGTACAGTGAAGATTGAAAGCTAAGCATAGAGTGGAAATATTAAGAAAACTTCTCAGGCAACCCAGTCCCCACTATAACTAAGTTCAGGACACCACACTAAAGGAACTTTAAGCCAGTGGCACAGTAACCTTAAAAATAACCTGAGTGATTATTTTTAATCCCAAACCCAGCTCAGCTCCTGACTAGGCTGGCACAACTTCCCACATACTGGGTTAGAGAGAAAGAAAATAAAAAGATGTGTCCATCTCTAGTCATAAATACTGATTACTTAAATTTCTACTCTTCCACCTGTGAAGGCTGGCATTTAATCTAAAATTATGAGACACACAAAAAAGCAAGAGTTTAATGTCAAGAGGCAAAACAACCAAAAGAACCAGACTAAGAGATTACGTATATTTTGGAAATATTTAACTTGAAACTTAAATAACTACAACTTATGTATTATAAGATTTGGGAGAAAAATTAACATGCACAAACAAAAAATTCATTATAACAATGATAAATACAAGAAGAATAAAATAATTACAAATTTAAAAAAATACTGTAACAGAAATGACGAAATCTCTCAAAGAGATTAGAGTTGGGTTTTATACATAATTATCTTCTAGGGCTTCTGCAACAAAGTACCATAAACTACTAGTATTAGAACAACAGAAATTTGTCTCAGATTTTGCATGATAGAAGTAAGGTGGCATCGGGGCCATAATCCCTCCTGACTTGTGGTAGCCTCAGGTATTCCTTATACATGCATCACTTCAATCATCCCTCTTCACATGACTTTCTCTGTCCTCAAATGTGTCTGTGCATGTCTGTCTCTGTGTCCAAATTTCCCATTTTTATAAGATACCATTTGTAGCAGACTAATAATTTCATTTTAACTCAATCACCTTTATAAAGATACATTTCCAAATAACACCACATCCTAAGGTATTGGGGATTAGGAATTCAACACAACTGTTTGAAGGGCATAAGCAAACCCATAGCAAGTGTCACCAGTATGCTTAAGAGAGATAAGGAATCAGTGGACTTGAAGCCAGGTAAACTGAAGCCAAGTCAAAACAAAAAAGAAAAATAAATGGGGAAAGAAAAATTAAAAAGCATTTAAGAGGTGTGGAATAATATTAAATAGTGTAACAAACAAATTCCAGAAAGACATGAGAGCCAGAATAGGGCAGAAAAAAGAGTTGAAGAGACATTGGTCAAACATTTTCCAAACATAATAAAATATATGAAACCACAGATCTAAGAACCTTAGACAGTAATTGCAGAATAAATAGCACACACCCATACACACACATATGCGCACACACACACACACACACACACACACACACACACACACACAAAGAAGCTATTAGAATACCCTTCTCATGAGAAACTATGCAAGCCAGAAGACAATGGAATAATATTTTTCATGTGGTGGTAGAAAAGAAAAAAGAAAAATACCAATTAAGGATTCTATACACTCTGAGGATAGCCCTGAAAAAGAAATACGAAATAATGATGCATTAAGGAAAACAAAAGCTATGAAAACCCATTACCTGTGGAAGAGCACTATAAGAAACGGTAAAGGAATTTCTTTAGACAGAAGGAATATGATACATAAAAAGCCTTATATCAATACAAGGAAATAAAAGTCTCCACAAATAGTTAAAATACTGGGGTGCCTGGATGGCTCAGTCGGTTAAGCATCCAACTCTTGATTTTGGCTCAGGTCATGATCTCATGGTTTGTAGGTTCGAGCACCACATTGGGCTCTGTGCTGACCGAGTGAGTGAAGCCTGATTGGGATTCTCTCTCTCTCTCTCTGCTTCTCCTTAACTCACAATCATTCATCGGTGCTTTTTCTTGCTCTCTCTCAACAATAAATACATAAGCATTAAAAAACAGTTAAAATACTGAAGAATAAAAATATACTGTCCTTATTTTTATTTGTTTCAAATGACATTTGGCACTCTAAGGCAAAAATAGTGAGTTTATAAAATTTGTAAAAGTAATATGTGTATACCAGAAAAAAAATAGGAGGGAGAAGTTAAAAGTGTACTATTTAAGATTTTAATACTGTAGGTGAAAAAGCATAATATTATTTGAGGTTATACTGTGATTAAATAAAGATGTGTATCATGAATTCAGCCAAAATAATAAAAGAGATACACTTAATAAGCCTATAGTGGAGATGCGATAGCATAATTTAAAAATGCATACAGTGCAAAAGCAAACAGAAAAAAAAGAGTAGTAATGGAGGAATTTAGAGATAAACTGAAAAGACCACTGCTACTAAGAGGCAAGGCTAGATATAAAGCTAGCCATAACAGTAACTGCAATAAATTATAAAATGGCCTAAAACACTGATTCCAAGTAGATACCCAAGACATGATGAAAAAGCAAGTCCCCACTATATGCTGTCCAAAGAGTCTGCCCTAAAAAATAAGGACAAGGGTTAGAGGATGAAGAGTGGTATCATAAAAAGACTAGAAGAAACCTAGACTATGTATATTAATACCAAAGTTTACTTCAGAACAATGAACATTATCAGTTATAAAGAGGAATATTACATAAAAATAAAGGTATCAGTACAAGAAGATATATACACTTCTAAAAAGAGGTTCTAAATCTATGAAGAATAAACTGATAGAACTGAAAATGGAAACAGAAAAATCTCACTGTTCATTCTGTAACTGACATATGAAGTACACAGAAAATCAGCAATGGCGTAGAAAAGATGAACAACACTAAATTGACCTAATTGACATTTACAGAACATTACTCTCAACTATAGCAGATAGCACCTTCTTTTTTTAATGTTTATTCATTTTTGAGAGACAGAGAGAAACAGAGTGTGAGTGGGGGAGGGGCAGAGAGAGAGAGGGAGACAGAATCTGAAGCAGGCTCCAAGCTCCAAGCTGTCAGCACAGAGCCCATGCAGGGCTCGAACCCATGAACTGTGAGATCACGACCTGAGCCGAAGTCAGATGCTCAACCAACTGAGCCACCCAGGCAACCTGACAGCACCTTCTTTTAAGTTGATATGGAATATTCACCAAAATAAGTCAGATGCTGTGTCATAAGATAAAACATGACAAACTTAAAAGAATTGAAATCTAATATGTTCTCTGACAACATTAGAAGTATTAATTACATGCAGATATTTGGAAAATCTCAAAATATTTGAAAATTTAAAAATAAACCCTACCTAACCCACAAATCAAGGAGGAAGCCACACAGAAAATTTTTAAATATTTTCAATTGAAGGAAAATGAAAACAACATATCAAATATTGTGGGATACAGCTAAAGCAGGACTTAAAGGAAAATGTATAGCATTAAATATTTAGATTAGTAAATAAATGTTTCAAATTAACAATCTAAGTCTCTACCTTAAAAAAAAACTAGAAAAATAAAGAGCAAGTTAAAAACCAAAGCAAAAATATGGGTATAAAGAAGAAAATAATAAAGATGAGAACAGAAATGAATGAAATTGAAAAAGAAAACCTTATAGATCAGTGATATCAAAACTACTTTGAAATATCAATAAAATGATGAATAATCATCAATAAGAGCCACTAATGACCAATAACAGGAAGGAAAGAGAAATAGCACTTTGATCTATTAACAACTTAGATAAAATGGACCTATTATTTGAAAAGAAAACAGCCACAAACATGCCCTAAAGAAGACATGAATAACATGAATGGTTCTGTCTATTAAAGGACAAGAGATTTGAAGCTAGGTCGTTTCTAGCATTGCCTCAGATATTCATTCATGCCATCAGAAGCACAAGATTCTTCTACATTTTTCTTCTATCCTCCCTACAATGTTAGATTTTAATTGTAATACATATAAATTATGGCAGCAAAATGGTTGACCCAGTTGTAATCATGGTATTTACAATGGCAGCAAGGGGGGCGGGGGGAAGCAGAAGGAAAGTTAACAGGTTTATCCACCTCTTTTATCAAATATTGAAAAGGTTTTCTAAAGCTCCACAACCACCCAACACACTTCCCTTTATGTCCACTTTGCAAAAGCAGTGTTGCAATGGCCACTTCTGGCTACAGCCAAATAGAGGGGACAGGATTCTAATTACTGGCTTAGTTCAATCACCACATATCATTTGCAGCTAGGTACGCTGTTGCTTCAAAGTAGAACAGGTATCTTTTTAGCCACGATATTTGTAAGGAGTCTGTCTGACACATCATTTTACTGGAGTCTCACTTTCTACCAAATTTTGAAAAATGACACCTACATAAGCTAGAAAACAAAGATTTAAAAAGTACCTTCAGTGACAGATGAAAATGGATATTTAAAAAGTGCTATCAGTGCTCTAATACAATTTTATTCAATAAAAATTCTTTGCAACTTTTTTTTGAGGTTTTAAATTTGATTTAATTAATTTTTATTTTTAAAGTAAGGTTTTCTCTGCCTGTGGGTAGAATCCATCTGTCAGACCACAGATGAGCAAGCCAGATTGAAGAGGGACAGACTTTCATAGTGGGCAATATGTATGAAATGTGGTAATTTTGCAGATTTGGATGCTTAAAAATCTGTGAATCCCTATAAGCAAGCTAGGAGCTCGAGCCAAAATCATTAGGAAGAAAAAATTAAAGTTGTTGCATTGAAAACTCCTTTTTATATGCAGGGGCCTCTGCAATGATTCTGAACCGAGTTGCAGGATTCAGATGTGTTCTTCCCAAGCAATAGCAGATAATTCATGCAATGTTGTATATTTCTATTTCAGGTACTATTTATAATAATAGTATACAATGCTTGATCTTTTGTGAATATGATGACAGGTCAATATGAATAAAATATAAATTAATCTAAAAGCAAGAGAATACTTTCAGATTAAGTGAGAGTAGAATGTTTTGCTTCAAAACTTGGCAGTAATTCAGCATGTGTTGCATGCTATAGATCTTCAAAATAAAAACACAAGCATTGTGCTCCTATAAATGCAAATTTTTGTTTTCTTAACCTTTACTTTCATGATTATTAAGCAAAATCTCCATAGCAGTAGTCTTGTTATTCAAAGTTTTATAAATGATCTGAAAATAACCAAACAGATGTGAAACATGCAAGTTACATATTAAAACTATAAAGTATATGCTCTTTAGTCTATTTTCCATATATAATCACAAAAATATACATTCATTTTTGTCCATGTAATGTATTTCTTCCACACAATCATTTGTTACTGATTCCTCCTATTCGGTTGTGGAACATTTCCAGCTTCTGTGTATTGCTTCATTACTTCTGTGGGATATGTATTTATATATATGATATATATATATATGATATATATATCATATATATATATCATATATATAATGCATATCATACATATACTTAATTTATTTTAAATACATATAAAAATGAAGCATTCCATTATTTAAAAATTTTTTTGTCATTTTATTTATTTGAGAGATAGAGGGAGAGCATAAGCGGGAGAGTGGGGCAGAGGGAGGGAGAGAGAATCTCAAGCAGGCTCCACACCCAGCACAGGAGCCCAACGCGGGACTTGATCCCATGACAATGGGATCATGACCTGAGTCAAAATCAAGAGTCAGAAGCTTAACTGACTGAGCCACCCAGGCACCCCAAGCATTCCTTTATCTTACTAGACTTTGAAATAACATCATAGAACTGAAGTCTATTAAAACAGTATTCGCTATTTTCAAAATTATGTAATATTTATTTAGGACATTTATAAAGGAGTAAAGAATGGAATAATGAATAATTATGAGCCAATGATACAGCTCAAACAATGAAACTTTGCCAATGGAGTTTAGGTAGCAATTCCGTGCATGGATTTATCTTACTCTTCCCTTCCTAGAAGTAACTACTATAGTAAGTTTAGTTTCAATTATTCCTATGCATTTTTAAGCAGTTTTAGCATGTATGTACTCATCTTTCATTATACACAGGCTCTATTTTTCCTGAGTTTAAACTGCATATATCCTTTGAAACCTATATCCTTTCTCAATTTTATGTTTGTGAAAATCTGCTATGGTTAATACATTGAATGAACCATTATATTTAGGAGGTAGAAGTCTCTATACCACTGATGAAATTTAGGTTTTACCCAATTGTTCCCAGGAGAGTGTACTATATTCAAAAATATCCTGTACAATGTAGAAAAAGGAACTGCAGTTTATAAACTGAAGAGTGGAATTTATTGATTTTCCTTGATTTTCAATGAAATGTTTTTAGCTTTTCCCCTTTACTTATAACTCTTGCCATAGATTCTCTGGTAGACACCATTTAGCAGACTAAGGAGGTTCCTTTCTAGTATTAGAGTAATAATTTTTTTCATGGAAGAATACTGAATATTATCAAATACATTTCTAGTCTCCTAAACTTAACATTAAACCTATTAATATGTAACTCATTAAGCAATTTCAAATGTTAAGCTACCCTTGCTTTCCCATGCTAAATCCAATTTGTGTATATTGTTATATACAATATTGGGTTTGACGTGTTAAAATTTACTTAAAATATTTGCATTATTTTCCCAAGTACTCCTTTCTTACACCCATTTATTTTCCACAGTAAGATTAATGCTTAAATGAATTGAACAAATATTCCCTAATTTCTTTTTTACTGGAAGAACATGTATTAGTTAGAAAATATCTAAGTATTTGTTTTAAATAATGTGCTAAACCATGTAGGCCCAGATAGTTTTGTGTATATGTGGGGTTTGGAGATGAGGGTAAATATTTAATGTTGATTAATTTAAATTATTTTGGAGGAGTTCAGATTTTCTATTACTACTTGAGTAAATTTTTATAAATTATATTTCTTTAAAAAATTGAGTATATCATAAACCATGAATTATCAAGCAGAACATTACAAACTATAACATGAAACTGACATTTAAAGGGGTCCAAGGCTTAGTCTGCAGATAAACAAGTCACAGGCTTTTGAAGTGTAGATTTCTGTTTTATTTGGTAATTCATCTCTTTTGTAAACTTAATAATTACCATTTTGCTTCTTGTAAATTCCATGTTCAAGAAAAACATGAGAATTAGGCATAATATTTATAACGAAAACTTTTTGTCTTTCTCTACAAGCTTTTTTGCTCTTCTAGGGCTTTCTCTCAATGTATAAGCTCCCTTAAGGACATCTGGAATAATGGATTTGGATGGAAAAGCATTATCTTTAGTATATCTTTATTAGCATGTTACCAGAACTTGATTAACTGTATCTATAGCTTGCTAAGACAAATACTTTGAAGTCATGAGCCTTTACTGGGATCAAAAATTGGGGTCAAAAAATATTTGGGTTTTTCAGCATTCTCTAGCTTCTTGGCAGGGGTCCCTGGACAACACTTTGAGAACCAGTGGTCTAGATTTAGCTTGAGATAGTGTGTTAGCCTCTGTCACAGGTAGCAAGAAGTATCTAACATGAAGCAACATTCTATCATTTTCTACCATATCAGATAATGCTCTGAACTTGGTCAGCATACTGAATAATAGTTTTACTAAATGTTGTGTCAAAACATAATGGATATTGATGAGGGAGCTTGGGGCAAGCTGAAAGCAAAATACAGGCTGACACGCCGCCCTCACCACCCCCAGTGGGATCTGTGTGATATTCCTTGGACACTCCCAGCTACCCAAGAATAAAGGAAAGTGGTTTAAGCGCTTGCCATGGTAATGTGGGAAACTAAGGCAAATGAAAAATTAAATTCCTTACTGCCTATAGCCCACTGACAAGTCCTGACCTCCTGCTAGGAGCTCAGCTGCCTAGCTGATACTTTGCTGGGGCACTTTGCTGGGGGCAAAAGAGAACCTTAGCTTAACATTATTCCAACCTCAAGGATCCTGTTAAGTCTACTTCCTTTATCTCAACTGCCCCAAGAGTTATGCTGGCAATCATACTACAAGCTATGGTCTCCCAATACATCTAAAGGGTCTCATGACTGAGGTTTTATTAAATGGTAATAAATGGGGTTTCCCTAGCAACAGCTAGCCCTCAAGATCCTGGGAAGCTTGCTTCCAAAATTCCTTAGAGACATACTCTATTCCTGACCCCCTCCCAACATGAGGGTATATAATGAGTTACCCTTGAGGACCCCAGTGCAGCTCTTTCTGCCAATGGGTCCTGCCCCATCCATGTGCTTTAATAAAATCACCTTTTTGCACCAAAGGAATCTTCAGTAATTCTTTCTTGGCCGTCGGCTCTGGACCACCCCACCATCACCCCAAAACTTCATCAGATATAATGAGTTTTAATTTCATATTGTCTTTTTTCAAGTGCTCCCATTTTGGTAAAGAAATATACACACACACACACACACACACACACACACACACAGTGGTAATTAGAATTAGGTTTGGCAGTGAAAGAAAACCAAAAACCAAAACCAAAATAATAGAAGCTTGATAATATCAATTTTAACTCTTTATACAAAACTGAAGTTCAATTAACAGCCCAGGGCCAGTGTATCACTTCTACTTCAAGAAATCATCACTCAAGCTCATCATGTTTCTCCACTGTACAGAACCTTAAATCTCAGGATTAAACATGGCTGTCTAAACATTCCAAGTGGCAAAATGGAGAAGTAAAAGATAAAAAAAGAGATGACCAGTCTTTCTAAAGACATTTTCCACAAACTGCACACACAACTTCTTACACCTAATTTCACTGCATTTAGTAGTACCATACCTAATTTCAGTCATCTGTTGAGTTTTGCTCTTCATTCAGAGTAGCCAAATTTCTGATAAAATTTAGGATTCTATCAATGAGACCAAAGGGAAAAACCTTTTATAAGGAAATGTATTCATTGATATGCACATTTTAACTTATTCTCTTTGTTGCTATTGTTCTATACTCAACATTATTACTTCAAATTTTCCAGAGAGTTTCTTTATACTTACACTGCTAGTTTGGGAAGACCACACAGGTCGTCCCCTGCCCTGACCATGATCATGGGCTGAACACATACAGACCCCCACCCATGACCACATGCTCCCTGCCTGCTCTCTTACTCCTACCTCCTCAGCCTCTTCCTATAAAACTCTAGGTGTCCACCTTGTGGGTGGGGAGGTTGATTGTTATGGCTTGTGCCTGCCATCTTGCCTGGCTGCTGACACCCAAAATAAATCTCTCCCTTTCTCTTTTCCAACCTTGTCTGCTGAGTTGTTGGCTTCTCTTGCAATGTGTTTATCCACAGTCTGTCTTGCAACAGTGTTGGCAAACATAGCCAAGAGCTAAGCTTTAAATTTGTCCAGCCCCCTGGAGATTCCTCATGAAAGAGCCGCTGGCCCCTGCGGTGCACCAGGGCTCCCCATTTGTTTCCTGAGTTAGAAGCTATGGTAGATCATTCAGTAACATGACCAGGTGCTTATTATGTGGCATCTAGAGACAGTTTTAAAGAAAGTACTAAAGTGCTGATGAAACTTATACAAATATATAGGGTCGAAATTTCTATTATCTTTGGAAATATGAATTAATCAACTTAAACATATCTACTTAAAAAAAAGTTAACCAAAAATACTACAAGAATACCTCACAATTTATTATCATCATTTGGATCATCTTACGTTTCTGCCTATGACAATTATGTACTATATGAATACACTCAAATGATTCTTTTTCTTTATAAGGTATATGCTCCAATCTGAGAATAAGTGCTAATTATCAGAATCATATGGGGGCTAATTTGGATGATGGGGTTGATTTGTTGACAGATTCATAGAAACGTTTTATAATCATTAAGCTTTGAGTTATTAAGTTCATGTGGCATACAATAAGGAATTTCTGTAAATAGGATGAAAGAATGAGAAGAAATGAGAAAACCCAATGGAGTAAGAGGGAGCAGTAGGTATTTATTAGGGCCAACGGCAGGGCACCCTAAAATGGACCACTTTGGTATGAATGTTGTTTTGAGTTAAGTGATCAAAACAGAACACATTCAGGAAAAAAGCTCAATGGCCTGCTTGTACCAGGAAGAAAGTTATTAACAGAGGTTCTTCTTTATCTAAGAAACTTATCTGCATTACAGGGCAACTTGTGTTTGCCAAACAACTTTCACCTTCCTGCTAATAATCTTTCTCCTCTTTGCATCCAAACCTTCCTCTCCCCTTAGCTCAAATAAGCATCTTGTTGCCTCACTGTCTTTGGAATTTTGACGTGTGTGGATTCCCCACACATAGCTATTAAATTTGATTTCTCCTGTTAATCTGTCTCATGTCAATTTGATTCTTAGTCCAGGTAGAAGGACCTTGAAGGGCAGAGGAAATTCTTCCTCCCCAAACATATTAAAATTCTCCCCAAGGAAGTCTGCTTTCTTCAAGGTTGGCATTATCTCTTGGATAAATGTCGGAGTGTGGAATGATTAACCCTTCTTGATGGGAACACCAAACTAAACTAAACCAAACCAGCCACACAGGGTCATGTATCTCCCCAGAAAAAAATGGATAACGTTTGACATACATACCAGTAACAAAATGATTTATTATTATTTGTGGGAAAAGCTCACGTTGTTTGGTTTTTAGTTTTTCTGTAAATACTGAAAAGACTGATGAACAATGTTAGTCAATAAAAGAGTCTCTTTGTAACAGAAACCAGCCAATATAAAAAAATAATATATCACACATACCTACAGATTTATCGAAATAGGCATAGAATAGACATATATTACATAACACATTATATATTTATTATATTGTGTGTGTTACATATTATTAATTAGCATACATTTGAAAATATTTGATTACATACTCAGATTTTTAGTAAGGACTTGAGTGGACAGTTGGTAAGCTTTACTGTTACTAAATTCTACTCTATGGAAACTCCCAATGGCATTGTGAAGACTATCCCAGAACTAGTTTAGCACGAATATCTGGAAGCCTAACTTCTATTTTGCATTGCATGCAATTAAAGGAGAATTGGTCCCAGTGCTAATATTATATCGTTGTTTTTATTTTCTGTTTAAACTTTTATAGCATAACTTGTAGCTATATTATGTCCTTGTTCATAAAGAGTATAAGAATCTAAATTTTTTTTTTATTATTTGACAGACATTAACTTTACTATTGAAGGGGAACAAAAGAGAGCAACACAAAATGTGCCACTTTCGTATGCAGGCTATTTTGAGTTGAAGGCAATCAAGACTCATTCTCAGGAAAAAAACTTACTTCTCCCTTAATCATTTAAAATACTTTAGAGAGGGGGTCTGAGCTAGAAACAGAACTATTATCAGGGAAAACATTTTAATAAATGTTTATTAATTTTTGAGAAACAGAGTATGAGTGGGGGAGGGAGAGAGAGAATGGAGGGCAGAGGATCTGAAGCGGGCTCTGTGCTGACAGCTGGGCTCAAACTCACAAACCATGAGATCATGACTTGAGCTGAAGTCAGAGGCTCATCTGATTGAGCCACCCAGGCACCACAGAGAAAAAAAAAATTATCTGAAAGATAGGACAAACATCTGATTACCAAATGGCTGTTTTACTTATCTTCCTGTGAATAACCTTTGTTCCCTTTGAAGCCTAGACTCCTATCCCATTCCTTAGCTCAAAATGGCAAATAAGCCTCAACTGCCTGACTACCTTTGAGTCTCATTTTTATGGGGCTCCTGCACATTCAAAATTAAATTTGCTTTTTTCTTGTTAATCTGTTTTGTGTCAACTGAATTATTAGACCAACCAAAGAACTTAGAAGGGAAGAAGTAAAAAACTTTGTGTCTCTACACTGTGTTACTTGTGAATATTTTTATTTTTTATATTATCTTGTTGCCAAATTTTGCTCTTTTTTTTTTAATTTTTTTTTTTTAACCTTTATTTACTTTTTTGGCACAGACAACGGACGAGAGAGAGTCAGACAGAGCGGCAGGCACGGAATCCGAAACAGGCTCCGAGCAATGGGCACGGAGCCTGACGTGGGGCTCGAACTTGCAGACCGCGAGACTTCGACCTGAGATCCAGTCAGACGCTTAACCAACTGAGCCACCCAGGCGCCCCCAAATTTTGCTCTTTAATTGTAGCAGAACTAAAGCCATTTTGAAGACCACCCCCCACCCCCGAACCTTGTCTTCTGCTTAGAATTGTTTTAAAGTAAGGTAATCTATACATAGGAAACCCTGACTTACAACTCAAACCAAACTACGTCAAAAGTCTCCCATGTCACTCTCAAACACAATCTAAAGCTTAAACTATACCCAAGATAATAATCAATATTATTTAAAGCTCTATAGGGAACTTAAAGGGTGCAACTAATGCCAACCCAGCAGCACGAGACAATCAAGTAGTTGCTCCAGACAGACAGATAGCCACGGACTAGAGTCTACAAGTTCCCCTGAAGAGTCATAATTAACCTTTGATTTTATCTGCTTAAACTTTGAGACTTATTTCCCCTTCCTCTCCTCTTTAAAATTCTCTGCCTGCAGTGAGGTGGTAAGACAGTTATTCGGGACATTAGTCCACCATCTTCTCTGCTAGCTGTCTTTCTCCAGTAAAGTCCTATTCCTTGCTTCAACAACTTGTCACTCGACTGTACCGGACTGTTGTGCAGTAGGCAGATCAAACTTGGGTTGAGTAACATCTTGTTTTTAATTATGCTTATCTTATGCATATATTGTAATTTTTTTTTTCTTTAGAATATTTAACTAAGTTTTCCTCTAGTATGCAAGTAGCACATTTTTTTTTCCTTCAGGGGTGATAGTAAAGCTTAGAAACCCACTTTCAGATTGTGTCTGGTAATAATTTATCAACTGTCATGGTCTAACACACCCTAGTAATTTCTTCAGGTGTCTGGGGACCTGTTTGGGCATCTATTATAAGGGATGAAATGCCAATAACCAGGTGTTCTTCTGTCACCGTGGTTACTGTCACTCCCAGGAGCCTCATGGTCTCCGTTACACTGCAGAGGTTAACACAAGAAGTTCAGAGAGAACAGTCCGTGCCAAATTTCACATCAACTGGGCTTATTTTCCATAGAATCGATTAAATTTTAGATGAAACAAGAAGGACTTCCTGGTTATCAAAATTTTAAGAATTTTTTTAAATTAGAAAACTATTAGAATCATTGGACAAGGATCTTCCTTCTATTCTCTGTTCTCTCTGCCATTCAGACCTTTGCTGAAACAGGATTTTCATCTTAGGTGATGGACATGGCAAAACCAGTGCCTTTATTCTTACTGTTGATCTATTAGGATAATCTCGGTGCATGTTGTTCATCATCACACAAATTTTTAAATATTTTATTCAATAGTGTGAAGTTGTAACAGTCCCTTAAATGACTTCTGGAAGTTGGTAATTACATTTTGTAAGGTAACCTTTAAGTTTAACATGATGAAATAAGGTCACAGCAAGCCATAAACATATTTTAGTTTTATTTAACAAAACATTCCTCTACTAAAAATACTACTTTTACTACTGCTACTAATTAACCTTGGATAGTTACATTTTCAACTCCTTCCCACAGAAGGGTGTAAAACCATTTCATATCCTTTTAATGCACTATATCATTTAATTGCATAATCTTATACTAACAGGAGTTCAAATAAAAATTAATTTACTAAATCAATGCCTTTATGTACTTTTATAATGCAGCATAAAGGAGGTATATTTGCAATGTGCCGGTGTTGATTCTTGGAAAGGAAACCTGTGTTGCATATACTTAGCTTAGAAACTTCCTGCAGGCACAGATAGTATATGCCACTGACAGAAGTTACAGCTACAGAGTATCTGAGAAGGAAGAAACTGGATGGATTAAGGGTTTCTTAAGAATAACAGTTTCACAAAGAGCCTCCAAATCTCTAATTAGTACTGAATCCACTGCTCTGTAACTATTGTTGGCCTATCTTGTTTTGACTGCTTAAGAACAAAAGCTTCTTTAGTTTTCTTTGCTTCTGTTTCTATGAATAATGAGGGTAGTTCTGAGCCACCTACAGAGCTTTCTGTGGGTGAAGGTTAAATGAATTCCAAGGGGTGGGGGAGAGAAAAGGTGCAAAAATATTTAAATATTGATTCAATAAATCTCAAATATTTACTCAGAACAATCATCTGAATTTCCTCATTAATGTGAATGAAATTATTTGCTATTTAACTATAATAATCCTAGTAGATTCTGAGTCTTCCCCAAAACATCTGGTAAAAATAAAAAAGGTAAAAAAAGAGATGAAGAAAAATATGGACATTCTGTATAGTCAATGCAGAAAAATATGTGATATGGTCAGATTATCCTAGTGAGTGTGAACATCCATTCACTTTAATAATAATTTGTACTGCTGAGAAAAAGTTCTGAAATGGGCATATTGTCAGAAAAATTTATATTAAATTATGATGTGTTTTCTAATGAATCATCCATTTAGATTAAAAATTAGTTTTTTTTTTCACATACACATTTTTTATAAGTGTCATGTTGAAGAAGTCTGAATACATTTACTTACGGAATAATTTTTTCCTTATTCCCTCTTTATTCTGATGCAACCTTTCTTCCTTGAGAACTAACTTAAATGGGAGAACTGTTAGATAAGTATTATTAAAACATACGGTGTCAATCTCAAAATATTCTGCTGTTACTAAACAAGGAGATGCATGTGACATTAGTTGAAACCACGTCTCTAAAGATTACCATTTAAAGGAAGTCATGTGATTTACTGAAAGAAATGTATGATTTGAAGAAAAAAATATTTAACATATAGTGTTATTCTTTAACTTCTTCCAGAAAGTTTTCAAAACCACTGGAATTTACAATTAACGCTTAACACCTTCTAGCCTATATTATTTTCAGAATCTCTTCTGGTGTGGAGAAAAGTTTTTCATATGTAAAGTGGATTTTATACATATTCCTCCAAAAGCCAAGACCTGAGTAGAGGTCTGTAGGCTCTACTCTTTTAAAAAGTATTTTTAGGGGCACCTGGGTGGCTCAGTCGGTTAGGTGTCTGACTTCGGCTCAGGGCATGATCTCGACTTCGGCTCAGGGCATGATCTTGAGGTCCGTGAGTTTGAGCCCCGTGTCAGGCTCTGTGCTGACAGCTCGAAGCCTGGATCCTGTTTCGGATTCTTTGTCTCCCTCGCTCTCTGACCCTCCCCCGTTCATGCTCTGTCTCTCTCTGTCTCAAAAATAAATAAATGTTAAAAAAAATTTTAAAGAAAGAATTTAAAAGATAATTTTTACTATTTTATAATTTTAATAAAATTCATATGACATAAATTCAACTATTTTAAAGTCCATCTTAAAGTGAGCATGTCAGTGATATATAGTACATTCACACTGTTGTATAATCACAACTTCTGTCTATTCCAAAATATACTCATCGTCATCTACCCCCCCAAAAAAAATCCTTTATCTATTAAGTAATTACTTCCCATTCTCCCCTCTCCCAGCCACTAGCAACTGCCAATCAGCTTTCTATTTCTATAGATTTATCTATTCTAGGTATTTCATATAAACGGAATCATACACTATGCAATTTTTCCTGTCTGGCTTCTTTCACTGGGCATACTTTTTCTGTTTTTGAGGTTCATCCACAGTACTGCATGCATCAGCACTTCATTCCTTAACATGGCTCGATAATATTTCATTGTACATGGAGTTGTCCATTGATGCCTACTCATTTGGGTTGTTTCCACCTTTGGGCAACTGTCAATAGTGCTGCTTTGAACATACATGTATGTGGACTTTTTGGGTTCTTGTTTTAATTCTTCCGGTAAATATCTAGGAGTTAAATTGTGGGGTCATATGGCAATTTGTTTAAGGAAGTTTGAGAAACTGCCAAATTATTTTCCACAGCAGCTGAATCATTTTACATTCCCACCAGCAATATATGAGGGCTCCCATTTCTCTACATATTCATTGATGAAGTTTTGGGGTGATTGTGGGGTGGTCCGGAGCTGGTAGCCAAGAGAATTCTTGTAGATGCCTTTGGTACAAAAAGGTGATTTTATTAAAGCACGGGAAGAGGGCCCAGGGGGCAGGAAGAACTGCACAGGGTTGTGATGGGTAATTCATTATATACCTTCGGGTTGGGAGGGTGTCAGGGATAGAGTAAGTCTCTAAGGAATTTTGGAAGTGAGATTTCCAGGACCCTGAGGGCGTAACTGTTGCTAAGGAACACCATTTATTACCGTTTAGTAAAATCTCAGTCATGAGACCCTTCAGATGTTATCAGGGGGCCATAAACTTGGAGAATGATTGCCAGTATATATCTTAGGGGAGTTGAAATCAAGGAAGCTTCCAAAAGAATTTTTATATGTTAAAGTAGACTTACAGGATCCTCGAGGTTGGGATAATGTTAAGCTAAGATTCCCTTTTGCCCCTAGCAAAGTGTCATCATCAGGCAGCTGAGCTGTTACAGGGAGATCACTCTGTTTCAAGGACCTGACAACAGGCTATAGGCAGTAAAGGAATTTAATTTTTCACTTGGCTTAGTTTCCCACATCACCATGGCAAGCACTTAAGCCTCTTCCCTTGGTTCTTGGGTAGCCAGGAGTATCTAAGGAATGTCACACATATTCCACCTGGGTAGGGGGTGGGGAGGTGCTGTTAGCCTATATTTTGCCCTAAGCTTGCCCCACGCTCCCTCATCATTCATCAGCACTTTTTTTCCTCTTCCTTCTTCTCTTCCTTTTTGTCTTTACCTCTTTTTCTCCCTTCCCCTCTTCCTTCCTTCCTCCTTTTCTTTTTCTTTCTCTTTGGTTACAGCTGACCTAGTTGATGAAAAATGGTATCTTGTGGTTTTTATTTGTATTCTCCTAAAGGTTAATGATGTTGAGCATCTTTTCATATTGTAGAGTAAAACTGAAATGGAGTCACCTATGTCAAGGACAAAATAGAAACAGTCAGTGCAGGTGCCTAATGAAAATTTAATGTGACTTTATAGGAATTCAGAGATCTTCTCAGAAATCATCAGAGGACACCAGCCAATCCCCAAATGCCTAGTCTGTTCCTGCCATATCTGGTCTTCCTTGTTCCCCTGACTCAACTACCCTGATCCAAATAAGAAAGAAGACTACTAGACAAACAACCAAAAGCCAAAAAGCTTTTCTATTTATCCCATAAAATCCCTCAGTCTGTAAGCAACCCAGAACGCACTGCTCCCTTATTCTTGAGTTTCCTGGTTTGCAGGTCAAAAGCTTTTCAATAAACACATTTTTCTACTTTGTTTTATTCAGCATGCAGTATTTTTTTTTAATTTTTGTTTTAGAGTTTATTTGTTTTCTAGAAAGAGAGAGAGAGAAAGAGAGAGAGAAAACAAGTGGGGAAGAGGCAGAGAGAGAGAGAGAGACACAGAATCTGAAGCAGACTCCAGGTTCTGAGCTGTCAGCGCAGAGCCTGATATGGGCTTTAACTCACAAACCATGAGATCATGAGCAGAGCTGAAGTCAGACACTTAACCGACTGAGCCACACAGGCACCTCTGCAGTATGGTAGGTATTTGATCATGTACTTGTTAGTCATCTGTGTATCTTCTCTGGAAAAATGTCTGCATACAACCTTCATCCATTTTTTAATTGGGTTGTTTTACTGTCTTTGAGATGGAAGCCTATACCCTTGGTCATGTGCGGTTTCTGCAGGTACTTCTCTTTCAGCTTGTGTTTAACTTGTGGTTTGACAGTTTCTTGAATGCTGAGAGGCAGAGAGGTAGGAAGCAGGTAGGGGGATAGGAAGCAGGAGAGGGAAATGAAGGAAAATCTCTCCCAATTTTTGCAGAGTTGGTTCTCTGATGGGGCAACCCTTAGGCCAACTAAAACTCTGCCTTAGCCTTCACATCCTGCTTGCCCTGTGTCAAGAGGTCAGCCAGAGGAGTGCATTTGCAGGTCTTTTCTGAGAATGTGTCCCTACTTGGGCATGCATAGGATTTTTAAAATTCCGCAGAATTCAGGCAGTATTTTAGAATGTCCTCATTTCCCAAGGAAACTCTTTTTGCAGTCTTTTCTGTCATCATTTGCCAAAGAAACTCTGCTCCTTTTCCTCCCAGGCCTTTTGCACCCTGTTGTTTGCTTCAATTGTAATCTTTTGCCCCAAGTGACTATGGGTTTTTCATTTGCCTGACAATGTTTTTGAGGTGATCCCACAGATTTTCAGACTTGAGTGAGTTCTGAGTTAGGCTAAACAAAGACAAATTCCTTGCCTCAATACTTCAGGCAGAGGGAGCCCCCAGGGAAGTCAGAACAGACAAAACAATTCTTTGAGAATAAGCTCTTTTCTGCTCTTTCTGGAGCCAGAGACCAGAGTCCCATTGGGGACACAGGCTGCCATCTTCCAGCCTGTTGCTGAGCTGGAGAGAAGGTATGAAAAGGGCAAGTGAATGGCCAAAAAGCATTACTGCCATTTTAAGTTGCCTTTTTCTTGATTCAGCATTTGCTTAGTTGCTGTAAACCTTTTACCATTTTCCAGAATTGTGACAAAACTGATGACAGTTTTTATGTTTTGTTTTGTTTTGTTTTTTGCTTGAGTTTTCAAGCAAAGTTGAAAGTTACACTTGTGGAGTGTTGGTCCCTTGGAGCGATCTATTACACCATTTTCATGGAGATCACTCACTCCTTTGTTTTTCAATCATGGACTTTTCATCTGAGTACCATCTCTATATACCTTTTAGAGACTGATCATGAAGACTGAAACTTCTACTTCTCACCCTGGAGGCCACAAAGGTACTCTCACTGGGACAGTGAAAATGTCGTCAGCATCCCAGATAACTTACTTCAAATTTTCTTCAATATATCAAAAGTTAATATTTTGAAAGCATCGTTAAGCCATATGTAAGTAAACAGATGTTTTTTATTATTCTGTACTCAAAATGAAACTAACCTACTTCCTTCCAAACCCTATAGTTCTCCTGGTCGTATTGTTTCATTGTGCCCTAAGTTTAGTCCCACCAAAATTGACACATTAAAAAAAAAAAACACACAAAAAAACAAAGCAAAACAAAAAAACAACAACAACCCAGGAAAAGAGAGCTGTTTTAATGTAATAAAAGCCCTGGCATGGAAACTCTCTACATTTCTGTAATGACTCTGAGTTTGCAGAATATTGAGGCATTTGAGATGAATGTAAAATTCCGTCTTTGATATACACAAGCTGACATGCAAGGCAGGCATCCAGGGTATCCTGCCGTGTAGGCGATGAGGTGTCTCACTGCAAGAAAGCTGTCTAAATATGAGAACTCAGTTTTTGAAAATTATTCATGAACAGATAGGAGATGAAATCACAAGAGGAGAAATCCCTCGGCAGTGAGGATATAGTGACAAAGTGAATCCAACCCAGTTATAGGGTATATTTTCATTAAAATAAGTGGAAAAGGAAAACACAAAACTTGTAAATTGAAGGGCAACAGACTACAATGTTTAAACTTCCTTGTATAATTCTCAAGAAGGGATTTCTAACCCTGAATTTCAGACACATGCATGTAAAGAAATCCATATAGATATTTGGATAAACAAAGTGTAAGTACATTTTTATTTTATTCTTTAAATGCTTTTATCTATAGCCTGTATTTTTAGGCAACTAAAAAGAAGGCACAATGTAAATGACACCAATATTTGTATCTATACATGAAGTGTATTTCTTTTCTCTCCCTCTGATGATTCCTTAAGAAAAAAAGAAGAGTACAATAGTGCACAGAGGTAGAAGGAAAGGGAATAATTGTTACTACAGAGACTTTGACACATGTTTGGAAAATGAGAGGCAGATGGAAACTTACAGCTACGTCAAAGATAGTGGAGGGAGTCATGGTCCAATGCACACATAGGAAAAGGCTGCAATAACACTGTTCGCCCCAGCAGCAGCCTGGAGAAGCTCAGTGCTAGGAATAGAGAGGATGGAGAGATGGAATGAACAGCAGAGAAGGGTATTAACTGACAGTTATGCCAATGGCTGAAATCTGTGCCAATCATTCTTCCCTACCTTTTAACTTCACCCACATGTTGTGTAGAGTCAGTAAGGCAGTATGGCAGTGTTTCCCAAAGCAGAGCTTTAAAGAAGTAGAATGATCTGCCTAGAAATCCTACTATAGTTTTAATCAGGCCAAAATAAATTCATCATCTGCATTTTACTCATTTTAGGTTGATTCTAGTAGTCATCATTGTAAACATGGCTCTAATATTAGGTTTGCTCCTGGAAACACCATTCCTACAAACACAAAATGTCCCACTGTTTCTCAAGTTCAGAAAAAACAGCTATTATGAAGGAAAGAATATATATGTATGTGTGCATTTTCCCAATAAACCTATAAGTGTTTAGAAAATACTTAGAATATGGTGAAGAGAACCTTGCCCTTGGGGTGCCTGGGTGGCTCTGATGGTTAAGCCTCCAACTTCGGCTCAGGTCATGATCTCATGGTTTGTGAGTTTGAGCCCCGTATTGGACTCTCTGCTGACAGCTCAGAGCCTGGAGCCTGTTTCGTATTCTGTGTTTCCCTCCCCCTTTGCCCCTCCTCTGCTAGCACTCTGTGTCTCTCAAAAATAAACATTAAAAAAAGAGAGAGAGAGAGACAACTCTACCCCACAAACTGTAATCTAATCAGTCTGGCATAGGGTCACATAATTCATTAAAAACTCCTTGAGAATCATTTTAAAGAACAGCCACAATGAAGAACAGTATCTATAATTATAAACAGATAACTAATCAGGTATAGTACATACTTTAAACATTTTTAGAACTTAAAGCATAAAAATATGTGTATATACATATGATTTTCATTAAACTGATATCAAATATTCTTTATCAGTAGTGTTAGAGAACAATGGAACAATATTACATGGGGAAAATAAATAGAACATAAATTTGATACCCAATAAAATTCAAATCAAATATAAGGTCAGACACAATAAACATTTTAAGATAAGCAAAGACTTCATGTAGAAATTTCAGAAAAAAAAATATATGAGGATATATGTCAACAGCATGAAAATTAAATCCAATGAAAAAAGACACAACAGAGATTATAAACAGTGGATCAAAACTGAAAGTCACTGAAAAGTTAATATATACATTTAGAAGTGAAACTCTCTACTCAAACATTTAACCTGAACAGAGGACTGAAACTACCATCCCCATTTAACTATGTATATTAGCCTGCCAGGACTACCATAATAAATACCAGTGACTGGATGGCTTAAACAATAGAAACTCAGAGCAGGGAAGCAAGGTCAAAATTTATTGAGAAGTTCTGGAAGCTAAAAGTCGAAGATAAAGGTGTTAGCAGAACTGATTTCATTCTCCGGTCTCTCTGCTTGGCTTACACATAGTCATCTCCTTTTGTCTTCATGTGGTCTCTTGTGTGTTAGTATGTCTAGTCCGAATTTCTTATTTTTTTTCATGGAAACTCTCTACATTTCTGTAATGACTCTGAGTTTGCAGAATATTGAGGCATTTGAGATGAATGTAAAATTCTGTCTTTGATATACACAAGCTGACATGCATATATTTTTGAGAGAGAGAGACAGAGAGAGAGAGAAAGAGAGAGCAAGTGGGTGAAGGACAGAGCAGAGAGAAAGGGAGACACAGAATCTGAAGCAGCCTCCAGGCTCTGAACTATCAGCACAGAGCCCGAATCAGGGCTCCAACCCACGAACCGTGAGACTGACCAGAGGCAAAGTCAGATGCTCAACAGACTGAGCCACCCAGGTGCCCCTCAATTTTTTTTTTAAGTAGGCTTCACACCCAGCATGAAACTCAACATGGGGCTTGAACTCATGACCCTGATATCAAGACCTGAGTCAAGATCAAAAGTCAGATGCTTAACTGACTGAGCTACCAGTTGCCTCCAAATTTCCTATTAGTAAAAGGACACCAGTCCAATTGGATTAAGGACCACCCATGTGACCTCATTTTACATTAATTATATTTTAAAAGTCCTAGCTCCAAATACAGTCACATTCTGAGATACTGGGGTTAAGACTTCAACAAATGAATTTTGGTGGGATATAATTCAGCTCATAATACTACAACAACATGCCTCAGCTAGTCCACTGTCTTCATTAATATTACTGTACCTTTTCAGGACTCTCTGGTCCAGATAGATGGCTTGATTGTTCATTGTTGAACTTCTAAAAAAACTATCAAGTCTTTAATGGAAATCAACAACTGACAGTTTGTATCCTAAGACTCCTTAAATCTCCTGTTTCGAAATCCTCACCTTCCTTTTTCCATCAATCCAAAACTAATCATATCATGATTTTTACCCAATCCTAATCAAGCCTACCAGTACTGAAAGTCTTGCCTTGAACCAAACCTCCAATTGTTAATAAAATCCTCACTCCCAGATACTACCCAACCTCTACAGAAATACTGTTCCATTTTACCCTGCTGATGAATAAAGTTGGTTTTCTCTTATCAAGAAGTTGTGCTATTGATATTTGAGGATTACAAGGGAGGAAAATTTTAATTTTTTTCTTCTACCTTCCCAGGTTCCCTGATCGGGATTTTGCAAATTAGATTGAAAACAACAACAACAGATAACAAGAGAAGAACTAACAGAGTTTGTTATTGTGTGCAGCAAATGTCACATGGGAGAAACCTCAGTGATGAGTAACTCAAAAGAGTAGTTAGAACTTGAATTTATATAACATCTTAAAGAAGAAACAGACACTTGTAGAGAAGGGGCAGGCACAGTAAAAGGGGTTTAGGCTTTTAGGGTGCAGCAAGTTGTGAAAAGGCAAATATAGGGGGACACAAACGGAGTAAGTTCATTTGTGTAGCTCCATCTCAGCACCTACTTTCTGTCTCTTCATGGCAACAAAACTTCCCCAAGAGAGATTTGCGGCAGTCCTCATTTCTTAGAGTTGCTGCTTTTAGAGTAAGGGCGGGGAAGGGAAGCTCCAGGAAGGCTTCTGTCTACATCTAGCCCCAAATAATGCTTCTGCCAAAATGCCATATTTTGGGGGATGACATATTCTGAATCCTTCCAGGATCCAACATTCTACAACTTGCAAAGGATTTACTTATACATGTGATTTAAGACATTCAGTGTATTTATTAACTTTTAAAATAGAGTCATAAATACCATTTACAAAAGTGAAAACGGCTGTTGTATACTTGAGATAAAACAATATCAAAGTCATGTTCCAATTATGATGCAATTTGAGGTGTAAATTTGCAAAAGCAATTGTGTACTATGTAAAGAGAGTCATTTCACCTTGATGCCTCTAACACTCATTCAAATAGACACGTTTAAATGACTTCTAATATAGATCATCCCTCCTTGCCCATCAATCTTCCTAGTGGATAATATTTATATAATCATACACTTACAAGCACTCTGCATTGATTTTAATTTTCAGAATCAACTTACAGACATTTGTAAAGGAAATAAAAAATTCTACCAACAGAAAGTCCTCCATACCAATACCGAGAGGAGAGAATTTGTTATTGAGTAGGCAGTCAGATTCCCTGCTTGCAGGTAGTCCCTGAAAGACCACTAAGTCTAAACAAAATATAATACAAGTTTAGATACCAATGTCAGAAGGAAATATCAATTAAAACTTTCCTTATCTCCTTGAGAGACACATATTCATAGCTGTTACACAGTTTCCTGTAAAACTCATGAGAAATTCTGAAGTCAATTTCAGAGTATGTGTTTACAGCTCCAACAGTCAGAAAACCTGAGATCTGGCAGCATTAGATACAAAAATTGAAGCTATTTTTGAGCCTATCATATTTCAAAGAACACTCTAGTAATGGGGAGCGTGTGGCCACCTCACCTTTACTAGACAGAAAATTTTATTTACTCTTAAACAACTCATCAAAACTTTCAGAATGTAAGTGTTATAGACTTTGATAACCTACAGGAAATGAAAATATTATTGTTGGAAGTTGGAAGCTAAAACTCTTTGAAGCAGGTAAGTGTGGGAACATTTTTTTTGCTTTCTCTCTTTTTTATATACAATGAGATGGTCTAAAATTAATGGATTAAGAAATATAAAACTAACACAAATATGTGGTATATTTCGGGGCCAGGTTAAGTAAGACCATTTCCCATAAAGGTATCTGAATGGATGGTTTTCAAGTTTGATAAAGTGAGGTATAAGGATATTGTCTAGATTACAGACATGAGTACCAACAGAATTATGAGCATGTATCTACTAGTGTGACCGGATATGCTGGATAATTATATGACTCATTAGACCTCACCAAGCATACATATGTAGGACTATTAAGGTAAAGGATACAATACAGCAAGAGAAAAAGCAGCTCTCCAAGGTCTTTCCTTTATACAGAATTCGCTTTGTCTCTGGAGAAGAAACACTGATATACATGTAAAGAATCTTGGTTTGGGGAGATGCTCCACCAAGTTTCTCATTGGGACACTCATACCCCTAGTAATGGGGCCAAACCAGATTCTGAACAGCCATATCAGGTGTGAGCTACCAATAAGGAAGACTGCCCTGGGTGCCACAAGTTTTCAATATTAAAGAGCTCATTATAAATTGTTACCAGATTCGTTCTTACCCTAGCCAAAGGTCAAAAACAAATGTTCAGGCTTAGCAAGATAAATAAGCAAAGAGCTGTTCTTGTCAAGTTGTAAATATTCTGTTACACAAGGATAGTATAAGAAGTAAAATGAGGGGCGCCTGGGTGGCTCAGTCGGTTAAGCGGCCGACTTCGGCTCAGGTCATGATCTCACGGTCGGTGAGTTCAAGCCCCGAGTCGGGCTCTGTGCTGACAGCTCAGAGCCTGGAGCCTGTTTCAGATTCTGTGTCTCCCTCTCTCTGACCCTCCCCCGTTCATGCTCTGTCTCTCTCTGTCTCAAAAATAAATAAACGCTAAAAAAAATTTTAAAAAGAAGTAAAGTGAAATACTCCTACTTTCAATTTTTACTTACCTGTTTGAATTTGATAAACAACAATGCTCAACATTAATATTTGAAAGATATGCATACCATCTGGTAAAGCATATGTTAGCTTATTTTTGCTATTATACTTCAGTAAGTATAAAAGAGCTAACAGAGCTCCATTTAAGATATGCCAACCAATAAAATATTCTAATAAAATCCTTATATAAATATATGACATTTCCATTAGTTTTTGTCACTGAAGTTATTTTTACTGTTCATAATGACACAACATCAAATTAGTTGTCACAAGACATTTAATTTCAATTGCTTGCTCTTTCAGAATAAAAATGAAAATTTAAAAATCAATAGACATGTGATTTAGTTTTTCTATCTACCCAAAATAGAAATAATTGTCTACATGTTCAAACAGAATTGTATAAATTCTATTTTGTGCAAAGTTCAACAGTCGTGAAATAGATAAATATAGTTCCAATTTACTTAGTGATATATCATTCTAAAGTTGTATAAAATTTCATTAATAAAATTGAATCCGTGATGGCTGAACTCATTTGGTAAGAATAATTTACCCTTCTCCTTTTTACATAGGAAACTAACTGAAGTATTTTTTCCAATAGTTTGGTCAGGTTTCTTTCTTTTTAGTTTTTCCTTATTTTAGCTTCACACATATTGATAGTATTTTGTTGACTATATTAAGTTTAGAATAAGTCACCATCTTAGCAAGTCTTATAGCATTTTACTTATCCCACATGAACATTACTAGTCTTTACTGAAGATGTACAAAGGAATTAAAAAAAAATACTCCTCTATTTTCTTTACTGGGTAATGTGGACTTTTACTGTTGCCACCATTCACCAAGCAGATATGGTCATAAAGCTACAATGGAGAGAAAAGAATAAGGTCCCATCAGACAGAAATGAGTAGAAGGCACTTCTGGTACTGGGTGGAACAGGAAGGAGAAAGGAGTAGAAGACAAGGGATAAATATCCTGAATGTTCCATATCATTTTCCTCCCTAAACACACACATGCACAATCACGCATAAATTTCTATAAAAACTCTAATTTGGGGTGATGAGAATGTGTTTTAGAAATGTCTAGGAGAAACTGTATAAATCTCACAGAAGGAGCTCATGTTCCTTGATTCTAAGAACATAGGCTTTGAAGATGTTCTGTGTCTTAGACATATATGGCATCCAGCATGCCGACTACTATTCTGCTAGAGCTCTGGATTAGGGGGAAAAAAAGACTTTAATGAGAGTATTTAGGCAGGTGGTCCAGAGTACAACCACCCACATGAGCCTGGGGTAGGGGAAGGCAGCCCATTAGTGTCAAGAATCCTACAGGGTTTTTTTTGTTTTGTTTTGTTTTAATTTTATTTATTTATTTATTTATTTGTTTGTTTGTTTATTTATTTATTTATTTGAGAGAGAGAGAGTGTGAACAAGCCTGAGTGAGGGAGAAGGGCAGAGGGAGAGAGAGTATCTTAAGCAGGCTCCATGCTCAGTGCAGAGCCTGATGGGGGACTCAGTCCCACAATCCCAGAGTCATGGCCTGAGCCAAAATCAAGAGTCAGACACTCAACCAACTGAGCCATCCAGGTAACCCAGGAGTCCCACAGTTTTAAAATGTTCTCAAAGAACAGACATATCAATAGGTACCTGGTGTATGAAAAGTCTGAAAAAGTATGGAGGACAAAAGTATGGAAAATCAAAAACAGCATCTAGAGACCACACATATTTTTAGTATTAGGTGCAGTTTAGTGCCAAACACACACACACACACACACACACACACACACACACACAGAGGCACAGAGGCAGAACTAGACAGGTATCAGCTCACTCTGGCATATAATGACTAGCCACCAGTCAAGATAAAGTATACTTGTTTGGAGTCCAGTACAAGAACCATAAGATAAACAGACATCTCTCTTTCTCTCTGACACTAATGGGATCCATAACTCCCTGAAGGGAAAGTGTAGAGGGAAACCTAGACTTGAATGGATGTAAGCCTTGAAATGATTACCTGGGAGCACCTTGGTAGCTCACTCGGTTAAACCTCTGACTCTTGATTTTGGCTCTGGTCATGATCCTGGGGTTGTGGGATCAAGCCCCACATTAGGCTTTGTGCTGACAGTGAAAAACAAAAATGCTCTCCTTAATAGCCAAAGGATACAAAAATACTGATTTGAAGGGATACATGCATCCTAATGTTTATAATAGCATTATCAACAACAGGAAAATTATGAAAAGAGCCCAAATTCCACAGACTGATGAATGGGTAAAGAAGATGTGTAACATATATACAATGGAATATTACTCATTCATAAAAAATAATTAAGTCTTCCTATTTGCAATGACATTGCTAGAGCTTGAGAGTATTATGCTAAGTAAAATAAGTCAGTCAGAGATAGATAAATACCATATGATTTTACTCTCATGTGGAATTTTAAGAAATAAAATAGATGAACACGGGGGGGGGGAAAGAGAGAGAAAAGTTCTTTAATATCTGACTTTATATACTATGACATAGACCATACCACAGCTTATGATCCTCCTCTGATTTGACATTACTCAAACACAGTGCTCAAATACCCTCCATTCTTGTTCTCCAATTGCAGAGAATTCTTCTTGTTCCTATCCAATTACTTGTATCCTTGACCTTTCCTTCTTTTAGCTAGTAGCCACAAACTGGAGATCCATTTTATGTCATACATTCATTCATTTGTTTACAAACACTTATTGAGTACTACTATTAGCCAGACACTCTTTGGGCCACTGAAATATAATAATAAAAATAAACAAGCTTATGATATCATAGTTACTAAGTTTAATGCATTGGGTTCTGCACTGGTAGCATGGAGCTTGCTTGGGATTCTCTCTCTATCCCTCTCTCTCTGCCCTTCCCCTGCTTGTGTTCTCTGTCTCTCTCTCAAAATAAACACACTTAAAAAATTAGTCTATTTTCTAATGAATGTATGTCATCACAGCTAGAGTAATATATGTATATAACCATATGTGTGGGGTTTTTTGGTAAACAACCTTTGTACACTTAAATAATAGTTTGAGACATATCTTTATATATGCTTTCTCCTTATTCACAGACTCTAATTGTTGAATGCTTCTGGTTCTTTCCTGAACTTCTCCACTATTTTTTTCTTTACCTTTCCTTTTCTTTCTTTTCCCCTTTTATCCTATCTCCTTCCCTTTATTTTATTTATCCATCATCAGTTCCTCAAGTGGAAATTTTAAATCTCTCTTATTTCCTTGTCTTTAACTATGTGTCTTGATAATACCATATTGACAATATAAAAGTTTAGTATTCTAGCCTAGGACTCTGTATTGTAAGGTGTAAGCATTATGTCTTCCAGAGGAGACAGAAAAGTCTGGCCATGGACTTTGCTAGGAAGGGTGCAGCGTCCTGCCCACAGCTTTGGTTCATATAATACAAGAGAGAAGTAGCAACATTTTCTTAGGATAGAGAGGTGAGAATCAAGGTGGGAGCAGGAATCAAAAATTTAGATGTAGGGTAATACTGGCTTATTAGTAAGTTAGAAAGACAAGAACAAGAATACTGAATAGAAACTGGTGAGTGAAAAAAGCAATCAATGTTCAATACTAGGATCTTAGGACCTACCTAAGGTAGGACATATACATGTGTAAGAGAACCTTATTTAATGAATATGGAACAAATTCTAATACTGATTTTTTTATGTTTCTCAGTATGAATGAATACTGAGTGAGGAATTTGTTCATTTTTATTTTTTAAGTTTATTTATTTATTTATTTTGAGAGAGAGAGAGAGAGAGAGAGAGAGAGAGAGGGAATGTGTGAGTGGGGGAAGGGGGGGACAGGCAGAAAGAGAGGAAGAGAGAACCCCAGGCAGGCTCTGTGCTGATGGCATGGGGCTCGATCTCATGAACCATGAAATCATGACTTGAGCCAAAATCAAGAGTTGGATGCTTAACTGAGTCATCCAGGCATCCCTTGAATGAGGATTTTAAACTCTATGTTCAAAATCTAACCCATTCTTTCCTTCTCTCTCCTTTCTTCTTACGTTTAACTGTTGCATTATAATCTGCTCTTAGTTTTGTTTTTCTCCTCTTGGTTACCAGTAAAACAATCTGGTCAGATATCCCAGTTATAAAAATATTAGCAAATTGGAATATAGGTCAATAGAATATAGTATATCTAGACTAAAGGGCAAGGAGAAAGAATAAATAAAGATAAATATTTCAAGAAAGAGTGCAAAGGAAATATGAGGCATGATAGAAAGGTCTAACATTAAAGCATTTGCTATTCCAAGAGGAAAGGTGAATGAGAATGAAGCATGTACAATATTTGAACAAATATATCAACCATTTTTTCTTAAACTAATGAAATACATAATGCTACCTATTTTACAAACTCTGAACAACCCAAAGGGGAATTAATACAAAGAAACATCATCTAAACACGTCATAGTAAACATGCTTGAAAACTAAAGGCAATGAGAAAATCTTGAAAGCAACCAGAGAAAAATACACATTATTTTCAAAGAAGTAGCAGTAAGACTGACTCAAAGATGATATGTGAAATAGTGAAGTAAGACAAAAAATGTAATGATAGCTTTAAGTATTGAAGATAAATAATTGCTAAGGTACACTTCTACATTTTTTCTATTTTAAAAATAAAGGAGAAGTAAATATACTTTCATATTTTTTTAATGTTTATTTATTCATTTTGGGACAGAGAGAGAGAGAGAGAGAGAGAAAACAAGGGGTGGAGGGAGAGAGAGAGGGAGTGAGAATCCTAAGCAGGCTCCTCACTACAAGATCAGAGCGTGATGGGGGCTCAGTCCCATGAACCATGAGATCATGACCTAATCCAAAATCAAGAGTTGGAGGTTTAACTGACTGAGCCACCCAGGCACCCATAAATGTACTTTTAGATTTAAAAACAGAGAATGAGGGCACCTGGTTGCTCAGTGGGTAAGGCATATGACTCTTGATTTCCATGTCATGAATTTAAGCCCCATGTTGAGTATGGAACTTACTTAAAACAAATCAACTGGATTTAATAAAACTTAAAAAAAAAAGAGAGAACCCACTGCCAGGAGACTTGCACTATTAGATGAGCTTTTTAAGAAGAAAGGAAATAATCCTGATGAAAGAAGAAAAATAAAGGAAAAAAGAAAAAAAGAAAAAGAAAGGGTTCAGTAAATAAAAATTATTATTAACTTTATAAAACAATGTGACGATGTCCAGTAGACTGTAACATATTTATATAATTAAAGCAAATGACGTGCACAGAAAAAGATATTAAGTGAGTTAAAGCATTCTCGGTGTTTATGAGAATGGTAGCTTTAAAGGATAAAAATCAAAATAAAACTATCAACTTAGATTATTTATTAAGCAATTACCCATTTTAAAAATCAAGGCAAAATAATAATTTTTCAGGTCAACTAAGCTGAGAGAACATGTTGCCAAATGAGCAGTATTCAACTAACATTAAATTTAAAATCTACACCAGCACCATTTGTTGAAGATATGGTCTTCATAAAGCATATTCTAGCCTGTTTTATCAAAGATTAATTGACCATATGATCGTGGATTTATTTCTGGTCTCTCTATTCTACTTTATCGATCTATGAGTGTATCTCTGTGCCAATACCATACTGTTTTGATTATGACACCTTTATAGTATACCTTGGAATCTGGGATTGTGAAACCTGCAGTTTTCTTCTTTCTCAAGACTGCTTTGGCTATTTGGTGTCCTCTATGGTTCCATACAAATTTTAGGATCATTTCTTCTAGTTCTGTGAAAATGCTATTCGTATTCTGATAGGGATGGCATTAAATCTGTAGATTGCTTTGGATAGTATGGACATTTTAATAATATTTGTCCTTCTAGTCCACGAGCATGGAATACATTTCTCTTTGTGTGGTGTTTAATTTCTTTCATCAGTGTTTTATAGTTTTCAGTGTACACGTTTTTCACCTCCTTGGTTAGGTTTATTCCTAGGCATTTTATTATTTTTGGTGCAATTGCAAATGGGATTGCTTTCTTAATGCCTCTTTTCACTACTTCATTATTAGTGTACAGAAATGCAGTGATTTTCTGTATACTGATTTTGCATCCTATGACTTACTGAATTCATTCATCAGTTCTAGTAGCTTTTTGGTGAAGTTTTTGAGGTTTTCTATATAGAGTATCATGTCATCTGCAAATAGTGAAAGATTTACTTCTTCCTTACTAATTTGGGTGCCCTTTATTCCTTTTTATCATCTCACTGCTGTGGCTAGTACCTCCAGTAGTATGTTGGATACAAGTGGGGAGAGTGGGCATCCTTATCTTATTCCTGATCTTAGGAGGAAAGCTCTCAGTTTTTCACCATTGAATATGATGTTAGCTGTGGGTTTTTCATAAATGGCCTTCATTATGTGGAGGTATGTTCCCTCTAAATCGTTCTTGAGGGTTTTTTTTTTATCATGAATGGATGTTTTACTTTGTCAAATTCTTTTCTGCATCTATTGAAATGGTTATTTTTGTTTTTATCCCTTCTCTTACTCATGTGATGTATCACATGGATTGATTGAGTTGCAAATTGTGAATCACCCTTGCATCCTGGGAATAAATCCCACTTGATTTTGGTGAATGATTTTCTCAATGTATTGTTGGATTAGTTTTACTAACGTTTTGCTGAGGATTTTTGCATTTATATTCATCAGAGATACTGGCCTTTAGTTCCTTTTTATTGTGGTGTTTGTATCTAGTTTTGGTGTAAGGGAATGCTGGCCTCACAGAATAGAATGAATTTGGTAGTTTTCCTTCCTTTTTTTTTTTTTTTTTATTTTGTTGTTGTTGTTGTTGTGTGTTGTTTTTTGTTTTTTTTTTAAATAGTTTGAGAAGGATAGGGATTTACCTCTTCTTTAAATGTTTGGTAGAATTCACCTGTGAAGTCCTTTGGTCCTGGACTTTTGTTTGTTAGGAGTTGTTTGATTACTGATTCAATTTCATTACTGGAAATCAGCCTGTTCAAATTTTCTATTTCTTCCTGATTTAGTTTTGGGAGGTTATAGGTTTCTAGGAATTTATCCATTTCTTCTAGGTTGTCCGATGTATTGGCATATAATAATAGAATTATCATATGATCTGGTAGTCCCACTACTGTGTATTTCACCAAAGATTATGAACACAGTAATTCAAAAAAGAGTGTATATTGACACAGTCCTTTAAAGAATAACTTATCAGTACCACTAGACACTAAAATATAACAATCTCCCCATTACCCAGAAGTTACACTGTTTAATATATTTCCTGTGTGTATGGAAGAAGGCATACACAATGACATTCTTTGTGACATATACTTGTGACATATGCACCCCTATGTTTTTTGCAGCATTATTTACAATATTCAAATTACGCAAGCAACACAAGTATCCACTGATATGTGAATGGATAAAATACACACACACACACACACACACACACACACACACACACACACACACAATGGAATATTACTCAGCTTTAAGAAAGAATGAAATCCTATGATTTGCAACAACAGAGATGGATCTAGAAAGTAAAATGCTAAGTGAAATAAGTCAGCCAGTGAAAGATATACATCATGTGATTTAATCCCTATGTGGAACTTAAGAAATAATACAAATGAACAAAGAAGTGACAAACAAAGAAACAGACTCTTAAGTGCAGAGAACAGACTGGTAGCTACCATAGTGTGTGGGGGATGGGTGAAATGGGTAAAGGGGATTGAGTACACTTTTGGTGATGAATACTGAGTATGTATAGAACTGTTGAATCACTATACTGTACACCTGAAACTATTATAACATTGTATGTTAATTACATTACAATTACTATTTGTAAAAATGTGCAACCAAAAAGAAAAATAAAATGAAACACAGAAGCCATAAAGAAAAAAAAAATCATAGTTTTGACTCTGCCAAAATTTAAAACTTTAAAAATTAGGAAACAATGCTACAGACTGGTAAAATATATTGTCAACCTATATAACAGAAAAGACACTGTAACCAGAATAGATGAGCTACAGATGAGAAGAATATAGTTTTCAATTTTTATAACCGGAAAAGAATCATTTCCTATTCCCTACAACAGATAAAGAACTCATATAAATCAATTTTAAAACCATAAAAAATTAGAAAAAAAACACCTTAACGTTTGATACTATTGTATGTTGAGTCTGCGGCATATTTGATACTGCAGGACTGTAAATTGGCACAGCTCTTTTAGAGAATGATTTGTCAGCACCGCTAGAAGTTAAAATACAACTACCAGCAGTTGTACTGTTTACTATCTTTACTAAACAAATAGCTATCTGTGTATGGAAGAAGGCATATACAATGGCATTCTTTGTGATACTGTCTGAGACACTGAAAATTTAAAACAACGTAAATCCTGGTCAACAAAAGAAAAAAAAAAGAATTTCAACTCATAAGTAAATAGTGTCAGCGTGTGCATGCGCGTGCACACACACACACACACAAAGATTCTTAAAACCATTTCTGATTGAAAAAAAAGTCTTGAGAACAATTTAACATTGTGAATAAGATCAAATGGGCTGTCTATTGCCTAAGAAGATTTCGTAAGGTAGCAAATATTTTAAAGAATGACTTTATTTGCTTTTTGATCTACAAGCAGTATAGTTAAAGATGTAATTCATGTTTTGACTTGTTTATCTGACATTTACTCATTATTTGAGACTCAGAGTGAGTGCTAAATAATTAGGTTGAATCATATGAAAATGGTGATATTCAAACATTCTGACCATCAGAAATGACACCTTCTTGTAGCTCAATCTAATAATATAGCATAAAGAGAATAATTCTACTTTTAATGGGGACTATTTTCTTAGTTTATGTTTCCAGGCAGAGTTCCACTTAAAAAGAGAGATCATTAAAGATTATTTGTTGAAACGCAGGATGTGTGCATGCCCTGTTTTCTCAAAAATAAGTGTGCTTGTGAAAAGCAACATATAATATTTAATATTGTAAAGTACAAATTAAAATTTTCTTTAGGTCAGTTCTCCCATTTCTAAGAAGATTCCAAGTTTTAGTCTCTTGGGAAAATACCTCTTTTTAAATTTAAGGTAGATTTATCTAGTAATTACTAATTAATCTCAGACATTGTTTAATATTCAAGCAGTTTATGAAAGTAAATACTAGTATACTCCAAATTTTAAAGACAAAATATGCTCAGAAAATTTATGTTACTTGTGAAATGTTATGTTGATGATTGTGTGGCAAAACATCCACTATTAGTCAGTCTGCCTTGATTCTAATGTTTGTTTAATATTCCAGACTGGAAAACTATATCCTTGATGGGTCAGATGTCTCTAAGCACTTTTTCCTTTGACTCTTAAGTTACCAGGTGGGGAAATGAATATATTCAGGGGAGGGCTGGAATTGGTAAAATAAGGTAGAGTTAGGGCAGATATTGCTTGAGTCATTATTAATAATTTGCATGATTGTCCTCTGATTTTAGCACTGGGTTTTAGTTTGGGGATTAGGGATACTATAGCTTCTTCTCAGATTATGAATAGAAAACATTATTATCTGAAACATAAATTGAGAGATTCCCCATTTATTTTTGCTGATAATTCTATCAGATATTGTGTTAAATACCTCTTCAAACTCTACCTTTTGGAAAACAAAAACAGAGAAAGTGGAGCTAAATTAGCTCCATCAGAGCCAATTTGACAATAAATTTCATATATGAAAAAAAAAGAGCTGAAATTTGAGAAAGAATTTGATTTTACAGTCACAGCTATCCATGAATGATCCAGTTTAAAAGGGAAGATTTGGAGGGAATACAGACAAACTCAGTAACAGAACTAATAGATCAAAGCAAAGCGAAGATGGGAGTTGAGTTTATATTATGAAGGCAGAATTTTAGAGAAAAGAGAGTAGACTGGTATCAGTCTCTGTAAAAGAATAAGGTAAACATCCATCCCGAGAGTACAGAACCATTCTTTTTAGAGATAAATATGATAGAATTTCTAGAACCTTGAAAACACTGTAAAAACACTATTTCAAACTCAGGTGAGTAAATATGTCTCTGTGTAATTTAAAACAAATTTTAGGGGCGCCTGGGTGGCTCAATCAGTTGAGTGTCCGACTTCATCTCAGGTCATGATCTCGCGGTGTGAGTTCGAGTCCCGTATCGGGCTCTGTGCTGACAGCTCAGAGCCTGAAGCCTGCTTCGGATTCTGTGTCTCCCTCTCTCTCTGCCCCTCCCCCACTCGTGCTCTGTCTCTCTTTTGGCAAAAATAAATAAACATTAAAAAAATTTTTTAAACAAATTTTATATCACATACTTGGCACCTCTGTACATTCACGTGTTGCAATAACTCTAATTTTAGACTGTGAATTTTAATATTAGACTGAGTTTCAATCATATTTTTATATTAAATACTTTGTACAATACAATTCTACTTGTCTATGCAGTTTAGCATGTTTCCAAAATATAAACATAAAAGCATTTTTAGTTTTAGCATATTATTATTATGATTATAATGACTTGAAAAAAAATTCCTTGACTTTGACTTTGATAACATATGTTCAGTTAATACTGATCAAAGAAAATACTGAAAAATCAAGAAAGACTTATGAAATAAATAATACACAATTACATAATTGCAGCGAGTTTTATTAGTAATGTATTTCTCTGAGAATTTACTATATATTAGGTTATTAAGTGAGAATTTACTATATATTAGGTTGCAAGTTAATATCCCTTATATACAAGAAAGCTGAAAACAGAAAGCTAAAGTAATCTGCCAGGGGTGCCTGGGTGGCTCAGTCAGTTAAGCATCTTTGCTTTGGCTCAGGTCATGATCTCAGGGTTAGTGAGTTTGGGCTCCACACTGATAGTGATAGCCTGCCTGGGATTCTCTTTCTCTCCCTCTCTCTCTGCCCTTCCCTGCACACACGAGCTCATGTGTGCGCTCTCTCTCTCTCTCAAAATGAATAAATAAACTTAAAAAATAATATTAAAAAAATAAATTAATCTGCCACAACTCAAACTGGCTCTACTAATTGTGTCAGGATATGAAGTTTGTATTCTTTCCAATGTAACTACCACGTCCTCTGAATCTCTTACGTATTCAAGACACAAATCACTGCCAGGAAGCTAACATCGGAAGAGATAAGCAGAATTCCTGCCGAACTCCAGAAAATGGGTACAGAATCAACTAAGGATCATAGATATATATGAACTTAAATGTCACATTCCTGAAATAGTGATAATTACCGATGTTGATGACATTTGTTGCTATATGGCTAAACTCTGGATTCAAGCTCATGTTTATTATACATGTAGTATTTTACTATTTAACTCAACCTTTTTCTGAAATTAACATGTGCCTAATAAAATCACACACATATAAGTATATAATTGCATATTTATCTACATTGTTTATATTTATATAAATATGCCTTAGTATTATGTAAGTATATACATAATCAATATAGGAATTGTAGTGTGATCTTTAGGCAAAGCGAATGTAATGCCAGCTTTAAGAGAATATTATTTAAATATAAAAAAAAACCATGTTTATTAAGATCGTTTTTCCTTTCTTTCCTTCCTTCCTTTCTAACTGAAGTGTAGTTGACATACAATATTACATTAATTTCCTGTGTATAATATAGTGAAGGTCTTCTGACTTTTAAAGGTAAGAAAACCAAAGCCAGAATCTGTATTTTAATGACATTTCCTAAGGGATTCTTGTTCTCTGTTGCTGTAATTTTATCAGTGCTTCTGCCTGCTAATCATTGTGATCTGTTCATATAACTAGGATTTGCATATATTTTCTCATTCTTTTCATCATTTTAAGGGCTGTCTTTTGAACTCGGTCTCTGGACGCCCGTATTTTTTCTCAGGGGTCTCAGGATATCAACGACGAAATTTTTTTTCCCTTTCCACTCTCATTTTGCCTGCAAACATTAGTTGCATTTATACCTTAAGAATCTTCCAGTGAGCCTGCTTCTTCCCTGAAGATCATATTCTTGGCTATATTCCTTAAATCATATTTCTTGGAATATTATGTCATTTCTGGCTTCCTCTTCCTCAGGCTAATTCATTAATCACTGAGAGTTATGTCTACCTCTTCCAACATTCCACACAACCAGGTCCTCTAAGGCTCCTAATGACTTCTTAATCATAAAGCCATTTCCTTTACCACTATCTTGCTTAACATCTTGTTTGATGAAGTAAAAAGAGCACAGGTATTTCAATCCAAATTTTGTCCCTGTATTATTTTCCATGTCTTTTTGGCCCATGTACACAGAATTTAGGTAAAGTAATTTGTAAGGTTGTTATTTGACCAAAAATAACTTATGAGAAAAACCCAAAATACTCAACACAATTTGATGTTCAGTATTTACAGACTGCATTTGTCTTACCAATCTATGTTTTATTCAATTATAAATTACATGAGAATAAACTAATTTAACCTATGTATATTAATATATTCACAGTAACATATATAGTAGTACAACTTTCTGTAGGATATTCATCTTGAAAGAGTCAGCTAGTCCCATGATTTCAGAAATCTCCTGTATGGTCCCTAAATCTGCATTCCTGGCCTTGAAATCTTGAGTTCAAGTCCTACATGTTTGGTTCATTGATAGTCTACGTGTGCTGCAAACTGAAAATAAGCACTTTTTGTTGATGTTTCACGATACTTTGGGAAAGGGGCATGATATAAAAATTATCAGCAATATTATCCTCCTGTTCACTGATATTATATCACCACTCATTTAAACGGTGCTTCCATTCTCTCAGGCACTATTTGCTTGGAAATACATAGCCTGTGACTAAGTTCAGATAATTAAATTGCAAATTGATCTCTTAAAATATATGCTTCTGTAATTCTTTTCTTGGCCAACATTCTACCTTGTTTTCTTTTACCTCAGAATTTTGAAAAAGAATAGTGATTACCCATTTTCTTTTGTTGTTGTTGTAATGTATTTCTTCTGTTTATCTTTTTCTTCTCTTTTATTGTGGTAAGAACATTTAACATGATCTATCCTCTTAACAAATTTTTAAGTGTGTAACACATCACTGTTGACAGTAGGTTACAGTGCTCTATAGCAGATCCCTGGAACTTATTCATGTTGCTTAACTGAAACTTCATGCACATTGATTAGTGACTCTCCATTTCCCCTCCCTGCAGACCCTGGCAACCACCACTGCACTCTTTGATTCAGTGACTTTGACTATTTTAGATACCTCATATACGTGGAATCATGTAGTATTTGTCTTTCAATAACTGGCTTATTTCACTTAGCATAATGTCAACCTCTCAAAGTTAACCGCTGTTTCCACATAATGCAGAATTTTCTTCTCTTTTTCAGGTTGACTGGTATTCTATTATATGTGTATACTCCATTTTCTTTATCCATTTGTTTCCAGACATGTTGTTTCCACATTTTGACTATTGTGACTAATGTTGCAATGAATATAGGATTGCTAATATGTCGTTGAGATCCTGATTTCAATTAGTTTGAATAAATACCCAGAAGCAGGTTTACTGGATTATATAGTACCTTTATTTTTAAGTTTTTTTGAGGAACCTATGTACAGTTTCTGTAGAAATGGCAACATTTTGCATTCCCACCAAAAGTGAGCAAAGGTTCTAATTTCTCCACATTCTCACCAACACTTGCCTTTTTTAAAAAAAAAATTGAAGTATAGTTGACACGCAATGTTATATTAGCTTCAGGTGTACAACACAGTGATTCAATAACCATATGTTATGCTATACACATGGATGTTCCTCAAAAAATTAAAAATAGAAACAACATATGATCCAGTAATTCCATTTTTGGGTATTTACCCAAAGAAAATGAAAACACAAAGTCAAAAAGATATATGTATCCTTATGTTTACTGTATTTTTTTAAATAATAGGCATGCTTAAAGTATGAGGTGATACCTTATTTTCTTGTTTCAAATTTTTATTTAAAATCTTATTAACATCTTGTGCAGTCTTGGTTTCAGGAGTAGAATTTAGTGATTCACCACCTACATATAACACCCAGTACTCATAACAAGTGCTCTCCTTAATATCCATCACCCATTTAACCCATCCTCCATTCACCTCCCCTGCAACAACCCTCAGTTTGTCCTCTATGGTTAAAAGTGTCTTATGGTTTGCTTCCCTCTATCATTTTTTTCCATTCTCCTGTGTTGATCTGTTTTGTTTCTTAAATTCCACATATGAGTGAAATCATATGGTATATGTCTTTCTCTGATGGACTTATTTCACTTAGCATAATACACTCTCGCTCCATCAACGAGATGCCATATGCCATATGCATGCCATATGCCATCGCATATGGCAAGATTTCATTCTTTTGATGGCTAAGTAATATTCCATTGTGTATATATACCACATCTTCTTTAACTATTCATCAGTCGATGGGCACTTGGGCTCTTTCCATAGTTGGCTATTAGTGATAATGCTGCTATAAACCTAGGGGTGCATGTGCCCCTTTGAATCTGTATTTTTGTATCCTTTGGATAAATACCTAGTAGGGGAAATGCCGGTCATAGGGTAGTTCTATTTTTAACTTTTTGAGGAAACTCCATACTGCTTTCCAGAGTGGCTGTACCAGTTTGCATTCCTACCAACAGTGTAAGAGGGTTCCCCTTTCTCTGCATCCTCCACATCACCTATTGTTTCCTGTGTTAATTTTAAATATTCTGAGTGGTGTGAGGTGGCACCTCATTATGGTTTTGATTTGTGTTTCCCTGATGAGGAGTGATGTTGAGCATCTTTTCATGTGTCTGTTGGCCACCTGAATGTCTTCTCTGGAAAAATATCTATTCACATCTTCTGCCCATTTCTTCACTGGATTATTCGTTTTTTGATTGTTGGTTTGATAAGTTCTTTATAGATTCTGGATACTAACCCTCTATCAAATATGTCACTTGCAAATATCTTCTCCCGTTCCATAGGTTATCTTTTAGTTTTGTTGATTGCTTCCTTCACCATGCAGAAGCTTTTTATCTTGAGGGGGTCCCAATAGTTCATTTTGTTTTTTTTGTTTTCCTTGCCTCCAGAGACATGTGATGAACATGGATGCAAAAAAATCTCAACAAGATACCAGCAAATCAAATCCAACAGTGCATTAAAAGAATTATTCCCCACAGTCAAGTGGGATTTATTCTTGGGCTGTAACGGGAATTCAGTATTTGCAGTATTTGCAAATCAATCAATGCGATACACCACATTAATAAAAGAAAGGATAAGGACCATATGATTCTTTCTATAGATGCAGGAATACAGAATCCATTCTTGATAAAAACCCTCAACAAAGCAGGAATAGAGGTAACATACTTCAACATCATAAAACCATATACAAAAGACCCACAGCTAATATCATCCTCAAGGGGGAAAAACTGAGAGCTTTTCCCCTACAGTCAGGAGCAAGACAGGGATGTCTGTTCTCACCACTGCTATTTTAACATAGTACTGGAAGTCCTAGCCTCAGCAAACAGACAACATAAACAAATAAAAGGCATCCAAATCAGCAAGAAAGAAGTCACTTCCACTATTCACAGATGACATGATACTCTACGTATAAAACCTGAAAGACTACACCAAAAAGTTGCTAATCCTGATACACAAATTCAGCAAAGTTGCAAGATATAGAATCAACACACAGAAATCTGTTGGATTTCTATTCACCAATAATGAAGCAGCAGAAAAAGGAAACCAAAGAATCAATCCCATTTAGAACTGCACTAAAAACATACAATACCTAGGAATCAACCTAACCAAAGAGATAAAAGATCTGTACCCTGAAAACTCTACAAAACTTGTGGAGGTAACTGAAGAGGACTCAAAGAAATGAAAAGACATTCCATGTTCATGGACTGGAAGAACAAATACTGTTAAAATGTCTATACTACCCAAAGCAATCTATACATTTAACACAATCCCTATCAAAATACCACCAGCATTTTTCAAAGAGCTAGAACAAACAATCCTAAAATTTGTATGGAACCACAAAGGACCACAAATAGCCAAAGCAATCCCTAAAAAGAAAAGGAAAGCTGGAGGCATCATAATTCCAGACTTCAAGCTACATTTAAAGCTGTAATCATCAAGAAAGTATGGTACTGGCACAAAAGCAGACACATAGATAAAGGGAGCAGGATAGAAAACACAGAAATGGACCCACAACTATATGGTCAACTAATATTCAACAAAGCAAGAAAGAGTATCCAAAGGAAAAAAGACAGTCTCTTCAACAAATTGTGTTGGGAATACTGGACAGCCACATGCAGAAGAATAGACTTGGACCACTTTCTTACACCATAAATAAAAATAAATTCAAAATGGATGCAATACCTAAATGTAATACACGAAACCATCAAAATCCTCGAGGAGAACACAGGCAGCAACCTCTTTGACCTCAGTCAGAACAACTTCTTACTAAACACATCTCCAGAGGTGATATTTTATTAATGGTACCCCAAAAAACAAATCTACAGGTAAATATTCTTGATGAATTCAGAAGCAAAAATTATCAATGAAATACAAATAAACTAAATCCAATAGCACATTAAAGGATTATACATCATAGCCAAGTGGATTTTATCCTTGTGATACAGATAGTTCAACATAAAAATTAATTATGACATGTCATGTTAACAGAATAAAGAATAAAAATTATACGAGCATTTAAATAAATGCAGCAATATAACTTGACCAAATTTAATATACTTTCAAGATGAAAATTCTCAGCAAACTAGGAATAGAAGGAAAGAAACTAACATAATAAAGCAATGTATGAAAAGCCCATAGCTAACATCATACTCATGGTGAAAAACTGAAAGCTCTTCCACTAATATCAGAAATAAGATAAGGATGCCCACTCCCACCACTTTTATTCCACATACCATTTATTGAAAGTCCTAGCCAGAAAATTAGGCAAGAAAAATAAATAACAGGTATCTAAATTGGAAAAGAAGTAAAGTCATCTGTGTGCATATGGCATGATCTTTTACATAGAAAACCTAACTCCAAAGATTCCACAAATAAAACTGTTAGAACTTATTTAAAATTTCAGTAAAAGTTGCAGAATAGAGAATTAACACATAAATATACCTGTATACTAACAACAATCTATCAGAAATTTAAAAAATAACCTTGTATAACAGCACCAAAAAGATTAAAATAAACTTAACTAAATAGATAAAAGACTTGTACACTGAAAACTATAAAACGTTGCTAAAAGAAATTAAACACTGAAAAAATGTCATCCACGTTCATGGATTAGAAGACTTAATTTTGTTGGGGGTGCCTGGGTGGCTCAGTCAGTTAAGTGTCTGACTCTTGATTTGGGCTCAGGTCATGATCTCATGTTTCATGGGTTCGAGCCCCTCATCTGGCTTTAAGCCAACAGCTTGGGATCTTTCCCGCCCTCTCTCTCTCTGCCCCTCACCTGCTCGTACTCTCTCTGTCTCTAACTCTCTCTCCCTCAAAATAAATAAACATTAAAAAAAGACTTAACACTGTTAAAATGTCCATACTACCCAAAGTGATCCACAGATTCAATGTAATCTCTATGAAAAAGAACCAATTCTAAAATGTGTAAGGAACTACAAAAGAAAACAAATAGTCAAATCAATCCAGAGAAACAACAAAACAGGAGATTTCACACTTTCTGATTTCATAATATACTACAAAACTACAGTACTTAAAACAGTTATAATGGGTGGCTCAGTCAGTTAAGTGCCTGACTCTTGATATAAGGCTCAGGTCATCACCTCACAGTTTGTGATACTGAGCCCTGCAGCGGACTCCACACTCAGCATGGAGCCTGCTTGGAATTCTCTCTCCCCCCTCTTTCTGTCCCTCCCCTCATCATGCTTTCCCTCTCTCACAAAATAAATAAACATTAAAATAAATAAAAAAGCAGTGGTGGCACTGGCAGAAAGACAGACATATAGACAGGTAGAAGAAAAGAGAATAGAAATAAATCCACTCATATATGGTCAACTGACAAGAGCACCAAGAAAAGGGCAATCTCTTCAAAAAATGGTGCCAGAAAAATTGGACATCCACATGCCAAAAAAAATGTTATCAGACCCTTATCTTAGGGCATACACAGAAATCAACTCAAAATGGATTAAAGACTTAAATCTAACACTTGAAACTGTAAAACTCTTAAAAGAAAACAGGAAAAGGTTTGTCATAATAGTCTTTTCATGATTTTATGGATATGGCAACAAAAGCACAGGCAACAATAACAGCAAAAATAAACAAGTGGGACTACATCAAACTACAAAGTTTCTGCACAGCCAACAATCAACAGAATAAAAAGACAACCTATAGACTGAGAACACATCCTTTTGAACTCTACATCTGACAAAGGGTTCATCTCCAAAACATATAAGAAACTCTTACAACTCAAAGGCAATAAAATGAACAACCCGATTTAAAAATGAATTAAGGACCTGAATAGGTATTTGTTCAAAACAGACGTATTAATACATGGCCAACAAGTGCATGAAAAAACGCTCACTCTCACTAATAACCAGGGGGAACAAAACTACAGTGATTTCCCATTTTTGTACTAAATACAATAAAGGATGTCCATGATCTGACCCTGGCCTGTGCTCACACCATTCCAGTTCTTTATCTCACCGGTCCCTCTATGAGCAGCATCCCTCAGCCACATTAGACTAATCAGTATTACCAATATAGCCTTGGTAACTTTCCATTGATGTCCATTTCCTTCACTGCTGGAATGCTTCCCTCTTAGTCATATCTTTCTTTGAAAGCTACTCATTCTACAAGGACTGGGCTGTGTTCTAATGCCCCAATCGCACTAAACCTTTTTAGGATATTAGCCTGAAGGAAATGTGGGCATACTTGGCCTTCTATAACACACAAATTCTTTTTTTGGTGAGGGAGTAGTGGTGAGAGAGCATTTATCACTATATTAGTCTGAACATTATATATATTTTATTTCCACTGCTCACTTTTTAATACTTGGAATCACGAACTCAGTCATAGATATGTTTGTATTTCTGAAACTTGTGAGGAATGATTCTTGTATATCCTTTTATTGTATCTGTATAGATCTTTATGTGACATAAATTATTTCTGCATATATTATACTTTTTTGTTTGCTATAAAAAGCTTCATGAGACAAAAAGAGATAAAAACGGGATAAAATACTGTATGACAGGGCAATTGCAGTGAACTCATAACACATTTTATTCTCATTTAATCAATACCAAAACTGTGGCTTTAAAATATTTGGGGGCTTGCAAAGTATTGCAGCCATAAGTAGAGGCTCAAACAGCACTTCACAATTTTTTGAACCCTAAGATTTGGGAACAGCTTGCATTTGGGTAGTGCAAAACAAATGTGTCACATTTCATGAAGATATATTTCTATTTTCTATTACGGTGAGAGCATAATTGCCTACCTTGTTCTGGGGGATACAGAGGCCTGGGTTGGAGACGAGCAGTCTTCCCAGTCTGAGTCAGCCTGGGTCACTGAATCACAGCATGTATGACACACTATCGAGAGTTTCTTGTGCCAAGATCAGACATGCTGTGGGCAAGAGTAAATTCTGTGTGCATGAGTTAAACCAGAGTTTCTGTTTGCTTGTTAATTACTGCATCATATTCTGTGCTATCCTAAAATAGTTTGCAATCCTACAATTCTAATTGTTTGACTGTAGATTTTTCCAGGTTTTCTATGTAAATAAACATCCTCACTTTGCAAAATCTTTTTTTTTTCCAATTATGATGGCTTGAAATTTTGAGTTTGTTTACTTCAATTATTTATTTGATAAATGTTAAATAGAAGAAATGCAGTGGACTACTTTACTTGCTGTTGATTTTGAAGGGAAATCTTTTAAAAACTTACTATTACATGATATACTTGTAACTTTTTATCAGTTATCAGGTTAAGAAACTTACTTTTGTCACTCTATTTACGGTTCTTTTATATTTAATCATGAATGAGTATGAATAATCTAATGACTCTCTAAATCCATCGAAATAAACATGATTGATTTTCTTTAATCTGCTAATCTAGTATATTGCATCAATGGATTTTAAATATTCAAGTTTGAGTTATGGGGAAAGATTATATTTTTAAATCACTGCTAGATTCAATTTTCTAATATTGCTCATTTTTTAAAATTTATATTTATGAGTATAGTAGTCTGTAATTTCCTTTTCTCCTAAGGTTTATGTATGAAATCTATAAAAGATTCATAAGGTTATTTGTTATTTAAAGAGATTTGTTATTATTCTTGTTTAATACTCTAACTTTTTGAAAGCTAGACTATTTTCCTTCTTGAATATTTGGTAGAATACATCATTAAAATGATTTGGGTATGCTGACGCTTTTTGGTTAATGTTTAAGTATTGATTTCATTATTTGAAAAAAAAACAATTCTGAGTAGAGCTGACACACGGTGTTACATTAGTTTCAAGTGCACCATATAGTGATTCAACTTCTTATACATTATGCTCTGCTCTCCACAAGTATAGCTACAATCTGTCAACATACTATGCTATTCCAGTATTGTTGACCATATTCTCTATGCTGTGCCTTTTATTTGTGACTTATTCATTCCATAAATGGAAACCTGTATCCCCCATTCCCTTTCATCCATTTTACCTATCCCTCCAAGCCTCTCCCCTGACAACTGTCAGTTTGTTCTCTGTATTTATACCTCTGATTTTGCTTTTTATTTATAGCCAAGATAGGAAAGCATCTTAAGTTTCCATCAATAGAGGAATGGGGAAGGAGATGTGATGTGATGTGTGTGTGTGTGTGTGTGTGTGTGTGTATGTACGTACACAAAGTAGAATATTATACTGCCATAAAAAAGATAAAATCTTGGGGTGCCTGGATGGCATCTGACTCTTCATTCCATTCGGGTCATAATCTCATGGTTCAGTGTGAGATTCTCTCTCTCCTTCTCTCTCTGCCCCTCCCTCACTTGCATTCTCCCTCTCTCCCTCTCAATATAAATAAATAAGCATTTTTTTAAAAAGGATAAAATCTTACGTGATGAATAAATTAAAAAAAAAGGCCTAAAATCTTGCCATTTGCAACAACATGGATGAACCTAGAAGGTATTATGTTAAGTGAAATAAATTAGCCAGAGAAAGACAAACACCATATGAGTTCACTCATATGTGGAATCTAAAACAATTTACTATTTCATTATTTAACAATGTGGAGCCACTTATATTATCTAATTTTTGTTAATTATGCAAATTTATTTTTCTAAACAATTTTCATTTAAAACAACTTTTTCTTACTTGCTGGCGTATATTTTAATATATTTTCTAATTAACTTTTAGCATTTCTACTACATTTTTGCTTTGTGTCTTTTTAGTTCTTAATTAATATTTCTCCATCAGTGCTGTTGGGGACTGGCCAATTTTATTAGACTCTGAATTATAAGAATTTAAAATAGTTGATTTTCTGTATTTTTGAAAAATTCTTTTATGTTCTGCCTTTATTCTCTTATTCTTTTTTTTAAAGTCTCAAGATGGAGATTTAAACTGGACTTTTCCAAATATTTAAGGACAAAACTGTCCTGTTAAGTATGCTTCCACATGCACATGTTTTTACACATGATATGTTTCTAACATTCCAATATAAATAAATTTTAATCCATTATGATTGTCCTCTTACCTGTGCTTGGCTTCAATATGCCATATTTTTAAAGTTATTTTTATAGTTTTTTTCATCAATTTCTAAATTGCATTATGGTTAGAGAGAGAGCTCTGTAATATCATATTTTTTAAAGTAAGTTTTTAAATGAGCTTTCTTTACTGATTATTATAAGGTTAATTTTTAAATGTGCCATGAATTCTAGAAAATAATGTGTGCTCTCCAGCTGTTGAATAAAATGTTCATATGTCCACACTAGATTAAGCTTCTTAATTGTGTTGTGCAAATCTTCAATTTTCTGACAGATTCTTTTGTTTCATTTATCAGTTGATTCACAGGAAATATGTTTCCTCAATATGATTTTATTTTTTCACTTTTTTATAGTAACTCTGTCAATTTTGTTCCATCTACTTTCAAGCTAATGACAGACACATTCTCCATTAGAATGGTTATATCTTCTTGTGGAATCAAATATTTTAGCATTATTTAATATCTTTTGCATTAATGTATAATATGCCTAATTTTTCTCACATCAATTTAGCTATACCTATCTTACTTGGTTTAATATTTCTAACTATATCTCCTATGTATGATTCAAGTTGCAATATTTATAAAAAGAATGCTGTGACTTTCTTGTTACAAAAAAACTCAATAAAAAATAATTTGTAGATAAAACCCCAAGCAAAAGATCTATTTGTTTCTTAGAACATTACATGGATATCTGACAGATACAATATGTTATAGTTAAGTACTGTGTATTAAACAATATTCCCAAATTCTGTTATTTGAGCATAACACATCTATGTTGGCTAAGGGCAAATATTTCTCTGTTAAGCAACTTACAGTTGGGTTAGTTTTTAAATCCTAGAATTAGAAAAAATAAAATTTTGATTTTAATGTACAAAACTACCTTACTTCATATTATATTTGTGATAAATTCAGTATCTGCTGGCTTAGGGGACTCTTTAATGTTCCTGTTATCCCCTCGAATGGTGACTTCTTTCTGCACGTGTTTTGTGATTTATAATTCGAGTCCAAGCTTTGTGAACACTTTTAAGGGATTTTTTAAGGTAAACTTTGCTTTTGTTTCTTCCAGGGAAATAGAAGTACTATCTAAATGAGCTCTATTTAAACCAAATTATCCACTTAGGTTTTTCTGGAATCAGGTGTAGTGTAAATTCTAGTCTTAGGCGTCTTTGTGAACAGTCATGCAATTAAAATTTTTTTAGGGAGTTCTTTTTTGCCTTCTTTATTCAGAGTCAAAGCTGAGACAGACATTTGTCTCCATCTCTACCCCTGCAGGACGGGTAATTCTATTTCTACTGAACAGCACCTCAGGTTTGTCTGCTGTGTCCAAGCCCTGAGTCATGAAGGAATGTGTAGGTCCTAGGAGCTGGCCTTTGGTATTGCTAAATTACCTCTCTGATCTCTATTTTCTCTTAATTTCTCTTAATTTTCTCGTAATTTTTTTTTTATTTTCTGAGGATTTTTCTCACTTTCTTGTCAACCTCTGGATGTGTGTATAAATACACTGATATGCATGTTGCTATCTCTTATATTTGATCACAAAGAATAGATTTTCTAAAAAGTATTCTTCTTCTTGGACTGCATTGTCAGATGTATATATTTTAGTCATGAAACCTTTAAGGCAATTCTTCCTTGTTCTTATGCTACCGTATATCCCTTTCAGGTTATTATCTATTTTGTTGGAACGAGAAGCATGTAGTCACACAAGGCAATTACTTTCCCATTAGCCACTTGTTTGGTGCTAGTTTCTCCCCCTCAGATTTAATGCTAGGAGACAGAATCTTATTCACAACAGTCAGTTCAGATTCACATGGTTGGAATCCATCTAGCATAGTTCTAGCATGTGAAGAGATACACAACTGACCATACAGGCAATACAAAATATTTCCAGAATATCCTGGCCTCAAGCCTTTACATTCAGTATTTACACCTTTCCTACTTCACCTGACTTTCTAGCAGGGGAGTGAGGTGTTGAAATCGCTTATAACAGGCACCTGGGTGGCTCAGTCGGTTAAGTGTCTGACTTCGGCTCAGGTCATGATCTTGCGGTTTGTGGGCTTGAGCCCTGCGTCAGGCTCTTTGCTGACAGCCTAGAGCCTGGAGCCTGCTTCGGATTCTGTGTCTCCCTCTCTGCCCCTTCCTCGCTCATGCTCTGTCTGTCTCTCTCAAAAATAAATAAAAATTAGAAAACAAATTAAAGAAAAAAAGAAATTGCTTTTAAAATGACTTTTACTCCAGTGTAGGGAGAGTAAATGGTTTTTGATTGGCATATAACCTTTGTCCTTGATGTTAAGTCTGGGGTTTGTACAGGGATGCAGACTTTTACTACAGTTATCAGGATATAGTACCTGAACTCCAAACCTTTATTTTAGAAGCTTATCTGCATGACTGTTTAAATATTTTCCAGTTGATCTCGCAATACCATTGTGGTGGCAAGGAACACTGTCACAAGCAGTTATGTTGAGTTTTTCCCATTGTCATGGAGAAACCATGGCCCCTTACATTTTCCTCAGCCATTCTTGCTTAGCTGAGCCCTACACATTAGAAAACCTGGTAAGGTGTTTCTATAATATTAATTCATTGGAGAATTATTTCTCCTAGTATTCTTTTACTTCTCATAGACAATAAATTTCCTGAACCAAAAAGAGATTAAAAAGTTAAATTTCAGCTCTAAATTATGCCCTGCAAGTCACAGAGCAGTAAAATATACTTAAAGCTGTGAAGGCACTAAGGGAATCATCATAATTTGATGTTGCTAAGAGCAACTAGGACATTTAAAGAGGAGAATTAAGGGCAGTATACCTAATGTGAATAAAAATTAAGATCACAGTAAAAGAAAAATGTTTCAAAGAAATGATGAAGACATCTTGGTGGGCGTACCCTCTCTTCAACCAGTCAATATTTTAGTCTATTTATGGGTAGATCTGTTTTTACTTTTTCTGAAAATAAATAATGCTTTCTATACTTCTCATTCAACTCCTTTTGCTCAGGTCTCCCAACTTGTATCCAAAAATGCAGCAGACTTAGTTGAAAAAATATATGTTTTAGACTCAGACATATCTAGAGTTATATGATAATTCTTCAACTAATGTACCAAATGGTATTGTTTTGTTAACCTCACTAAACCTCACTTTATTGTTTCATTATTGTTCTGAAATGAACAATGCCTAATGTTCATTGAACAATGTTCATGAACAATGTAAGATGCCTAACACAGAGGTGTCCTAGACAGGTATGAGACTTAGTATGAGCATTTTTATTCATTTCTTCTAAAGCTATGCACAGTACCCAAATTATTCACAAACTGCTTGTATGTGTATCATGCTTCAATAAACTGTACAATAATTAGATATGCTGTCGGGGAACGTCATCAAAAAGACATGACCTCCGACTGACCTGCGAGCTGGACCAGGCACTTGGGGTTTCCTTTCTGCTTGCCTTTCTGTTCCCACAGGCTGCTTCCAGGACATAGCCTTGAGACGGTGATGTGATGTTGAGAAATACCTGCACGGTATACAAGACTGAACCAGTTAAGGTATCTTTACAGACTTTTGAGATCTGGCTGGCGGGTGCAGGACCCATTTGCCCTGCTGCCACAGAAGACCAAGCTCTCTGTGTAAGTTCCCTTGCTTAGTAAAACTGCTACCTACCAAACTGGAATGGCCTGCCTCTGTCTTTGGTCCTTTCTTGACTCTGTGTGCTGGGCAATGGGTGGCCGGTGGTGTGTGTGGGAGAGTGGGGAGATGGAGAATTGTTCCAGATTACTCCAGGAAATCTCCTAAGAGGGTTGTGAACCAATATATGCTTCCCATATCTTCAGCTGGAAGCCTGGTTCACCCACATACCTCATTAGGAATAACTTAAGTATTTATGAACTAATTAGATTATAACACAGAGGTAACAGGGCCTTAAGTTCAGTATTTCATTTTTATAATATAAATGCATTTTTCTTAATTACAAAAAACATTATTTGGGTCTCTAGATAGATACTATGAATATAATTTTGAAACAAAAAAATTAACAACTAACTTTATTTGACTTTAAAAACGGAGTTACTAAATGTCATCATAAAGAGTGTGTAGTTTATTCTAAAGATGTATGTGGGGCATTTAAGGATTCAAGGCTTGCTCACTAATTTATAAACAGTCATCATAGCATAGCCTTTTCCCATAAGAACAGGAACTGGCCCAAGATGGCCCTAGGGATCTCAGCTACAAGAAGTCATGGCCTCCACTGTAGGGCACTACAATTAATATGACATATTTTTTTCTAGTTTCAGCAATATTCACTTCTTTCTATAAAACATTCCATATTTTTACAAAATACAGATTTGTTTTAAATATTCCAATTGCTTATACCTCATAAAAGATGGTTTTCTAGGGTGCCAGCGTAACTCAGACTCTACCACTCACCAGCTGAATGAACTTAGGCAAAATTATTTGAACTCTGTGTGCCTTGATTTTTCTCACCACTATAATTAAGATAATAACAATATCTCCTCATAGAGATGTTGGGAGGATTAAATGAGTTATCGTGCATAAGGTACTCATGGCACTAAATTAAGCAAAGCGAAAAATGGAAGGTAGATGGTAGAAGGATTTTGGGGGTAGTCTGCACTGTTAAAAAATTAATTCCAAGGACTAGAAATGTCTTCATCACTAGACTTCAAACACTTTTTGACAGCTACTCGAGGGAAGAAATACATTTTATATCACAATCCTGGGAAACCGTTCATGTATGTGTATACACATTTAATAAGTGTCATAAAATATTTGTTATTATATATGATGCACATTCATATTTTTAATTATTCTGTTCTACTTTATCTTGTTTTGTTTCAAAAAAATTCCAGGCCACCATTTATTACATACATTTTACAACCCACCTATGTATTACAACATCTAGATTAAAAGGAATAGTCTATAGAATCCTTAGATATATTAACTGCTTCCAGGGCACTTTCTCCTTGCTTTTTCCCCACTTCTCCCCGATCTTTCTCTTTCTGTCTCTGATCTCCATATGGCAGAGTATATGCTGGCTGAGAACTTGGGAATCCTATCTTTTAAGCTTTAGGGATCACATTAAGAGTGACACTCCTCTACCAGCTTTAAAGAAAAAAACCTGATGGTTCTGGTCTGAATCGAGCAGTCAAATGCTATTTCTAACCCAATCCCTAGTGAAAAGTGTACTCCTCACCCAACACACAAATACACCTAAACAAAAAATGCCACCAGTCTACCCCTTGAGAACCCAGAACTCACGTATCCTTGATTATATAGACAATGACCTTCACTTACATAAACACATCCAAGAATTTCTAATCCAATGCAACTGTCCCATGTGCCAATTTTGTAAATAAAGACGCTGTTATGCTTCTGTTTGTATGTACTATCACATCTTATTCCAGAATATACACATGAGGTACACATGGACTTTAAAATGTCCAGATGTTTCCCTGTAACCTTGGAGCTATCTGATCATTTAAACATGACTCCACATACAAAATACACCGGTGAATGCAAGAACAAGGCTATTGCAATAAACGTTTTAAGTTAGAAAAGGCTATAAGATGCAGAAATATACAGCGATCATTGGTACAGGTCCTCTGCCACATCCTACTGGATAGGAATTCTAAGTAAATTCATTATTGACGTATTTCCAAGGATGACAATCTGCAGACTGCCCATTCATTGTTGATGTGACTATAAAAGCCCATGAAAGGGATATTCGTACATCCACATTCAGCTTAATGCCAGAGTTCTAATTTCCTTAAAACCTTAGATTACTGCCCAAAGATTTAATTGGAGCAGGAAACTATCTTATTAATGTCCAGCAGTAGAAATCTTTTAAATCATAAAGTTTTAATGTGAAGCTCACTCTTGGACTCTTTTTTTTTTAATTTTTTTTAATGTTTATTTATTTTTGAGAGAGACAGAGATAGAATGTGAGTGGGTTGGGGCAGAGAGAGAGGGAGGCACAGAATCCGAAGCAGGCTCCAGGCTCTGAGCTTTCAGCACAAAGCCCAACACAGGGCTCGAACTCATGAGCTGTGAGACCATGACCTGAGCCAAAGTCGGAGGCTCAACCAACTGAGCCACCCAGGTGCCCCCTGGACTCTGTCTTTTAACCACAGATGTAGAGACCTCAGTCTGTGGCTTTTGTCTTGGTATTTAACTGTGACCAATGAGAAACACTAGGTAAAACTTCCTTGCCTGCCAGCTTATAAATTTCATCTATGTGTAAGGATTTATTATTATCTTTGCCAAAAATAGCATCCATTGGAGTTTTCTGGGAGAGAATAATGAATTAGGCTCTCCCTATTTTCTTTTTATTGTTGTTGTGTTAATTTCCCTTTGGATGCCAAGCTAAATCCTGATATTTCTGTTTCTTTTTTTTAAAGGTTTTATTTATTTTTGAAAGAGAGAGAGAGAGAGAGAAAGCACGTGAGCAGGGGAGGGGCAGAGAGAGAGAGAGGGAGACACAGCATCTGAAGCAGACTCCAGGCCCTGAGCTGTGAGCACAGAGCCCAATGTGGGCTCGAACTCATAAACCACAAGAGCATGACCTGAGCCGAAGTCGGACACTTAACCGACTGAGCCACCCAGGCACCCCTAAATCCTGATATTTCTGACCTTCATGTTTTGGCTTGCCAAACTACAGCATGTGGCAGAGAAGTCGCTTTTGCCAATTTCAAATTATGGACACTTAACAGTGTTGGATCTCTGGCAAAAAGCAGAAAGGTTTTCTTTTTTCACAATGGTATACATGCCTGTTCTTCTTCTAGACAGATTCGCTTAAATTGAAGCTTTTCTCCTTAGGAGCATTGACATTTGTCTCTTTTAGCACTTACTGAGTAAACATAAGTCATGGACATACACCAATTTCTTTGAGGGAGTCTTAATTTTTAAAAATGTACCATATTCACCAAAAGTCTTGACTGTGAATTTTAAGCCTAGAAAATAGGATGCCCAGGTAATCTGAATTTTAGGTAAAACAAAAAATAATATTAGTATACATGTTCCATGAAACATTTGAAACATACTCATACTAAAATCTATTGTTTATCAGAAATTCAAGTTTAACTGGTTGGTATGTTACTTGCTATGCAAACAGAAAATGGAAGACTCCTTGTCCTCATCACACCAATTGTGATCCAAAAGTTCCATATTCAGGACTTATCATTTGCAATCCCTAATAAAATACTGCAGCATCGTCACAAAGATTGGATGGTCCAGTTTCATTGATATATTCAGAAACTCAAAGAACATACAATGCCCAATCCTTCCTATACTCAAGTACTAGATTTACTAATGCCTTATAGTTCTGGAAATTATTGATAAATATTTCTAACAATTTCTAAAAAAATGTAAAAAGGAATCCTGTGATGGGAGTCTCACCTTCATTATATGTTACATCCAATCACTCGCCCTCCTCCCTAAAGAAGTTGAGGTGAATAAGGAAGTTGAAGGAAACCTGAATATGTCACCCCAAAATATGCCTCTTTGACATGAAAGTTATTTTGAGCTGAAGGCAATTAAGAAGTAGCAAACCTGAAAGAGAGTTCCCTTTTTTCTGTGTAAAGGCAGGATATAGTATCTCCGTTTACTGGAGACAAATTCTCAGTCTAGAAAAGACAGCAGAGGAATCTGCAAACCTTAGTCCGTTAGTTTCCTACCATTATATCTACCTTCCCAGTCCTCTGACCTTGGAAGCCTAGAACTTTCATTTAAGCCCGTTTTTCTGTCGTCTTGTCATTTCTCTACAAATTTATTGTTCTTTTTTGAAAATACAATATAAGCTTTGGCTCTAAACCACAGCTTTGATTTACTTTTCGTTTAGGTTCTTCTATGTAGTGTATATTGCATGTGTTAATAAACTGATTTTCTCTTGTTAATCTGTCTTTCTGGTAGAGTTCCAGCTGACAACCTAAGACAGGAAAAGTTATGCCTCCCCTAGATAGTTTAAGGAAGGTACTTTCTGTACCATACAACAGGATAAGTACTGGCTTGTGACTTTTAGATCCAGACATAGTCTTTATAGCCGTAATTCTTATATTTTCAACCTAATAATTTTCATTTGCATGCACACTGTCACCTAAACTAAATATATATAAAACCGAGGCCATGATTCTCTTACCAACTCTGGCCATGTAGTAACTTGACCCTAGCAGTTATGAAGACTAGATGCTTCACCATTTTCAGATGACTTTTAATATTCTCTTTCAGGACATCACCAAATCATTCTAATTCTTTGTTCATGTATTTTGTTATGTGTAACATTTTCTTTTAATTATCCAACCACGATTTAGTTATTTTCAATAGCTATAAATGGTGCCATAGCCTCTTTACAAGGTTTCCTGACTAATAGTCTATTCAATGTGTATTAAATAAGAAGTAATAGTCAGCTAAGGCAAGTGTCCTTTTGATCCCATTATTCAGGTTCTTATAGCACTATCGTGTTGCCAAATGGCCACTTATATCAAATGAAAATTACTGACCATGTCTTTTAAAATATTACAGCAATTAACATGCAGAGACCCTGCAATACACAGATATACTTTCCTGGGATGAGCTCATTCCATTTCATCTCAGCCTATCTTCTACTGCAGTTCCAAATACCATTTTATGGCTCAATGTATGAACTATTAGCCTTCGTAAAACATACAAACAAATTTTTAAAATTTTCTTTGACGTAGATATAATATGGGCATTAAATTCAGAAGGATTTAAGATTCTAGTTTCACCACTTAATTTACAGCCTGGCAACACAAAAGGGCTTTTAAACTTTTGTTTCTTAGTTAACATATATGTTTAAAAATATTGATAATATTACCTATATCAAGTATATAAAGCTAATAACATGTGATATACTTTTCCTAAAAACAATACTGGAGAAAAAATTCACAGGAAAAGCAGCTCATAGAGCATGCATGGCGTAAAAGAAACAAAACAAATGAAAGAAATAAAAATTCACCAAGGTGAACAAAGGACGAATTACGTCAATTCTAAAAACAAATGTAAATGAGTTTAGAACCTCTATTGCTAAAAATAGAATTTTCATGTTGGGTTACAAACAAACAACAAAAACAAGACCACAAAGAAAAGCGGGGGGAAAAATCACTGCCTCAACTGTGAATCTTCTAAAGACTTGACTACAAAAGTAAAGCAAAGTGAACCAAATATCTTGACAGTACAATGATTCTCAGACTAACAACAACCATCAGAATAACCAGGGATTAATATGTTTACAACAAAATATAGATATCAAGAAAAATATTATTAAATAAAGTTATTCAAAAAGACTGGCTTAATCATGAACTTTAATGCAAAGGAAGGAATAACAAATACATTTTTTAAATATCCTATGATTGCAACCACAAAATGCACTAGAATAGCAATTTCAAAAACCCCTTAACCGTTGAGCAGTCAATGGGGCAAAAGTGGATGATATGAAAAAATACATGCAGTACGATTAATGGTATAGAATAATTAAATAATTAAAACTGTATATCATACAGAAGACTAATGTCACTTTTTAATGTCTATGACTAGTTCCATTGTAGTGGTATTGGTTAGGAGTTAAAACATACCCACATATACGCATAAAAAACCTTTTTAAAAAGCCAAAGGGAAAATTTTACAGTCTCCATTTTCTAATGATGTTTCAAAATTACAGAAATAGAAGAAAAACCCTCAACAAAGTCCTCACTCTATTCAGTTACTATATGATTCTATAAGGCCAAATCACAGGTTTACAAAGTTTTCAGAAATTTCAGAAACCCTTAGTGAGGGTATATATTGCAATATAGGGATTTTGGCCAAGAAAATTGAAACCCAAATGAAATGATACTGCATTAAATCAAATCAGGTCTACCAATTAGCAGAATATTATCAAATAAGCCTCAAGAGTAAATAAAAATAGAGGGAGAAGTAATCATGAAGAGACATGTAGCACTGATGATTAACCCAAAGAACTGCTTCTTTAGGGAAAAAAAATACAAAAATGGTAACAGTTAAACTAGTTCTAATAAAGAGACAAAAACCCAGAAAGGATAGAGAAAAACACTTTCATGAAGGGGTGCTTGGATGGCTCAGTTGGTTAAGCATCAGACTTCAGCTCAGGTCATGATCGCACAGTTCCCAAGTTCAAGCCCTGAGTCAGGCTCTGTGAGCTGCTTTGGATTCTGTCTCCCTCTCTCTTCCCCTCCCCGACTTGCACTATGTTCTCTTTCTCTCTCTCTCTCAAAAAGTAAATAAATATTGGAAAAAAAATTTAATGATCTCCATTTTACCAACTTACCACATAAAACAATGCTTTCCAGTCCTTCTGTTAAACATATTTAACTTAAGTCTATGACTTGCTGAATGCTTTTGGCTCACATAACTTCTGTCTCCCACACTTACGTTCTCTTTGTTTCATAGTATGTGTACCAAGTATCAGATGTGTTTATCCCCAAATCTGTTTGCACCAGTTGTTTTTGTTTTTTCACTTACATAATTTATTTAAATATTACTTAAACTTATGAAAATAGGAGTGTGAAAATAAAGAGTGTTGTTTCTATAAAAGCTGAGATGTATGCCTTAAAAACAACTCCATAAAGGTGAGTTGCTTGAAATATGCTTTCAAGGTAAGTGTGGGTTTGATAAGTATAAAAAAAATACTGGGGAAGAAATCACAGGCATCTAAAAGAATTTTGCACACAAATTGCTTATAAATGGTTGTAATTGCTTGATGTACTTTAAAGAGATGGAAATAGAAAATTGCATAGGATTTATTATGAGTATAGTTTATGTAAAAAAAAAAAAGAAAAGAAAAAAGAAAGTGCATAGGACTGTCCATCATTTGACTTACAAGCGAAGCCATTGGTCTTAGATGATAACATTTTTAAATGAATTCACATTTAAATTTTCAAAGTTAAAATGAAATGTATAAAATCTATACTACCTTTATTGTAAGCTTTTCTGTCAAGTTAAATTATTTGGGTAAAAGGGCTTTTTCCATATTTCGAATGATGCTAATCACTATGGCTGACTGGTCCACCCCTTGTTTAATGGAAAATGCCTCAGCATAGCCACTAATGTCCCTCAGTGTTTAACATCTTAGTTTTCTCCCTCCCTTACTATCCTATGGACCTAGCTAATTGGAAAAGATGGTGGTAGGCCAATCTAAGAAAGTCAACAGACAGAGGCCAATGACCACTGACCTGTTCTAAAAATGTGGAATGGAAAAGTCAGGTTCATTTTTTGGGTATTCAGATTTCAAAGGATATAAAGATCACAGCTATTAACAGTGGTTATGGATATTAATCAAAGTTTCCTTGAGGCATATTCAGGGTCAAGGTACTTTGAAATTGTGTGTAAACTAAACTTAGGAGGGGAATGGACTAGGCATTCAAGTGGAATGAATTTGTGATCTTCATTAAAAAGCAATAATGTCATGAAATAGGATATATTTTAGTACTGTTAGCAGTATCCCCCCTCCCACACCTGCTTTTTAAATAAGGAGCACTGTATTTACATTTTGCACATTTTACCCAGCCCTGGGAGTGATGATGATGACAACTAATGACAGCTTCTTACGGAAGACTCAGCATGTATTAGGTCCTTTGGCAAGTGCTTTCTTATAAATCTCTTCATTTACTTCTTAAGTTAGCTCAATTAATTTTACAATCTCACAGATAAAGAAATTGAAAATTGGAATAAAATTTGCCAAAAATAAACTTACTTTGAAGTGACAGAAGCTGAAAATAAGTCCAGGTCTATCAGAATCAAATGTCTACCCTTTTAATAATGATGTAGAGTGATGACCTCCTTTAACCTTGCCCCTTCCCACCATTCATTCATATGCTCCCCTGTACACAAGTGTATCAATGAACCTTTGGCTTTTGTAAGTGAAACTGTCTAACAATTATCAGAAGTCTGAAATATTGTAAAGAGATTCCATATTCAAGAAAAGGTATCTTTTGGCATTGTTTTACTTAACATTAGCAAAGTTATTAGCACAGAAAGTTAAGAATTTCATACACATATACTAGTTATAAATATGTATATATTTTGCATATTTATGTAATCATGCACAAAGGAGTATTATATAATACCATGAAGTGTTTTTGTGGTTTTTTTTTTTCTGTATTTCACTCATTATGAATGTCAATTTGTTGAAATTAATGTTGGGCCTCTAACTTTTTAAAAAATATTGATGTGTTTAATTTGCAATCAGGTGGCACTAATATGATGTACTCAATATGTGTGTGTATATATATATATATATATATACATATGCAATTTTAATAATGAATTTGATTACAGTATATGCCCCTTCCTCCTTAGAGATCAAAAATTTAATCATGGGTGTGGTCATGTCAAGTAAATATAAATATTATTAATAGTTATTTCTTCTTTTTTATTTTTAATTTTTTTAAAGTTTTATTTATCTTGAGAGAGAGAGAGAGAGAGAGCATGAGCGCACATGCCTGGGGAGAAGGGGCAGAGAGAGGGAGAGACAGAATTCCAAATAGGCTCCAGGCACTGTCAGTGAAGAGCCCTATTTGGGGCTTGAACTCACCAACTGTGAGATAATAACCTGAGTCGAGATCAAGAATCAGATGCTTAACTGAGCCACCCGGGTGCTCGTATTTCTTCTTTTTTAAATCATGACAACATATACTATGGTTTTACCTGCAGTGAAGCAAATTCTTACATTTGTGTGATATATGAACTATAGTACAGTATAGTATTATAGTATTTATAGTATTAGGTTGACTCACTGTGTATATAAATTAAAAGTAGTTAAATATTAGCAGTTTCATATGATTCGACTTTGTATATAGTGCATACTAAATATATATGTATTGCTGAATTCCTTAAGTTCCACTAAACTTTTTAAATAGAAAGGCATACTGTCCTATGAAATGTTCAGTATCTCAAGATCTAGTCATTCCCTATTTTGGATAGCAGCTTTTACACAAAAGTTGTATCTGTTTGTTGTGTCTTATTTGTTGCTATTTCTTAGTCTTGAAATCTGGCTTAATAATAGCGATATATAGGGGTACCTGGGTGGCTTGGTCAGTTGAGCGTCCGACTTTGGCTCAGGTCATGATCTCGCAATTCGTGAGTTTGAGTTCCGCATCAGGCTCTGTGCTAACAGCTCGGAGCCTGGAGCCTGCTTCCGATTCTGTGTCTCCCTCTCTCTGCCCCTCCCATGCTCATGCGCTCTCTCTCTCTCTCTTTCAAAAATAAATAAACATTAACAAAAAAGAATAGCAATATATATTTTGCAGTCAATATTGCAAGCCTGTTTTATGTCAATTCCATTCCTGTTGTCATTTCTTTAACAGCCTTTATTAAAACAGGACATACAAAGGTGAATATGGAAGGAAGCAAGTACCATTTCAATTCTGAATTTTGATTTGAACTTTGCAAAGAGCAAGATATATGCACACACAAGTACAGACATATAGACACACATTTCTTATATATAATTTTTGGTTTTATGTCATTTACATAAAATCAAGTATTTTAAGACTCTCTGAATAAGAACTAAGCTATGAATAAAAGCAGGAACTAATGTTCTAGTGAACCATAATTTTATTGCAGAGTGATTGCTAAGATATGCAAATGGTTTTCAACTATTATCAGATGCTTAACTCAGAAATTCCTATTCCTCACTATGGATTTTTTTCAAGTTTTTGATTGCTATTTTCAGATGTCTATTTAGCTAAGATAAGTAAAATGTTATTCTTATGGTTCCATTTACTATTATGAGTGTGTTTCATCTTTATCTCATATAAATCGAATCAAATAGGTTTCTCTATTTGGACAATAACAAGTGAAAAATAGATGGTTCCAAATACCAAGAAATAAAGGAGGAATTCAAGCAGAAAACAACATATAAATATTGATAGCAAAAAGGAAGACATAACCAAACTCTTTGCAAAAATGGGTTCTGCCTCAACACTAAAAACAGGTTATAATTATTTTTTAGGGTTTTCAGATACTGATGTTCAACCAATGTGCCTTCCTGAACATCTCATTTAACCAGATACTTGTCATTTACATATGGAGATGGGAGGATAATGTTATGCTTATATACTGAATTCAATTGTTTTGTGTTTATTTTTTTAAGAAAGGAAATTTACAAAATCCAATTTCAAATGAAAACCCTAAAAAAGCTTACCAACAGTGAAAATGTTGCTTTACACAAGATTGATTCCAAAAGCACCAACAGAGAAGACCAAGTCTGATGAAATGGCTTCAGAAGTGTGTATATATATATATGTATATATATATATGATGGATGAAATTATTATAGAAATAACTAAAATGTTACATCCAGTGAATGATATTATAATACACTAACTCATACAAACAGGTTTTAACTAATTCTAAACAGTGGTATTTCAAACAGATCTTGAGTTGATCTCTATTTTTGTGTCATCTGTGCCGAGCCTTAGGAAACACACACCACTGGCTTGTTATGTCTACATGAAAAAAAATTCATATATTTTAATTCTTCATTTTGCATAATAGCAATGCACCTGAAAAGCTAGTCACAATAATTATTTATTATTATGGATATAAATGGGTTGGAAATTATCCCTTTGCTCTCTAATGTTTTCTTTTGTGTTTCTTTTTACCTAAAGCTTTATTTTTCATTGTTGCTGATGACAAATAAAATATTTTCTTAAAGTGGGCTAGAATTTTTAGTATCTCAGTGTCTTTTGATAAGTACAATATTGGAGTTTATCATTCTCTGCCTCAGTTTCCTCTTATGTGAAATAATAATACAATGATGATGATAAAAATAGTATATCCTGGAGTGCCTGGGTGGCTCAGTCAGTTAAGCGTCCACTTTGGCTCAGGTCACCATCTCCCAGTTCATGAGTTTGAGCCTTGTGTTGAGTTCTGTGCTGACAGCTCAGAGTCTGGAGCCTGCTTCAGATTCTGTGTCTCCTTCTCTCTCTGCCCCTCCCCCTGCTTATGCTCTACCTCTCAAAAATGAATAAACATAAAAAAATTTTTAAAAAATAGTATGTCCTTTTTGTAGAGTTATCTTAAGTATTTAAAACCAATTATATAAGTAGATAATTGAGCACAATACATATAATAAGTACTCAATAAATTCTGGCTTCAATATATATTCATAAATGCTGAATAACATTGGAAAACTACATTAATGGGATGCAGGTTGTAGTACCTTATCACTGAAACAGGTTATAGAATAAGGCAAATGGATTCATGACTCCAACACATAGTTAGCTATGTGACTTTGGGAACGTTTTCAAAATGTCCATGCCTCTTTGTTCATTTGAGAAATTAATGATAAAACATTATCAACAGAGTTGTAAAAAGCCACAGAGCTTTAGCATGTGAAAGCCCCCTATTGTGAAGTGTTATATAACTCTAACTTTCCATATATTTGCTAATTTAACCAACATATATTTAGAACATTTAGTAAGCACCTAGTAGAACCAATGCTGTGCTGGCACACAGAATGGACTAAAACAAATATTCTTCCTATTTTGGTAGTGTTCAAAGTTTATCGAAACAAGCACCGCTGTAGTACCAAACTTACTTCTTCTGAGTAACAACTCCTCATTACTTAAGAACGCAAATAATACTTAAAGATCGAATAGATTATTTTTTAAAAATGGTATGTGTCATTTGAGTTTAGGGGTTCAAACTATCCATATTTGACTATTATTGAATGAAAAAGTGTATTTTAGGTGAAAAGTCTATTCAAATCACTTCACTGAAATATAAAGAAAGGAAATTCTTTTTACTCTTCAAGAACTAAATGATTATCCAGCTTTTATTTACTTCTTTTATTGACTCGACCACTCAATCATTTTTATTACTAACATGACACCGACTTGAAAAAAAATTAAAGAGCCACACGTGGTCTTTGATTAACAAGACATAGATGTGAATGCTATTAGTGTTTTAAACAAATAGAGTTCTGGTAAAGCTTTAATGAGGGGATTACCTACAGATGTGTATGGGAATTAAAAGATTCTGAGGTACTTAGAAACTATCAAATAGAAAGAGTCATTTTCAGGGGTGCCTGAGTGGCTCAGTCAGCTTAGATCATGATCTCATGGTTCGTGAGATCAAGCCCCGCGTAGGGCTCTGTGCTGACAGCACGGAGCCTGCTTGGAATTCTCTCTCCTTCTCTCTCTCCCTTTTTCCTGCATGAATGCACATGCTCATGCTCTCTCTATGTATCTCACAAAATAAATAAACTTAAAAAGAAAAATAAAATAAAGTCATTTTCAAACCTAGATCCAAAAGTGCAACAGGACTGTGAGGGGAAGGAAGTATGGATGACATGCTTCAGGGAGAGTGGAACACTAACTACCACAGAGGCCCTGAACCAGCATTCTAGCATCATGGATAAAGGAAGACAACTGGGATTCTCCCTGAGCCTCCTATTGTTGTTTCCTATTTGCTGGGCCCAATGCAGAGCAAATGAGAGAATCACACCATCTGATCCAGGCCAAAGGTTTAGGCTCCCAGAGCACAACGTCAGAGACGGAAGGTATACCAATGAGTACGGATGTAAATGAAGAATAAACTGCACACATGTGGTGTCATTACGATTATGCTACGATTTAGGTGTTTGTTTTGTTGTCTATTAATTAATGGCCTTTAGTTTAGCAAACATTTAAATATGAACTCATAAGAACAAACCAATTTAGAATGGGTTAGATAATTTAATGATACCTCCTCTAATATTCTTTGTATTCAAGAGGTTATTTAGGAATGCCAATTTTCCCACGGACTCATGTTTGGTCTATTCAAACTTTAGACCATATATATTTTAGTGTACTTCTTCATAATAAGGACACTTACATAACATTATAGCACCCTAAAATTTATAATACAGAAAGTGACGCCAACAAGATGGCAGGCTGGAGGTCCTAACGCAAAAACAAAAAACAACTAAGAAACAACCACAAATCAAAGAAAGTAGCTATGCAAAACCTCTGGACTACAACAAAGCAGCAGAAACTCCCTGGAGCACAAAAACCAACAACTGCCCCACAGGAAAGCATAGGAAGCAACTTACCTGTGCCATTCCAGTCTCATCCTCTGGAGTCGTTCAGTGCCTGGATTCCCTCCGAGGGTTTCCACTCCACTAGGAAAAAAACAAAAACAAAAACAAAAACAGGATTTCAGCAATCCTCATCACTTCCATGGACATCTGTATCTTTTGCTACTGAGAATCCCAGTCTTTAGGGTCAGTCTTCACCAAGGCTGATCACAGATGATGTACCTGCCTGGTGTCCCTGAGCAATCCTGGTGGCGAAACTCCCCCCCCCCCCCCACCACCGGCTGTGACTCCCTCTCCTAGATGGGGTATCACAGTTCTTGCCATCCAGTGGTTCTAAGTTGCTGCCGCACTGTGCCCACCTACCAGATGCTAAGTTTGCTTTGCCACCTTTGGTGCCCTGCTGTTAGTGCTCTGCACCCAGCCCTCTCCGGTGGCTAAGGAAAGGCTTTGATCTGCCATCGCTAGGGCTGTGCGTCTGCACAGGGCTCTGTCCCCTCAGTTCTGAGTCAGAGCTGTGACCAACTATTCCCAGGGCTATGTTGTCTCTGCTCTGAGCCCTGTCCCTGGGTCCTGAGTCAAAAAGACATGGGATCGTAAGTGTTAGTGAGGATGTGCACTATTGCTAGGAATGTAAATTGGTACAATCACTATGATAAATTGTATGAAGCTTCTTCAAAAATTTAAAAATAGAACTACCATGTGATCCAGCAATCTCATTTCTGGGTGTATATCTAAAGGAAATAAAATCGGTATCTGAGAGATACCTGCACTCCTATGTTCACTGTAGCATTATTTAAAATAGCCAAGATATGAAACAACCTAAGCATCTATTAATGGATGAATAGATACAGAAAATGTGATATATGTATACATGCATATATGTGTGTGTGTATAGATATACATATAGTTAGTTCTGGTATTTTTTCTTGAATGCATTTGCTAAAAAATACAAACCATTTTTAATGTATCTTAGAAAAGTAGCAAAAATTAAGAAATTTGAGCACATTGCATTGTATAATATTTAGATAAGGATCTATGACAATTATAAATATTTTCTTCCTTTTCAACATAGTATATCACAAAAATACATTTTTCATTTTTAAAATTATTTTTAATGTTTATTTATTTTTGAGAGAGACAGAGCGTGAGCAGGGGAGGGACAGAGCGAGGGAGACCTGAAGCAGGCTCCAGGCTCTGAGCTGTCAGCACAGAGACTGATGTGGGCTTGGACCCACAAACTGTGAGATCACGACCTGAGCCGAAGTCAGACGCTTAACCGACTGAGCCCCAAGTACATTTTTAATTTTTTCCATGTATGTTTACTATAAATTATAACCCTATTAAAGGAAAATGCCTGATCATGAAAAACATTCACACACTTCTGAAATTTTCTGTTCAGTAACTACAAAAGTAAAACCAAGGCACCAGCCCGCATTTTGACAGTTAAGATGATTTTAAATATTAGGAGGAATTCAGTTAGTACCAAATATATAGAGTAAAACCTTGGATTGAGAGTAACTTGTTCTAGGAGTGTTTCACAAAACTAGCGAACATTTCTAATAAATTTTAACTTGAAAAATGAGCGATATCTTTCGATAAGGGGTACGTGACATGAAATGTCACATGATCACAACTGACCCAGTGATTCTCTCTCTCTCTCACTGCAGGGTTGTGGGCGATCGTCTCCCATGCTCAGATGCTCAGTCTCAGGCCGTGGTGTGTGGCAGAAATCAGTGATTTTTCAGAACGTTGGAAGGTGCCCACAACTGGCACTAGTGTATTTTTGTCTCTTCAAAACAACTATGGACGGTCCTTCGCTTTTCCAGACAAGAGTAAGCCTAGGAATGCTTTGCTTCATTCTAGGTCAGGCTGCCTGCAGATACAGACCCTCTCCTCTGTTGCCGTATTGCCAGTTACACTAAATACAGTATCTGACAGAGTTTATTAATACTGTACTATAGTCAACATCCACCAGTGATAGTGAAAGTCATCCTACACAATAATCCTCCTCTCTCTTGTCTCCCTCACACGAGCCATGAAGGTTTTCAAAGGTAAGTGCAGGTTAATTTGTTGACTTTTCTTTATATTTGGTATATTCTTCATTATTTTGTGTTACAGTATTGTAATCATTTTTATAAGAATATTTTGGATTGTGGAATGAATCATCTGAGTTTCCATTATTTCTTATGGGGAAATTTGCTTTGAGATACAAGTGCTTTGGATTACAAGTATGTTTACAGAACAAATTATGCTTGCTAACCAAGGTTTTACTGTACAATGGAATGACATTCAGGCAAAAAGACATGTAGAAAACTCTGCCATTCATGAAAACATGGAGGAACTTAGAGGGCATCATGCTACCTGACATAATTTGCCAGATAAAGACAAATACCATATGGCATCACTTATTTGTGGAACCTACAAAAAAAATTTTTAAAAATATATCACATAAACAGAGTAAAATTGTGGCTGCTGGGAGTTGGGGGGTAGGGGAAATGTAGAGCTATAGGTCAAAGGGTACAAATTTTTAGTTATAAAGTGAGTAAGTTCTGAGTAACTAATATAGAGCATGGTGACTATGGTTAATAATATGGTATTGCATACTTGAAATTTTGAGAGTAGATCTTAAATAGTCTCACCACACACACACACACACACACACACACACACACACACACACACAATTATGTGAGGTAATAGATTACTTACTGTGATTACTGTGTTAATTACTGTGATTGTGGTAGTGATTGCACATTATATATGTATATTAAATCTTCATACTGCACATTTTAAATATGTATAATTTTATTCTCAATTAGTCTTCAATAAATATGGAGAAGAAATTTTAAAAAATGTTTATAATACAATGTACATCATGTGGAAACTAAATCACAAAGACTAAGTTTTGTTTTCTGCTCTATTAGAAATTGCTTACCACAATGTTTGAAATATTTGTAAATCAGACTAGATTACACTGAGTGAGAATTTATTATTATTATTATTATTTCTATTATTATTTCAGCTATATTCTAATAAATGTTTTTTTTTTCTCCTCAAGCAATAACAGTGTTAATAGTATGAAGAGGAAGAAACATGGATGGGCATAGATTGTGGAAGTCAAAGTTTATTAAGAAAATCACATTTTACAAAATGAATAAAAAGTTGTCAACTAAATTCTCCTTTTTATGTATTTAGAAGCATTTATATTTCATTGTCATGTATCTTTAAAGGAAGGAAACATGTTTATACTGTAATAATTAACATTTATTTTTTCTGAATTATTATAACTATATTACATATTTAAATATTTACATATAAAATATACCTAAAATGTATTTATTGTTTTGACTCTCTGCCATTTTTTTTACACAACCATAACACCACTTCAAGGTAACATTTTCTGTATTAGCGAAAACAATGCTAGCTGTTATAGCACTATAAGACATCAATCACAGTATCAATAATTAAAAACAAAACAAAGAATGCCCGGCAGAGTAGAGACAATCACCTATAAACTCCAGGATAATCTGTTTACATCTGTGTTCCATATTAGCAGATGTTTTGATCCTCAGTGTTTATACTGCATACAAATAAATGTGTTCTGAATCTTTTAATCTTACTGATACATTTTTACAAATGTGTTTCCAAGGAATAAGTATTATTCATGCATTTTTGAGGAAAAGAAGAGTTTATTTCTTAATTTTTCAAAAATGTTTTTATTTATTTTTGAGACAGAGAGAGACAGAGCATGAGCAGGGGAGGGGCAGAGAGAGGGGGAGATACAGAATCTGAAGCAGGCTCCAGGCTCTGAGCTGTCAGCACAGAGCCTGATGCGGGGCTCAAACTCACAGAGTATAAGATCATGACCTGAGCTGAAGTCGGAGGCTCAACCGACTGAGCCACCCAGGCGCCCCAAGAGAGTTTATTTCTTATTCACAACACCACTGAGTTGAAAGCTAGTGAGTGGCTATGCTTAACTGGTCGTTTCAGAGATCAAGGCGCTTCAACATAGGAATTTGAATCTCTGAGTTTTCTCTATGCCACAGGATGATAAGAAAAAGAACATTGCTGTCTGATACATTTACCATTTTGATTAAAACAAAGTTAATTAATAAAAAAATGGTGAATTTTAACTGAGAATTAAATATTTGAATATGCAAGACAAATTAGGGAAATTAGTAATGGAGTCTTACTGAAAGGATAAAAAACTGTGGACTCCATTATGCAGATAAAGGTATTAACCTTAGGAACGATGAGTGCACAGATGTGAATCTGTTTATATTTTGTAGTATTAAAATATCTGTAGCCTCATCTTATGATCTCCATTTTCTCTGACACGTTGATAGCAAAGACATTTGTTAGAGTTAAGGATATGTATGGGTATCAAAATTTGAAGAAAGGGGAAAAGATCAAAACATTTTGTGGACAGATAGAAGGGAAGTCCCAAGGGCTGGCTTGTGAATGATGATACTGCATTTTAGGAGGCTAATATGACCTCATGTGTGAAATTATCTAGCACTGCTCAGCTGCTGGGGTAAGGGCATCCTATATTATGATGTCTAGGTTATCGAAGGTTGTTGTTTTGCTTGGTAGGCTCAATAAGAATAACAGAGGAACAAGAAAGTTTAGAGTATTTGCAAGAATGTCCTTGAAATCATGGACCATGAAACCCAAGCTGGATAATAATAAAGTGAGAAAAAGAGGTAGATGGGGAGAAATTTATAGAGGTCTCAGTTCCTGACCAAGAGTTTTTGAACAAGCAGATAGACAATAAAGGAGGCTGTGGTCATAGCTGGGAATCACTGTATTATTAGTCATATGGAGAGATAGAATAATTGCATTACAGGTAATGACAAGGTCAAAACTGAAATTGTCAAAGTGGATTGCTGAATGAGAGTCTAAAAAGGTCACTGCTCATGAAAAAAATTAAAAATCATCAAACCAAGAATCTGGTTATCTTCTGGATTGTCTGTGTAGACATCTAAACTCAGGGTGGTATGAATAGCATCTAAAGGAGGACAAAATGATTGTCAACCAGGTACCAAAGTGTTCAAGGAAAGATAAAAGGAAACAAAAAAGAGCAATAAACAGAATTTAAAGAGAAATAATAGTCTGAAAGAAGAGAATACCAAACTCTACCTCTGGATTCTTAGTTCAGAGGGAAGCAGATAATAAATGATCGTCCAAGAGAGTTTTGAAATAGTCTAATATGTTCCACAGAGAGACAGAATCTGAGTTTAGTTTATGCAGTTATTACTGAAAATTAATAAAGTTGAGAGTACAGAGAATTCTGCAGTTACCATGTTTCACACTGGAGGACTTGGAGGAGAAAGAAGGTGAAGGCTGAGACAGTGACAATAAAGTATACGTCACTGTGGTAGAAAACAAGATGTTACAGGACTCTTGTGGGAATGGGGTGGTATTTTGTATATTGACAGATGGAAGCAAAATGACATGCATCGAACCAGTGGATTTTATCTCAATCGTGTTCTTGATTTGGATGGATATTGTACCTTTCCATAAAACATGTGGTTCAATCTGCTGGGAGATCCTGGCTCAGAAGACGAGAGTATATACCTGCTTGGTTTGGATAGTTAACTCCTCTTCCAGAACATATTATCCCCGCCTCCAGGCTGTTCAGCCTACATGTAATTATGCTTACATATATATTTCTTTATATCCCTAATTTTACAGTAGCATGTACAATTGGAAAAATATAATGTGTAATATAAAATGACCTGAAATGGGAGAAATTTTGTCCTGGTTTCAGTTGAGGCCCTAGAGGCCAAGAACAGTAGGACGTTGTAATAAATATGTCAATATCTTAAAGAGGGGATTGAAAACATATGAAGTACATCCTAAGATTTTAAGATTTTAGAACATTGTAATAGATTTTAAACCTGGAAAATTTAGCAATAATCCACTGCAAGTTTTCAGGTGTCTTTGTTTCAACAGAGGCTTCAAAGGACAAGAATAATATAACTTTTCAAAATATCTCCTATGTACCAAAGAAATGAGAGACCACACATCTATAACACATCCAAAAATTTCAAAACTGGATCCAAAGCAATAATTAATCATTCACTTTGAGGTATTCTCGTTCTTCTAAGTCTCCACAGGCTAGAAATGATATTATTATCAGGTCAAAACCCCCATATACTACAGAGGTATTAGACCACATATGCAGGATATACTAAGAGATTTTAAAACTAGATCAGCTAGTAACAATCCAGCACCAACTTCAAAGAGATGGAGTAAATATTTGAAGAAAGTTGTTTATGTGCTACATGTTTCCACTACCTCAGATCTCCTGAGGGCAGGTGAAACCACTCTTCAAAGATGTGACACTTGGGGTTTGGCCTTAAAGTGGCAGGCCACAGACAGTAAGCGCTGTCCTACAGCAGGCTTCAGTTATATCTGGGTTAGGGCAAAGATGCTAACTACAAAATGTATCTACAAAAGAGAGCCCACCAAGGGGTGTATTTCAAAACACCTCTCTCCAGGAGAATTGGCTGCAAGAGTGAAAAGCCTCATCCAAGAGAATAGCTGTGAATGGACAGTCAGAATACCAGGGGCATAAGAGGATTCATAAGCGTGAGCAATGACCCTAAGAGGGGAATAGTGAACATACATGCACACAGAGTACACTTTAAAAAAAAAAAACATTAAATGGGGCCTATACCTTGGGTGGGTAAATGGTGTCTATACGAGGCTCTATGTTTAAATTGGGGAAAGGAAGTACAGAAAGCATTGCACGTCACCTCCTTTTTCTGAATATTACTACACTTTAATTTAAAAGTTCAATGTTTAATGATCCTCCAAAATGTCTGACAAAAAAGCAATACCCTTTCAAGTTAAAAAAAAATTGGGAGAATTCTCTAAACAAATAAAGTTGTTCAAAACTTAAGTGCCATTTGGAGATGTTCCAGTTTTATGTAGATTCCACATTTGATTCATCGTCTCTCCTAGTAAGTAATCTTTAGGGTGTTTCATTTTATTCTTGATCATACATTGTGTTTTTTAATTAAATTTAATTGCTCAAGTTAGATTTCTAGACATGGAATTTGTAGAATGGTTTAAACTAACTCCTGTTTGCTAGTGGATTTCCAGAAATACTAATTTCCATTTCTAGCAACCCATCAATGCTGATTTCAGCCAGCTAGCATGGTGTGTTACCACATTTTAGAAATTTACCAGTTTGAAAGGTATAATGTTATTCTTCCATTTCTTTTCTCTTTAATTTTTTATGATTAGTAAACCTGAATATATCATAACATTTTCAGACATTGATAACTCATTTCAATGTTAAAATTTTTTACACATTATGTAAAATGTTTAAATTTTTATACCCAATATATTGTTTCCTTTAATATTAGAAACACATTACATTACATGTTTAGGGATCTGTGTAACATTTTATCATCCTAAAAATTAAATATTGGAATGAAACAGACATTTATTAAAAAGTTAAATACTTAGAAAAATGGAAGTAGCAGCGGGTCTACAAATTAAATTTATATCTCATAGTTCCAAATAGAGAAAAACGCACATTAAAATGAGTAAACAATTTGGAGTAATAAAATAAAATTACAAAGGATTTGAAAGTTCACTGGCTGTAAAGTGAGATACTTAGGTAGTACTGTCTTATGATTTAAGAAGGAAGGCTTTGATTTTGGACCAGGGCTTTAGCGATCCCAGCCATGACTCACCTGTCCAAGTAGCCATTGTATTGAGGGGATACACTCACACAAAGCCTAGCCCCATCTTTCAAACCATGATCTGGGACCTTGGAATCCCCCACTCAGTCCCCCAAGCCTGTTCCTGACCCTGTCTTCTCTGAGAACCTCATTTGTGTTCATGCTCCTGGGCCTAAGAAATGACCAAAGAGGGTAGAGTAGGAAGATGTAAGGCTTTTCAGATGAAGCCTGGTTATACGGATGTTTATTGCCAGAATACATACATGTTCAGGTGGCTAGAGGGTAGGAACCAGGTGTGAGAAGTAAAGAATGGGCCATGTTGTGAACTGGAAAGCTTCCTTTGTACTTTTGTCAGGACAAAAGTAGGCCTGCACGTAAATTCTAGATTATCAATGTCATTAGCTCGATTCTGAATAGAAAAGTCTCTTATACCTTGTTTCCCCACTTGAAGAATGAAGGGGTTTAACTTGTGTTACTATCCTTCAATTGGCTTTGTCCTTTTTTAGTGAATTAAGATTCTTTAAAAAACATAGAGAAAATAAAATTTTAATATAATGTGTACATAATAATTGATTTTTCTACCTTAAAGGAACTTTCATACTTTTTAATAAAGCATTGGGAAGACTTTTATACCAATTAATTTTCCTGTTATGCAAAAAGATTTTTTATAAACCTACAGAATGAAACATTGTGTATATGTGTATCAGCAAGGAAAGCCATTAAATTTCAGCTTTGTAGTTTTATATGTACACTCTAAAAATGGCATTTCTTGCAACAGGAATTATTTCTGGTTTATACAGTTTCCTTGTATCAGCCCCTACCATACTTTTTGTCCACTTTCTACCATTTTCCCCTTTCACTCATCCCTTTTTATGGAATGGTTCCCATTATCTGCTTATCAAACCCTCATCCTTATTTTCCATGAATGTGGAGGATGAGTTTCACTTTGGCTTAAGATAATTCAGCTAACATTGCTAAGGGGTGATATATTATTTTGCTTTTTTGTTGAATTAAAGACATTCTTTTGTACTTTTGCACTGAGACTTTGGAAGTATTTGTGTAACAGAAAAAGTTCAATGTTAATGAATCAACAATATATATTACATAAGGTGTCTTTAAATAAAAACAAATGTAAATACACTGCTGATATAGCATATCAATCCATAATTTAAAGTAAGATTCTTATTCTTAACCCTGCTCTTCTTACTATACATTACTTTAGGGCATGGCCCTAGCTCCAGCAGCTCGTAAAGTCATCACTCAATATACCCCACATCATTCTATATCTGTTTTTTAAATTGTGAATTCCATGTGTCTAGCATGTTTTTAATGTATTCAACTTCTCTCTAACTGCCTGAATCAGTATATAATGCCTTTTTTCTTCAACTATTTTATGTACATTAGTCATGTCTATATAATTATATTGTAAAAACTGTATGTGAGAATACATCTTAAACTTTCCTGTATTCCACGGTAGTGGTAATGAATTTGTAGATGCTGAATAAACACCAGTTACTGTTTCAATTACTAAAGAAAATTAATAATCTATATATGCTCTTTAGATATTCAGATCATACAGAACCCTTTCAAATTGCCACACAATATGCCATATATATGTACATATACATACATACATATAAAATATTTGAATGTCTGTATGTTTATATACAGTGATTAAGAGAGTTGCAAAACCTCCAGATATATCACATTTTCGTAACTGATAATTATTTAATGAAGTTCATATCATGCCATTTGTTAGTTTAAATGCATTCACATATGCACAAATATGTGTAGTATTCTTACTTTTTTGTAATTATAAGTATATATGTCATGAATTTTGATAAAAATACTTTCCAAGTCCCTATTAATATTGGAGTCTATAAACTGTCTAACATATAACTTCTCACATCAAAATCAACTGGTTATGATGATGTAAAATATGTACAGTTCAGATCTATTTAGTGACTAAAATAATTAACATACAAATCTGTTTCTTCATCCTTTTTCCTATATTGTTTTTGTTCTCTTTTTGTCAGGTCACAGCATGGTGCTTCTTATCTTTGTATTCAAGTGGCAGATTCCTGCTAAGAAAGAGTGTCACTGCCTACGCATAGGCTTGATAGAAAGTTATGATTTTGTAGTGTATAAAAGTATGAAAGCATTTTTCATCAGTTTAGATTTTACTTCTCTCATCTGATTTCATTTCAGAACAAATAGGTAGTAAAGTGGGAAAAGCAGTGACTCAAATAAACCTAACTCACAATTATTCTGTACATTTTTTTCATAGTGGAATCCAGGCCTTAATTATATTTATCACATGCACCCAGCTATATAATTTTGTCTTTCATAGTCACTCTGCATCTTTAATCAAGAATTTCAACTACAGTACTTTTTTATAATAAAATCACTTGTTCCTTGGCATGCTTGTTCAGGAGCCTAAGAGATCTTTTTTTTTTTTCCTTCATCATTGTCTAGCAAGTTGCATTATCTGCTCCTAAGAAATGCTTGGCATATGTAAGAAACATATGGCAGAGTTTTATAATTATGTCAAGTATGAGCAATGCAAATTTTCTTAGAAGGACAGTTATGTCTTGGGCTAGCTAAGATATTACACGCAGATTCTTATGTAATGTTTTCTGATCAGGAAATAGTAACACTATTTATAAGTGCCAGCAGCATTTGTTATATTGAATTAGTTATTCACTTTTATCTTTCCTAAAAAAATAAACAGATGATAGATATAAGTATTTTCCTGTAATAAATGCTGATTTTATAGCTTTAAAGAGTTTAATTTAATTTTAAATTTTATACCAGTTGGGTTGAAAATCAGATATTCTCTATCTTGATTAAAACTTTTATTTTCACAGTATAACTAAGACTATAATAATATTCCCCATCAAAAGAACTGTGTTCTAGTACATGTATATATGTCTACATTGGTAAACGAATGGTTCTCTTTAATAAACAGACCTATATAACGAAATTTCATTTCTCTCCTAAATAAGTTAGTGGTTATTTCACATTACAGAAATGGAAATTATGGATACAGGAGGGAAAGAATGAAATCACAGCCATGAGGCAGTACTACATGTCTTCCTTCTTTAAGAAGCTTATGCATTTTTTGATGTTATAAAAAATAGAAATAAATAATATAAAAAATAATTGAAAGAAGTGGTTGGTAATATAAAATTACTCTTCAAGGTCAATTTTTATGTTATTTATTTTTTTAAGGTCAGTTTTTATTTAACCAAGTTACTTTTTTTTCCCTTGCTGTTGCCTAATTCAGGAATGATAAGGCAGTGGATAGAATTTTATATGTATATGTGTATGTATACATATACATGTATAGGTATATATATTAAGCATGAAGTATCTTTCATCAGTGCAAGTGTTGCTTGACTGACTTGCACAGCTTGTGATTAGGAAATAAGGAAGAGCTCCATGAGGTTTTCTTTGTTTTGGGTCTAATGAAGAAAATAAAGACAATTGCTTCTATACTGTGATCAACAGTAATTAGTTAAATTTGGAAAAAGAGAATGTATCAGGCAAGATAGCTATGGGTTCTTCCTCTGCCATATACAACAGTGTCTGCTTCTTCACTGGCCCACATCCAGGTGGAGAATGCCTATCTCATGCTACCCAAGTAGAGTCAGTCATTCTTCTGGATTCTCCTCACTTCTAACTGTCAAGAGAACATCTTCCTTTGTACATTTGTTTACCTCCTCATGTTTCAAACTTGCCCTTCATACTGTGCTTATCCATCTCTAAAACTAAAATCAATAATCAAGTCAACAAGTATCCAAACTTTCATTTAGCTCTTCTTTCAATCTCCATCTTTTCTTGCATACTGATTTACATGTCCTTCAGACTCAACAAAACTATACTTACCAAAATTTTAAAAAAGAAAGCTTTCTGGGGGCACCTGGGTGCTCAGTCAGTTGAGCATCAGCTCAGGTCATTATCTTGTGGTTCTTGAATTCGAGCCCTGCATATGTCTGTGTGATGACAGCTCAGAGCCTGGAGCATGTTTTGGATTCTGTGTCTCCCTCTCTCTCTGTCCTCCCCCAACTCACACACTCTCTCTCTCAATCTAAAAATAAATAAACATTAAAAAATAAAAAAGGAAGTTCTCCTCTTATATTTTATATACTGATTAATTATAGCATCATTTGTCAAGCCAGAGAACTAAGGGTTTTCCTACTTATTCTTATGAATCATTTCCACAGCCAATCAGGGTTATTGCTTATAATGTAATATAAACTCAAATATCTGGAATGTTTTTTGTTTTCAACCCCTAAAGTTTTCTGTCTTTGAATTACTTACTTTCCTGTATGAGATTTGAAAGTATAGAGAAAGATTGAAATATAACCTCTGAGAATATAAAAGATAATTAATAAGGGAGAAAACAGGAGGATTTGAATTTTACTAAAACTGAAAGTCAGAAATATGTAGCAGTACAACTTTTCCCCCAGAATATCTTAGTATGTCCATCACCAGAAAAATTTTGTCAACTGAAACGACATACAGTTATACTATACATCATGTGGCATATGTACTCTTAAAAATCAGTATGTTATACAAAATCACACAATAAAAACACAGGAACTATGGGTAAAATGAAGAGTAAAATACTCTAAAACTGTGCCAGTAAGGCATGAAGAAGAAGGAAAAGGAGGAGGAGGAAGAGGAAGGGAAAACACTAATACAGGTATATATATATCATATGGTAAAAAAAAATACATAAACGCTACAATAAATATGCCCCTTTAGCTTGGAAAATATCTGAAGTTTATTTGTAGAAGTGGACATTGAAATGGCTGCACATTATGAGTTATTGTGAAATGGTGGATGGAGCATTATACAAAATGGAAAGCTATAAGCCAGAGCTAGAAAGGTGTGTCTCAGAGCACTCATGTTGAATCCAGGTGGTAGGCAAATGTTTGTGGTATGTGTGTAGCTATGTTTTATATTTTCCCACATGGCTTGTTCTGACTGGGTGGAGTTTTTTCCTTTTTACTCAGTGTTTTTTTTTTTTTTTTTTCCTACTCAAGACTGTAGAGTTATTTTGGACAAAGAGGAGAAGAAGTCAAAATTGATAACATCTTTAAGATCCTCAGAAGCTTAAAGAAATTAGTAAAGATAAATATTGGTGAAGCAAGATATGAGCCTCAGAAGATGGTAGCTTTTTTTCAATAGAAATAAAATCAAAGAAGATAATAGTGTCATCTCCCATGCTGTATATGGGTTATTTTACAATTTGCATTTGAGCAAGCTGTAATGGGAACTTAGGAGAAAGCCACATTAACTTGAGGCAAGAAGATGTAAACATTTGATTAAAAATGAAAAAATCAGGATTATGGTTTCTGGTTTTATATGTAAGGAGCTGGAAGGTTTTCACTCTGCCATAACAGAAAGTAGACAGACTGAATAGACTGAAAACTCAGCAACTCTTATGGGATCTATATTATAGAAGAGAATATAGGGAAAATCAGTACCCTCAAGAATGGAGACAAACAAGGCAACTACAGGGAGATGTTGTTTACCAGAGCAGGGACTCATGAGCAGAAACTGATGTGGGAAGCAGTGCTGGGATAGGAAAGCCTCAGCTGTAATTGGTGGATTGGTAGAGGTTTAGTATAGCCAACTCTGAGAGCTAAAAACACTAGGGGGATCCAGTCTTGGGGAAGAACCACGATATTGCGTGCTTTATCTCCAGAAGCTCGACATGGTTCTCACAGCAAGTATCAGAGAAAAATCCCCTCAGACTTCTAGCAGAGGATGACAGAAAAGGAGCCATATTGAGTATGCCAAAGCATTCTGTTCTTAACAAGGCCAGCCTCTTGGGTACTTAACCACAGACTAACATTCTGGGGTATTATCAGATCCTAAGTGATCTCAAGAAGGGAAATACCCAACTCCAGCCCACTCTAGCAATCCACTTCCCACATAAGTGGGGAGAAAAAAAAAAAACTAGGCAACTTTTGTGAAGATAATAGTCCAGAGATATAGGCTTACTAAAAGACACGGATCTAATCATAGGACTGAAGAATGCTTTCTCTGTCTGCACACCTAAACACCATATTACTAAAAGCCTATTTTTACCAGTTCCTTTTACCTGGTATATCATGTCCTACTATCAAGAAAAAAATTATAAGACATACTAAAAGACCAAAAAACACAGTTAAAACAACTATAATTACTATGTTAAAGGCTTTAAAGGAGAAAGCAGACGACATGAAAAAACAGATGGGAAAATGTAAGCAGAGAGATAAAAATCCTAAGAGGGAAACAAAAAGGAATACTAGAAATAAAAACCACTATAATAGAAATAAAAAATTCCTTTGGTGAATTTATTCACCAGGACGTGCTGAGGAAAGAATCTCTGAACTAAAGATAATATCAATAAAATATCTGAAAACAGAAAAACAAATATAACAAAGACGAAAAAAAAAAAGGCAGAACAGAATATCCAAGAACTGTGGGACAATGATAAAAGGCATAACATACCTGTAAAGAAAATATAAGAAGGGGAAGAAAGAAAAAGGAACAAAGAAATGTTTGAAACAATGATGACTGAGAGTTCCCCCAAATCAATGTCAGACATCAAACCACCAATCCAGGAACCTCAGAGAACACCAAGTGAAATACATGACAAAAAACAAACAAGCAAAAAACCTTATATCTAGATATAATATCTTCAAATTACAAAAATCAAAGGTAAGAAAAAAATGAAAAAAAAAAAAGCCAAAGCAGAGAAAAATACCTTAATTATAGAGGAACAAAGATAAGAATTACACCCAACTTCTTAGAAACCATGCATGCAAACAGAGTGGAAAAGAATATTTAAAGGATTGAGAGAGAAAACACCTCCAACCTAGAATACTGTATCTCATGAAATTATCCTTCAAAAGTAAAAAAGAAATAAAGACTGTCTTAGAAAAAAATTGAGAAAATGTGTTACCAGTAAACCTGCCTCACAAGAAATGCTAGAAATTCTTTAGAGAGAAGGAAAATGATATAGGTCAGCATCTTGCATCTATATAAAGAAAGGAAGAGCATGAAAGAAGGAATAAATGAAAGAAAAATAAAAGCTTTTTTTCCTTTTCCTTAATTGGTCTGATAGGTAAAATTTCAAAATAATAAATGCAACAACGTATTTGACTACACACACACACACACACACACACACACACTACAATATATGTGTACAAAATATATACAGTATTATATGTGCTTATATATAAATTAAATGAATGACAATAATGACTTAAAGAGATTTAGGAAAGTAGGATTATTCTGTTATTGTGAGATATTCACATTATTCATCTTAAGTGGTAAAGTGCTATCTGAAAGGGGATTTGGATTAGTTGCAAGCATATTTTACAGTCTAGGGAAACCACTAAAAAGGATAAAAAGCATAAATGATATGCTAAGAATGGTATCATATAAAATGTTCAATTAAAACCACAAAAGGTAGAAGACTAAATAGGAGCAAAGAATAAGCACAGCAAAGAGAAAACAGCAAAAAGCATGGTAGATATTAATTTACACTATATCAATAAGCACTTTGAAGACTATGGTGTAAATGTACCAATTAAAAGACAGATTGTCAGAATGGATCAAAACACAAGACCCAACTATAGGTGTCTACAAGAAAACCACTATAAACATAAATACACATATAGATTTAAAATAAATTAATGGAAAAAATATGCCATACTAATACTAATCATAAGAAAGCCAGAGGAGCTATATTAATTTCAGACAGAGTAGATATCACTGTAAAGAAAGTTATAAAAGATGAAGAAGGGAATTACATAATGATAAAGGGTCAAGTTCTCCAAGAAGACAGAGTAACTCTTAATGCATATATGCTTAATGACAGAAAGTGAAACTATATGAAGCAAAAACAGATAGAACTCTTAGGAGAAATAGATGCATCCACTATCATAGTTGATTTCAACACCCTTCTCTCAGAAATGGACAGATCCAGCATGCAGAAAATTAGTAAGGACATAGTTAAACTCAACACTACCACTGATTAATAGGATATAACTGACATCAATAGACTACTTCATTCAACAAAAGCAGATCGCACATATTTCTCAAGCTCATAAGGAACATTCCACCAAAAGAGACCACTTTCTGGGCCATAAAACTCGCCTTAACAAATTTGAAAGAATACAAATTATAGAATGTCTGCTCTCAGACCACAGCGGAACTAAACTAAAAATCAATAATGGAAAAACTGAAAATCTCAAAATAAATGCAGGTTAGACAACACACTTCTAACATTTAAGTCAAAGAAGAAATCACAAGACAAATTAAAAACATTTTGAATTAAATGAAAATGAAAACATGAAAATTTGTCAAATATAGTACAGACAGTACTTACAGGGAAATTTATGGCACTGAATGCAAACAGCAGAAATCAATAATCTTTGTTTCCTCCTTAGGAAAGTAGAAAAAGGAAAGCAAATTAAACCCAGAGTAAGCAGAACTGAAGAAATAATAAAAATTAAAGCAGAAATCAATGAATTTGAAACAGGAAATCAATAGAGAAAAAATTAATGAAACCAAAAGCTGGTTCATGAAAAAGATCAGCAAAATTGATAAGCGTCTCTCAGGACAACTGGGAATAAAAGAAAGAAGATACAAATTACTGATTTCAGAAGTGAAAGAGGGGGCATGACTGAAAATTCTATAGACATTAAAATAAAAAAATACTATGAAAAACCATATGCACACAAATTTGATAACCTGGGTGAAATGGATAAATTCCTTGAAAAACAATTAGCCAAAACTCACACAAGAATAAATCAACAATCTGATAGGTTTATATCTGTTAAGTTGAATCAATTACTCATAATCTTCCAAAAAAGAAAGCACCAGGCCCAGCTGGGTTCACCAGCGAATTTAACCAAAGACTTAGGAAATAAACTGTACCAATCTGCACAATTATCATTGATAATTATACAATAATACTAGGGGACTTTAGTATCCCACGTATAGCAATGGATAAGTCATTTAAGCAGAAAATCAACAAGGAAACAATGGCTTTGAATGACACACTTGATCAGATGGACTTAAGAGATATATTCAGAACATTTAATCCTAAAGCAGCAGGATACACATCCTTTTCGAATGCACATGGAATGTTCTCCAGAATAGATCACATAGTGGGTCACAAATCAGGTCTCAATGAGTAGAAAAAGATTGAGATCATTCCATGCATATTTTCAGAACATAACAGTATGAAACCCCAAGAAAATATTAGGAAAGACCACACATACATGGAGGTTAAAGAACATCCTACTCAAGAATGAATGGGTTACTCAGAATATTAAAGAAGAAATTAAGAGGTACGTGAAAGTAAATATAAGTGAAAACATGACAGTCCAAAACCTATGGGATGCAGCAAAAGCAGTCCTAAGAGCGGAATTATATTAAAATATAGGTCCATCTCAAGAAACAAGAAAAGTCTCAAATACACAATCTGACCTTATACCTAATGGAGGTAGAAAAGGAACAGCAAATAAAGCTTAAAGCCAGCAGAAGAGGGTAAATAATAAAGATTAGACAGAAATAAATGATATAGAAACAAACTAATAAAAACAAAAACAGTAAAACAGATCAATTCTTTGAAAGAATTAAGAAAATGGATACACTCCTAGCTGGCCTTATTAAAAAGAGAGAGAGAGAGAGAGAGAGAGAAAGGGCCCAAATAGAATCATGAATGAAAGAGGAGAGATCACAACCAAGACCACAGATACACAAATAATTATAAGAAAATATTATAAAAAAATATATGTCAACAAACTGGGCAATCTGAAGAAATTGACAAATTCCTAAAAATATACAAACTACCAAAACTGAAACAAAAAAAAAGATAAGAAATTTTGACTAGATCCATAACCAGCAAAAGATTGAATCAAAATTAAAAAATCTCCCAACAAACAAAAATCCAGGACCAGATGGTTTCCCAGGGGAATTCTCCCAGACATGTAAAGAAATATTAATACCTATTCTTCTCAAACTGTTCCAAAATATGGAAATGGAAGGAAAACTTCCAAACTCCTACAATCAGGAAATCCTGATTTCCTTCATTCTAAAACCAAAGACATCACTGAAAAGGAGAATTACAGGCCAACATCCCTGATGAACATGGATGCAAAACTTCTCAACAAGATACTAACAAATAGAATCCAACAGTACATTTAAAGAATTATTCACCATGATCAAGTGGGATACATTACAGGGCTGCAGAGATGGTTCAATATTCACAAATCAATTAATGTGATACACCACATTAACAAAAGAAAGGATAAGAACCATATGATCCTGTTAATAGATGCAGAAAAAGCATCTGGCAGAATACAACATCTTTTCTTGATAAAAAACCTCAACAAGGTAGGGACAAAAGGAACATACCTCAAAATCATAAAGGCCATATATGAAAGACCCATTGCTAATATCATCCTCAATGGGGAAAAACTGAGACCACAGCTAATGTCATCCTCAATGGGGAAAAACTGAGCGCTTTTCCTCCATCATCAGGAAGAGACAAGGATGTACACTTCACCATTACTATTTAACAAGGTATTGGAAGTCTTAGCCTCAGTCATCAAACAACAAAAAGAAATAAATGACATCCAAATCAGAAATGAAGAAGTCAAACTTTCACTATTTGCTGAGGAGATGATATTCTGTGTAGAAAACCCAAAAGACTCCACCAGAAAGTAGCTAGAACTAATCACATGAATTCATGAAAGTATCAGGATATATAATCAATGTACAGAAATTTGTTGCATTTCCATACACCAATAATGAAGCAGCAGTAAAAGATATCAAGGAATCAATCTCACCTACAATTGCACCAAAACCTATGAAATACCTAGGGATAAGCCTAACCAAAGAGGTAAAAGATATGTACTCAGAAAACTATAGAAAACTTATGAAGGAAATCGAAGAGTACACAAAGAAATGGAAAGACATTCCATGTTCATAGACTGGAAGAACAAACATTGTTAAAATGTCTCTACTACCCAAAGCAATCTGCACATTTAATGCAATCCTTATAAAAACACCACCAGCATTTTGGGGGCGCCTGGGTGGCTCAGCCAATTAAACATCCGACTTTGGCTGGTCATGAATTTGTGGTCCGTGGATTCGAGCCCCATGTCGAGCTCAGGGCTGACAACTCAGAGCCTGGAGCCTGCTTCGGATTCTGTGTCTCCCTCTTTCTATGCCCCTCCCCTGGTCATGCTCTGTCTCTGTCTCTCAAAAATAAATAAATGTTAAAATAAATTAAAATGAAAACACCACCAGCATTTTTCACAGAGCTAGAGCAAATAATCCTAAAATCTGTATGGAACAAAAAGGAACCCTGAATAGCCAAAGCAATCCTGACAAAGAGAAGCAAAGCTGGAGGAATCGCGATTCCAGATTTCAAACTGTTCTACAAAGCTGTTGTCATCAAGACAGTTTGGTACTAGCACAGAACACACTGATCAGTGGAACAGAACAGAAAACCCAGAAATGGACCTACAACTATCAATGATATGGTCACCTAATCTTTGACAAAATAAGAAAGAATATCCAATGGAAAAAAAGACAGTCTTGATTCAACAAATGGTGTTGGAAAAATTGGACAGTCACATGCAGAAGAATGAAAATGGACCACTTTCTTACACCATACATAAAAATAAATTCAAAATGGATGAAAGACCTAAATGTGAGACAGAAAACCATCAAAATCCTAGAGGAGAACACAGGTAGCAACCTCTTTGACCTCACCCTTAGCAAGTTCTTACCAGACACTTCTCTGGAGGCAAGGGAAACAAAAGCAAAAAAAACAATTGGGACCTCATCAAGGTAAAAAGCTTCTGCAAAGCAAAGGAAATAATCAACAAAACCAAAAGGCAGCCTACAGAATAGGAGAAGATATTTGCAAATGACATATCTGATAAAAGGTTACTTTCCAAAGTCTATAAAGAACTTATCACACGCAACATAAAAAAAAATCCAAACAAACATATAATCCAATTAAGAAATTGGCAGACGACATGAATAGACACTTTCCCTAAGAAGACACCAGATGGCTAACAGACACATGAAAAGATGCTCAACATCACTTATCATCAGGGAAATACAAATCAAAACCATGATGAGATACCACCTCACACCTGTCAGAATAGCTAAAATAAAAAACAGGTGTTAGCCAGGATGTGGAGAAAAGGGAACGTCCACGCACTGTTGGTGGGAATGAAAACTGGTGCTGTCACTCTGGAAAACAGTATAGAGTTTCCTTAAAAATAGAACTACCCTATGATCCAGAGATTGCACTAGTAGGTATTTACCCAAAGGATACAAAAATACGTATTTGAAGGGGTACATGCGCTCCAATGTTGAAAGCAGTATTATCAGCAATAGACAAACTATGGAAAGAACCCAAATATGCACTGACTGATGAATGGATAAAGGAGATGTGTGGTATGTGTGTGTGTAACTGTGTGTGTGTGTGTGTGTGTGTGTGTGTGTTACATGTATACACTGTAAAACCTTGGATTGCATGTAACTTGTTCTGTGAGTGTTCTGCAAGACGAGCAAACATTTCTATTAACTTTTTTTATTTATAACTAACTAAAAACATTTTTTATTTGTAACTAAAAACACTTTCACTTGATAAATGAATGATGTCTTGCAATACAAGTAGTATGTGATGCTGAACATCACACGATCACAAATGAGCCAAAGGTTCTTGAAATTCACTTTGATAAACAAGTGCTTTGGATTACAAGTGTGTTTCCAGAACACGATTCTAGCAAACCAAGACTTTGCTATGCATGTATATATATATATATAATGGAATTATTACTCAGCCATCTAAAAGAATGAAATCTTGCCATTTGCAAAGACGTGGATGGAGGTAGAGTATGTTATGCTAAATGAAATAAGTCCATCAGAAAAAGACAAATACCATATGATTCACTCATAGGTGGAATTTAAGAAACAGAAACAATAAACATATGGGAGTGGGAAAAAAAAGAAAAGAAGAGAAGGAAACAAACCATAAAAAACTCTTAAAGATAGAGAATAAACAAGGTTTATGGAAGGAGGTAGGGGGGCAAAGGGCTAGATGGGTGATGGGCATTAGGATGGCTCATTAGTGATGAGCACTTGGTGTTGCATCGAAGTGATGAATCACTGAATTCTACTCCTGAAACCAATATTCCACTGTATATTAACTAAATAGAATTTAAATAAAATTTTGAAACAAAAAAATTAAAAATTAAAGACAAAATAAATATTGGCCAAATCCTTAACAGGCATCTCACCAAAAAAGATATAAACATGTTAAATAAGCATATTACAAGATGCTCCATAATAGGGCAATGAAAATTCAAACAATAATGAGATAAAATATTTCCCTATTAGAATAATCAAATTGTGGACCACTCACAACATCTGGTGAAGATGTAAAACAGCAAGAACTCTCATTCATTGCTGGGAGGAAATGCAAAATGTTACGGGCACTTTGGAAGACAGTTTGGTGGTTTCTAACAGAACTAAATATCCTCTTAGTATATGATCAAGCAATTGTGCTTCTTGGTATTTACCCAAAGGAGATGAAAACTATGCTCACACAAAAACCTGAACACAGATGTTTAGCAGCTTTATTCATAATTGCCAACACTTGGGAGCAATCAAGATATCCTTCAGTAGGCAAATGGATAAAGAAACTAGTACATCCAGACAATGGAATAGTATTCAGTGTTAAAAAAGAATCAAGCTATCAAGCCATGAAAAGACATGGAGGAAACTTCAATTGCATATTATTAAGTAACAGAGGCCCATCTGAAAAGCCACATGCTGTATGATTCCAGCTACATGATATTTACTGAAAGGCAATACTATGGAGAGAATAAAAAGATCAGTGGTTGCCAGGGGTGAGGGAGAGATGAATGTGTAGAGCACAGAGAATCTTTAGGGCAGTGAAAATACGCTCTGTAATATTATAATGATAGATATATGTCATTATACTTTTGTCCAAACTCATAAAATGTACAACACCAAGAGTAAATCCTAAGGTAACTATGAACTTCAGATGGATATGATATGCCAACGTAGGTTCATCCATTGTAAAAGTATACCATTCTTGTGAGTGATGTTGATAATAGGGTAGGGGGAGGGCTATCCATGTGTTGGGACAGGAAACTATACTTTCCTCAATTTTGAGGAAAATTAAGGAAATCTAAAACTACTCTAAATAAAATCTTATAAAAATGTTGAAGAATATTAATGTGACTTTTATAATAGGATAGGTTTATGGAAGGAAAAGCAGTAATCAGTCATGAAGATGAGAATATAGGAAGAGAATAAATATACGGACAGACTTATTTCTTGAGTGATGACCCGGTTCAAAAGACATACACAGCATGGCAGGTTTATCTGTTAACTGGGATTCTGATAGAATCAATCCCAACTATCTCCTTCTGTAATGGGTGTTGAGGACGATTACCTGAAATCTATAGAAATCTGCATCTGAGGAATATTTGTGTGTCTGCACTGGCACTCAGTGGAATTAGTTCTCACGTCATTTTAGAAACTTTACATGTGTGGTTGTGTTTGTGTGTCATGTGAGTGTGTGTTTAAGGAGTCCTGGACTAGTGTGCTTGGGAGAAATTAACCTATTCCATTAACCATGCTACCTAAACACAGTCATCACTTACTTAATGAGGAATTAGTAACTGGAATAGAAGCTCCCAAATTAAAGATTCACTTTACACTTTGTAAGAAGACTGTTTATTTATTCTCAATATTTTCTTCTTTTATCTGCATGAGAACTTGGGTAATGTGCCCGACATCTCATGGAGTTCAAGTACTGGTTCCATATAGTAGCAATTATTTGACTCCCTGATAATCAAGTTAGCAATTACTTGACTTCCCAATCTATAGTATTTGCAACTCCTGAGGGCAGGGGGTCACATTAAAATTTTTATAACTCTGAAACTTAAAATGGTAACATAGCTAACAGAAGTTCTTAGAAAAGATTTATTGAATTAACAAATAAATCTAGAAATAAAATACTGGAAACTATCGATGACATATTTTAGCCACGTATCAGATAACATTTTCAAGAGCATGGTGTTGGAAGTTGCAGTTTACCATTTCTGTCCAAGATCTGAAAGGCCAGGTACTGTGCCCTGCATGATAGAAAATACTAGAACACAATTAATCCAAGGGGAATCTACTTCATGACAACTCCCACACCTGGAAGTATATTGCAGTTAGGAACTACTTGAACATGAAAAGTGGAATGACCTTAATTAGTAAGATATAAGAACTTAAAAAATGTAAAGTAATTGTACATAAATGCAATAGGAAACCATAGATAAGGGTGTTACTACTCAAAGAAGGAACTGCATTAAGACAATAAATGTTGAAAAGTCAGTTCACTATCCATCTTTTTTCATTCCAGGGCCCACGAGAATATAAAAAGAAAGGTTTCAAATTCAGAACACTTTCAAGAAACAGAAAGAAACACTTAGGACCCTGTTCTTTGACATTTATGGTTAAAAACATAGCTAAGTGCTCTTTCCAAGCACTGATTTCCCATCACCTCTCCAAACACTTCAGTTATATTTACCTTTCCATGAGATTAGAGTTTGGTCAGTACACTCTGGAGAATAAACTGAAAAATGCTTAACACCGTCCTGACTCACAAATGGTGTTAAATAAAGGCTGTACAAGTACATGTAGTTAGTTCATTGACTTCTTTAAAAACTCAAGCCTCTGCTTATTACTGCTATCACAGAGAACCCAAGTCTATCTTGAAAAATATTTTTGTAGTGAAAGCTTTTATAAATCCTGTAATATAATTTAAAAAGTAACATCATCAATGGTATAAAGGCTTTGCATTCTTAAAATATGTAATTATTTTATTTAGAACTAAGAATTGAGTGATAGCATTTTTGTTTTGGTTTGGTTTTGATGGGAGGGGTAAATCAGCTGAGAGGAACCTACTCAAGATTAGTAACTCATTTGCATAACTGGGAATATATGTAAACCAAAAGGAATTGGGGATTATTTAAATGTCTTTGTTTCAGGTAGTCACTGAAGTTCTTCCCTCATACTCAGCCAAAGTATGCAGTTAAAACGACAATTTTATTCTAGCACTGCATGGAATACTGACTGAGAGCTGATTGGCAGTTTTAAAAAAATGAAAACCTTTTGTGCAATTTTGCAACACAAGTTTAGTTATGGGTGTTTTGATGCACGCTGGAGAACAGTGTTGAATTGTTAACATAGTGTTAAATCTGTAACTGTACATTTGATCACGTGAATGTAATTTAGATATTAGATGTCTGTGCATTTCAGTAAGAAATACATTAATGGAATTAAGAAAATGGACCGTCCCTTATGAGAGCTTTATCAGAAGCCTTGTGACACTAACAAATTAGCTCACTGTTACAGTGGCTTAAACAAAAGATACCCTCACTGTTGTTTTGGGTGTTCGTTCTGTGGTATATGACTCAGAGCTGAGAGAACAGCTTCCAGCTCAAGGTCCAAAGAAGTCATAACAGTTTCCAATATCTCTCAGACAGAAAGGGACAAAAAGCTAAGAGAGTATATGTGTTGCTTTTAAGAGCATGAACCAAATGGCATATATCAGTACTTTCCAAGGACCTTTGGCCAGCACTGAGTTACATGGCCACAAGTAACAAGGGTAATATGAGAATGCAATGTCAGGCTAAAAGTCATATGCCCGAGACAGAGAGAAAGGAGTATTTACGGATAATCAACAGCTGCAGCCAAAGAATTACTTCCAAATTGTTAAGTCAAAATTCATTAACTTTTTTCCATATCCTCCCTTTATGTGTCTCAGGAACAGATTCTAAAGCATCACTGAAAAAATAAGAACTATTTAACTCTTATGACTACGTTTGTGTTTTACCCTCTGTAACTTTGCCCTTCAAATGCAACTATCCTATAAATCCTTAAACCTGTATCAAACCTAGCATTGTCTTCTCATACCATGTTGTTTCGACATTTTTCAATTTACCTTTTTTCTGCTATAAATTCAATATTCTCAAAATCACAATCTACAAAATTTTTTGAAACTTTTCATGATCTATTTCCTCAGCAATCCATCACAAGATTCTATCTCTATAACTCCAATGATTCCTCTTTCACTAAATTTATTAAAAACTTCCTTATCCCTCAGATGTCATTAGTCTCCTATTTCTCTGTAGGTCATTGTTTGTCTCCATTATTGATTCTTTCTCTTTTGTGAATCCTTTAAGCAATAGTGTTCTCCATTTTCACACTGAACCACTGGTTTTTAAAACATAGCTCTGTTGGGTACTGTCATTATTTCCATGATCTGTATGACATCAACTCCCCCAAATCTGCAAATTTATTTAACTGCCCTGTTCCATACATAAGTGAGTTTTGAAAAACATAAGAATTTTTTTGTCTTGTATTCTGCAAAATAATGTAGCTAAACCACTTGTTCATAAATGTGGAGTTGTTAAAAAGCAAATTTAGCACCAATCATTAAGCCTAAATAGTCACCTACTTTTCATGGGTGGCCTGATGAGGCAGATCTTTTCCCTGCATAAATGCAAAATCAGTTCCTAGTTGTTTATCTTTAAAATTCACATAGCATTTAGCTGGAGGACCACCTTTGTCCAGTAACGGTCACGTAAAATGGTCATGTTACCCAGCCTTAAAAAAGAACAGGCACTTTGGCAAGTGTCTGTTGTGCGTATAGGTGATGGTGAGGGAGGAGATAAAGCTTCCGCTTTGTTAAGTAGAAACCAGAAGCCTTCTGTGAGGGAACGGACAAAAACTCCTGTCCACTGAGTGTCAAACTTAAGGAACCTGGCTAAGATGGAACTGTGTGAAACCAGGTGAAGACCCTGAAGGAAAAAAAGAGCCCCTGGAATAAAATTCGGGGACACATAAGTGGGATGAGTGGGAAGAATAGATTTGGTTAGGTTTGTGAGGCAGAGATCCTAACCAATCAGTGACCTGAGCCAGTTTTTCTGGGAATAAATTTGTGCCAAGAAGGGGATATGTAAGTGAATCAAAAAATTACGAACTTCAGAACCTTGGCCAGTTCGGCATAGCACTATCCCAACTACATCATTGGGAAATGGGATGTTTCCTACACTTGTAGGAGCAGTCACTACCATGAAGGTTACAGGAACACTGAGGTGGGGATTTCTATCCATTTCAGTGGTCAAGCTTGTGGTATTATTCTCTGAGATTCCTGGATGTGTGGTTTGGTGTCTGCCCTTACCTTTACAAAGTCCTTGGCCATTATTACTTTAAATATTTCTTCTGTTCCATTCTTTTTCTGGTATTTAAGTTATACATCTATTACATCTTTTGCTAGTGGTCCACTAATGTGAACACTCTGATCAATTCTCTCTCTCTTTTTTTTTTTTCTCTTTGCATTCCAGATTGGAAAGTTTCTACTGACCTCTACTCAAAGCTCACTGATTCTTTCCTTAGTTTTGTTAGGTATACTGATGAACCTGTTAAAGGAATCTGTAGTTTGTCACAAGTTTTTATTTTTGTTTATAATTCTAGCATTTGCTTTTCATGCTTTTTAGAGTTTGCATGTTATCTGCTTGCATTACTCATCTGTTCTTGCATGTGGTCCACTTTTTGTATGATGACCTTGAGGATACCAGTTATTTTAAATTCCCTTTCTATAATTACAACATCTGTGTCATATCCAAGCCTGGTTCTGGGGCTGCTTATTTCTTCATACCACACTTTTTCTTGTCTTTTGGCATGCCTCATAATTTCTCTTGTTGAAAACTGAATTCGTTATATATAAAAAGTGAGGTAAATAGGACTTTAGTGTATTTGTTATTATGGCCGGGAACTGGCTATAGCTCTAGATGCCAGAGGCTTCCAAAAGCCTTAGAATTGTTTCTGCCTCTCTTTCTGGCCTTGGGGTTTCTCTATGTATTGCGCCTTCCCCGCTTGGTGTGCTTGCTCTCTCTTAAAACAAATAAATAAACTTAAAAAAATAAAAGTAAGTGCTGTACTTAATTTGGTAACATATTGTGCTTAATTTGGTAGCACATTTCCTACTACTGAGTGCAGAGCCTAGGCCAAGAGTTCTCTGAGGCAGAGGGCTTCTGCCTCAAGTCAGTGCAGAGTCATGGGGGTGAACAGGTTTCTTGTCCCTCTTCCTCCAGCAGATGGCTTTTGTCTCATATCAGAGCAGTGTCTGGTACACAGACATGCTGTTTGTCTCTCTGTGATAGTCAACCACTACCTTAAACTTAACACAGAATCCAGTGTGCAGAGAGCTTCCTCTAAGTTCTGCTGCTTTTACCTGGGAAATCCCTGCCTGTCTCCATCATGGAGGGACTTCTCCTTCAAGCCTCTTACCCAACCACCAACTTTCCTTGTGAATCATTGGTGGAGGAATATAGAAATGAGTTGTTGAGTGGTGGCTGGCTTCCCCTGTTTGGGGAATTTCCTGGGATTCTAAACCCTCAAACTAGCCCACATCTATAAGACTTTGAAATTTCAGTTGCTTGATTTCCTGCTTCTATGGTGGGCACCTCTTCTCCCTTCAGATATGCTTAAAGCAATCCACCTCATTTATCTAGTCTGCCCACCCTACCTCTCTGAATTGGCTTCAACTGGATTCACCCATTCTTTGGATTTCATTTCACCAGGGGGCCTTGCAACCTTAGTCATCTGATGAGCTTAAAAAGAAAAAAAAAAGATTTTGTAGGCTACTGAATTTTTTGTTGTTTTTGTTAAAGATGATATGGTATTCTCCTATTTTCTACATAATAGGAAGTAGAAGGCCAAGCAAAGCAAGCATGCTTAGATTTTTATTCTAAGCATTTCCAGACATAATGACTGGTATTTACATAGAAAATATGATTAACCATCTCCACAGGATAGTAAACCATTCTTTTTAAAAATTAAGTATGTGCATATGTATATGCATATATACATTCATTTTTATATGTTCAGCTTATTGGACAAGGTAGGCCCCTTCATGGTCACCACCTGCTAATTACCAGATTCAGTGTCAATTCCATAACTTTATGCTGAGTGCAGTAGGGAATAGACTCCACTGAGGAGAGTGAAAGCTCACAAAAACAAGGTCAGCAAGAGATCATCCCACTGTTCCCCAGAAATATGTCTTGTGGCTAAGAAGCTCTACTATGTGTGCAATATGGGGTCAAGTTCATGAGGGAGTACAGTCCCCCTCAATTGTACTTCTTTTATAGGAAATGATGAGAAAGTATCAATTCGATGAAAGAATACGCAGGCAGTTTGGTTCCAAGCAAGTCTGGGTTCTGTTATCTTACCCAAATTTACTAATCACAAACACATTTCTGCTAAGTAACTCTGACAACTCTTCTTCTTCCAGTACTACCGAGTGTTCCCTGACCAATAATGCCCCGTCAATAAGAAGCGTTGTATCCTACATAAAATTAACTGCTGCCAAACATGCACACAGGTTTGTAGCAGAAGCCCATGAACGAATCTTACTTAAAGGATAGTAGCACATGCACCCAAGCACACATATCTGGAAGGCAAATAGGTTAGAGTTTCATTTAGATATTATGGAAACATGAGAGCTTTGGGGAACAATTTTAAATTTAATAATATAATTAGCTATAGCAGAAAGCTACAAATGAGATCTTCCTGTAAAGGAACTCGGTAAATTGCATCAAGATAACCCTAGTTGTTATTTAGATGCTTAAATAGAATTCTTTGAGAGAATTTCTTACGTTTTACTCTGTACCCCTGCTTTATTTCTCCATTACGATGATTTTATAGTGAACATGCCTGCTTGTAAAGTAATTTTAGCAAATGTTTAAAAGTATCTTCCGGGCTGAGTGTATTAAGTTTTATATAAGCTGTGTTTTCGATGTTCTGCTTTATTGCGACTATGTCCATGGACCCTATAGTGTTTATGTAAGCTGCAGGCTACTGCCATCATCTTTAGAACATCTAGCCAACTGCTTTTATGTCTTTAAGATACTTTAACAGCCAAAATAACATTGGCAATAAGCACATCAGGAAATAAAGATACATTTCAGGAATGGACTTCCCTAAAATTCTGCCTCTCTGATGGTTGAATAGGCCCATAAGTGCTTTTGTAGCTTTTGCAGATAATCAAGAATGGGATTTCTGTTCAGATTTTTATTCTCAGAAGGAGCTTATTTTCACTTAGGAAAGAGAATATGTTCTGATAAAACCATATGTGTGATGGTTTCACTGTGTCAATGTTTATGGCAGTATCTGGACTTCTTTGATTGTTTTTGGAGGTAGGGGAAAAAGACTGGTTAATTTGAACAGCTTCTAATTTACCTAAAAATTTGGGCTCGTTCTATACATTATCCCTCCTAGAATTCACAGGAAACCAAAGAAGTATTTAAGTTCCATATATTTATTTCCTTTCTCCCCCTAAAATTTCAATCAATAGTATTATGCAATGAGAAAATTAAAATAATTAAAAATGCTCTGATTTATAAAATAAAATGTTTTAGAATTTTATTTTTTTAATTTTTAAAAAGGTTTTTATTTAGTTATTTTGAGAAAGAGAGACAAGGGCAGAGAGAGAGAAAGAGAGAAAGAGAGAGAAGGAGAGAGAGAGAGAGAGAGAAAGAGAGAGAGAGAGAAGCCCAAGAAGGCTCTGCACTGTTAGCACAGAGCCCGATGTGGGGCTAGAACTCATGATCCGTGCAATCATGACCTGAGTCAAACCAAGTCGGACACTTAACCTACTGAGCCACCACACAGGCGCCCCTTAGAATTTTAAAACAGGTGTACACAACAGAGTTTTGGCAGAAACCTAGGCGTCTAAGATTTAGAAGACTGGAATAGGAGGATATTGTAACTTCTTTTTCATTTTCTAATCCTCTACATTTTCTGTGCATTTTATTTGTATATATGTGTATTTAATTTTGTAACCTGGACAGAATTAGATACTAAGAATTCGAATTCTTTATCTTTCCATTGTTTATTCGTTAGATTTCATCTGAAGCAACAAAAATTCAGAAGTACACTTTTGTATTCGAGTAATATAGCAGATGCAAACTATAACAACTGCAACTACAATAACTTTCATGGTGATGGGCACTAACAAGGACAATGAAATAAATGACTTAGCCTGAGAAAAGAAGCGTATTATGCTGTTCCCAATTATATAGCAGTCTTTGGTTATTATGCTTATAAATATGTATAAATTTTAAAATGGAATATTCTAGTTTTACAATTCTGCATTACTATAAATATGAATTTTATTATTTTGAGGGGCCAAAAGTGGGATTACATATATTACATTTTTTAAGAAGCCTTGATAAATATAAATCTTGACTTAATGGCTAATAATATAAATCAATATTTCTGACATGAATGTTATATACTAGAATATAATTCTTATTGAAGAATTTCAATAGAATTATTTAATAGTAAATGTATATTAGGTGAAATATGTATCTTAAAATTACTGCTATCATGATCTAAGGGAAGGTTAAACTATCTTCTAGAACTATATACTTTTATTTAGCATTGTATACATCATGGCCTCTCATGATATTTAGTGATGACACACAAAAAAGAGGCTTTCACAAACCACTCATTGTATTCTAAAAGATAATTTTTAAACCTTTCAAATCAGATGCACAAAAGAATAGCACAGCGTACAAAATAAGGAAAGAAAATGATGACATGAGCAAAATAGAGGGGAAACATTTAGCTTTTCACTTATACTTGAGAAGAAAGCAGAAGTATTTCAACATGGCACTTTCCTTTACTCATAAATATTATTGCATATTTGGGACTGCACTGGTTCAAATTTAACTAAATAAATTTTTCTCTCAATATCAGTTTTCTACAGTCTTTGAAAAGTGAAAACAGTGAAATACAGTGACATAAATGGTTAATTCTTAGAGAAATATATATTGAAAACTCAGTCTTTACCATACACTATAGTAGGCATTTGAGATGTAGCTATGGTTGAAGTCCAGGAAATGAAAAAGTTCACAGTCTAGAACTATAATAATGACACCAACAGTATAAGCTAGTATTTTTCAATACAAGCTAATATTTTTAAATAATAGGTATCTTACATAAATTATAATAGTGAACTCTCAAAGTAACCCTGTGAGAAGACATCACCAATATATCCACTTTACAGCCAAGAACGCTTCGTTGCTGAAAGTTAGACATGTTCAGAGCTGGAATGTATAGCTAGAAGGCCTTAGCCTCTTTAAAATATCTCCCTACTAAATTAGGATAATTCACACAACAGCCTTATGTTCTGAGCTAGGATTTTTGTGTATATTCTGCTTTTCTTCAAGTTTTTATTTAAATTCCAGTTAGTTAACACACTGTGTAATATTAATTTCAGGTATAGACTTTAGTGATTCAGCACTTACGTACAACGACCAGTGCTCATGGATTTTTGTGTACATTCTTACTTACATTTCTCCTTTAATAAATCTCAGTGACTGCTGTTTTCCTATTTGAAAATGTGGAGTCAGGTTGTTCAAATCTCAAGATTCCTATTTAATGACTGCAATCAAATTTAGAGAGTCAAAATACTAAATGCAAACTAGAAATCTTGGGGGCAAGAAAAGAGATTAAAATTAGCATATACACAGGAAAGTTAAAAACATGTGCAAAAAAGCGTAAGAGATACACAAAAGATGGCTTACTGGGAAGAGCCTTAAAATAAATTAATTAGTAGAGTGAACACAACCACATTATCATACAGTTTGGATTAGGCATGGTTGGTCTAACTTTACCATGGCCAATATTTTATTAGAACAAGGCTCCCTCTCTATAATGCTCAAAGTGTTTTTAGAGTTAGGAGTATTGCAAATATCGTTGTAGCTTCATTTATGCAGACTTCAGTTTTTGTTTGTTTTTTAATTGAGCTACTTTGGACCTTCTAAGTCTGCTGCTAAGCTAATAATATAAAGATTGAGGAAATGAGCATCCAGGTAGGTCAGAATGTTCTCCTCTCAGCTCCATGAGCTAGCTGCACTTTCTCAAGCCAGACAGTCTAGGGAAGAACAGATATGTATATAAAGGTCAGTTCTATCTTTCTAAGCTTTTTCTTAACCTTAATTGCATTTGATGCCATGATTATTTCCTCAGTTGCCCAAACACAGCTCTGAATTATTTCAATATTTTTATTTCCCTTATAGATAATGGCTGTTTTCTAAATATGTCAAAGTCTATTCTTCTCGTTTACTATTATTTCCACCTTAGTTCACATTCTTATGACTTTCTTCTAATAATTGCAGTAATCCTTGATGTGATTTTTCCATCCCATTACACTTTTTTATTCACAGCTGTTTTTAAACCACTACCAATATTACTTTTCTAAGGACAAAAGAAAAAAAAAAACAGCCACAAATACTTGGAATACTTGACTAAACTTCCTTTCCCCACTGCCCATTAGAGAAGGGTTGAAATAAAGCCTTGCAAACATCATGAAGGGAACATATTCTGGGATACTGGATGAGAATAAGGAAGTGGGTATGGCTTGAGAAATGTGAGCAGACATGTGAGGGGAGTAGTACGAGCACCTGTCAAAGAGGTAATGGGGCCAGTTTTTAACAGAACTTTGGTGACGGTGAGGACTTCAGTTTTACTGTGGATCTTTAGAAAGAGAGGGGTGGCATAAGAAAATTTATGTGTCATCGGGATCATTCTGGAGGCTCTATTTTGTAAACAGACAATATGAAGAGTTCAGGAGAAGAAAAACAATTATGACACAATTATAATAATCCATGTGCAAGATGACGGTGGCTTGGCCAAATGGTAGTGGTGAGGGTAGGGAAAAAGAGAGGATTCTCTTGTGGTTCTAAATAAATATCCAAGAAAATAAGAGCGCAAATTTATATCTGTCTTAAAATCATGCAAAATATGGAATGTTATATATGTGTGAGACAAGTAAATAAGAAAACTGACCAGGCTCCTTCTTGTGATCAGTAATGGTGAGAATGCTGAGTCAGAGTGATCAAGTTTGTATTATCTTTGTGTTTACCAGCATCATTTTACAAGTTGTGCATCAATTAAGATTTCTTCAGACAAATAAGACTACTTTGCCATCAGATGTTACTGAGTGAAATAAAATGTCACCTCCTTCAGTATCTCTTATTAATAATGGTCTGATGGTTTTCCTTCCTCTTGATTCTCTTTCTCAGTAACAATGAATGCACTGATTGATAATAGGGATAGAAGAGGCAAAGTTGTGAAGAGAAATTGATCACTCCCATAAATTTATTCCATAATACATTTTAATTCAGACATAGTGAAATAGGTTGGAATATCCCACTTCACATGACACTTTTCTCCCTTAATGGAATGTGTATGTGGGGGTGGTGGGGTGTAATGCACAAATTCTTACCACCGTTTTTTGAATCTTGAATTAAAGAGTGTTCACAATATTAATATTTTGAATTGCCCCTTTGCTTGATGTGATGGTTGATTTCATGTGTTAACTTTATTTGCCATTGGGTGTCCAAATAAACATTGTTTCAGGGTGTGTCTGTGAAAGTGTTTCTGGAAGAGATTAGCATTTGAATTGGTGGACTCAGTATAAATGGCCCTCCCTAATGTAGGCGGGTATCATTCATTCTGTTGAGAGCGTGAAGAGCACTAAAGGTAGAAAGAAGAAGGAATTTATCCACTCACCCCCTTTTGTTTCCTGTATCACAATTTGAGCTGGGACATCTCATCACATCTTCTGTCCCAAGACTGGGATTTACTGACTGACTCAGTTCTCAGGTCTTTGGACTTGGAATGAACTACATTTCTGGCTTCATGGATCTCTAGCTTGCAAATGACAGACTGGATTGTGGGACTTTTCAGTCTCCATAATCACATGAGCCAATTCCTCATAATGTCCCATTAATATATATGTGTTATATACATATATCTGCTACATATCTATATATATTCATTTATTCTTTTGGTTCTGTTTCTCTGGAGAACTCGCATTAATGCACTTGGCATCCTTGAGGCTTTTTATCCCAAAGGGAAGTAACTATGAGGTATCACGATGGGTAAAGGATAGGCATGAATAGCTTTTGGGAATGGAGAATGATTGTTATGAAGGAAGGGATCAGAAGAAAGACTGGCATCATGCTTTGAGACAGGTGCATTCTCAGGTATAGCTTGAGAACAAGTAAATATGAACTTTAAAAACTTGGAGCTGTTCTTTTTTTTCCTCTCCTAATATTCTACATGCCTTGCCTACTCTATGAAAATATTTAGAGACCCAATACAATACTTGCATATTTGTATGCTGCTGTCCTGGAAATTATGAGAGATAGTCTTTTGCTCAAAAACATGTACTTTTTCAAGGAGGCAGCAGAGAGAAGCATATTTCACAATTCAAAATAATGAATTCTTAGGGGATTATAATAAATTCATCTGCAAAAGAAAACCTAGATGCATTTCTGGATAAGCAGATTGAGGAGTGGGAAACCTATTTCTAGCTCTCCTATCACAAACTTTGATAGTTATCAATTTCAGGAACCAATCTATCTGGAAAATACAGCCAAATCTTCAAGAAAGCACCATGATGCTAAAAAAATATTTCTACAATTTAACTTAGGAAAACTTTGTTCATTCCCTCACCCAGTGCTGCCTTTAATGAGACACAGACTTAGAAAAAATAGGTACTGCTGGATATAATTAAATTGTAGGAAGAAATATTTTTTTGCACTGAAACTAAGTGCTACCTTTTCATAGACTGACTTAGAAAAAATATGCAATTCGCTGTAATGAAATAAATTTTAGTCTATTTGTATTGATTGATATATATTTCTCTGTGGGCTTTCATCTGAAATCTGTTCAACAGCCCATGTGAACTGAAATCAAATGCATCGTTAATAGCATCTATAATATACTTGGCAGCAATTGGCTACCTGTTTCTTTCACTAAAGTTTATCCATGGAAGTAAGTTGCTTTTAAAATGAATATCTAAAGTACATTTAATTTAACAAAACAAATGCAGAAACAGGGATTCCTTTGTCACATTAATTTAAAAAATAGTTACTTTCAATAGTATTGTAAAGGTGTTTAAAAACCGTATCAAATCCCTGGGTTATAGTTGTAACCTGCTAATTAATCTGTTATTCAGTTTTATTATCATTCTCTATGACTACTTCTTCTTAATTTACTGAATCTGTGTTTGCATCATCATGACTTCCCTTACCAAGTTGATATATATTTCTAGAATGAAGCAGATCATCTTAACTCTCAAGGTCTTATTAATTGGTTGTTTTTTGTTTTGTTTTCTATTTTTGCATTGTCATGGCAAAATGACAACTGTGGAGGAAATTTATACACATTATACATTGAATCTTTTTACAGTAATATGTCACATAACAGTAGTAGCCTATCAACTCCAACTCACTAATGTGCAGTTAAAAGGAATATCAGATCATTTTGCATTCTTCAGGATGTCAGCACCATATGTTACCACTAAATAATTATGGGTGGTGTCAGTTCTGTTAACTAGGACAGAGTAGAACTCTGGACTCTAGGAGTCAGCAGAGGATGGTGAGTTATGGCACATAACCATCACAAGAGAAATGAAACATCAATTGACTTGGATAGAGTGTTCAAATTTCCAAACTTGGCAAAAAGACAAATCTATGCACATTATGGAAGAGTTCACTTACAGAAGGCCAAACTGATTTTGGTCAAAGAGAATGTCGTAATGAAAATCCAATGACTTGGATCTAAGCATGTAAAGAGAACTAAATTCTCACAGGTGGACCCATACAATTAAAGAGGCAAAGTGGAACATGAAATCTAAAGCCTACTAAGAAACATGCAATAAAAACATATGTTTCCAGATTAGGTGTCAAAGACACAAGTTTGTTGCACGTATGATAACAACCATGCTCAGAGTCTGCTCTCAAGAAAAGAGAGGAAAATTTTTCATATAATTACAAGATCTATTATGTAATTTTTGGTAATAGGTACTAGGGTCAGGTGTAGAGGACTGAAAAGAATCCTATCTCATTTATAGGCAATGGCTTTCAAGGACCTCCAGGCTTACCTCCCCAATATTACCTTCTACAGTCTCCTCTCTCTGTATCAAGAACTCTTGTGTCCTTGCCATTCTTCATGTTCCAAGAACAGTTTCAATATGGACCTCTGAACTTTCTTTCTCTCTCCTCCCCCAACTAATGCTTTCCCAAATGATATGCCGAGCTCACACCCTTATTTCTCTAAAGTCTCTGCTTGAATGTTACCCTCACATGATACCTTTAATGGATACCATATGTGCAAACTATAACCCAAAATAAAGGAGGGATATTGATTCACATTAAATTTTATGTAAATGAGAACTAGATCTTTATTTAGTTCAGCCATTGAAATTTCCAGGTTACACCAATGTCCTAAATGTCTTAATATTGTCTGTCCCTTCCTTCTTTCAAGCAGTAAGATAAAATCAAATATGGCTGAGTCCAACCACTACAAGAACTGATTTTGAATCCAGTTTCTATAGAATGAATGTATATGTAAAGTCAAGATATTTAATTCACTTGAAAGACATTTACCTTCTGTAGGGAATGCAGAATAATATAACATTTGAAATGTGCTTATACAGGCATGTAGATTAAGATTGGATTTGTAAATCATATTTATACTACCTTCTTCTCCTTGAGTAAGTCTTAAGGTCTTTTGATTGCTCACTTTCCACTTTTTGTAGATGAACTAATAACACTGCATCAAAAGCTTTTGGCAGAAATGAAGTAAGATGATATTTGCAAAACCTTTAACATAGTATACAGTCACTAAATTACATGTTTTCATGATGTCTTGTAGGATTATAAAGTAGTAGCAGTACTAAAATGACAATAATTACATATGCTGTACGTATAGGAGTACTGTGAATAGTAAATTATATATTTGAAAATGCTCTTAAATGTATATGAGGTGTTATGCATTTTTAAAGATGTTCTTTGGGAGTTTTGCCTGAAGATTGTGATTAAACTTAGTTAATTGTTCTGGCCATATATGTGAACACATTCTTTACGGTATAGGCTTCTTCCTTCTGTATTCATTATTTGGCATTGTTATTTTTGAACAGTCTATGGACATATAGAATTTGGGGGGAGTGCTACCTGAATAATTTTGTGTTGTATGTGCTCATTGTATTGAGACAGGGCAAGATTTTGTTCCCATTTCTTTATTCAATCAAAGCAGTTCCACTTTTATGGATTGTGTTAGTATTAACTTTAATTTTAAAAAATCTTCAAACTTAAAAATAAATTACCTTTCAGTAATAAACAGAAAACTGTATAGTTAAACTCTCCCATAGATAATACCTATAAAAGCTATATAGAGTATTAACAATATTGTAGGGGAATGTGGGTGGCTCAGTTGGTTGAGCATCTGATTCTTGATTTCAGCTCAGGTCATGATCCCAGAGTTGTGAGATCAAGTCCTGCATTGGACTCTGTGCTGAGCATGGAGCTTAAGATTCTCTCTCTCTCTTGGGGTGCCTGGGTGGCTCAGTTGGTTAAGCCTCCAACTTCGGCTTAGGCCCCTTGCAGTCTGTGAGTTCAAGCCTGCATCAGGCTCTGTGCTGACAGCTCAGAGCCTGGAGCCTGCTTCGGATTCTGTGTCTCCCTCTCTCTCTGTCTCTCATGCTCTCTCTTGCTCTCAAAAATAAATAAACATAACAAAATTTTTTAAAAAAATCTGTCTCTCCTCTTCCGCCCCTCTCCCCTACTAGCACCCCCCCAAATAAAATAAGAAATATTTTAATTAGGTATTGATCTAAAACAGGAAGAATCTTGAGAAGGATGACCCATAAAAGACAGGAAATGCACCATGTTGGATTTACACATTTTCAGGATTTTGCTGGAGGGCACTCCCTGATTTCTGTGGTACAGGGGGTAGGAGGTCAGCATACAGACTTTGAAACTGGTATATTAGCTGGGAAATTAAAGGGAAAAATCCCTTTAAAAAAGCGGTTGCACATGGAATAAGTGCCAAAGTCTACATATAAAATATGCAAAATTCATGATTAAAAACTGATTTAGTTAAGCATTAATAAAATAAAGAAAGCAGTGAGAAGCTGGAAAAAATGCAGAGTTTCAGTTGCTGACCATCATAAAAGAAACAGAGCTTGAAGTTTGAGTCCAACTAATTCAAACTCACTGCTTGAACAAATATCAGTACACTTAAAGAGAATATAAGTAAATAGAACCAGAACCACACAACATATTTACATTGCCCAACATGCAATAAAAATATTAGTAGTCATGTGAAGAATCAATAAAATAGGACTCATACTCAGAAAACAAAGAAGTCAACAGAAATGATTCCCAAGAAGACATACATGCTAAAATTATCAGAGAAGGGATTTAAAGCAGGTATTATAAATATACTCAAAGTCCTAAAACAAAATTTATTTACAATGAATAAATATTTGGGGGAATATGAGCAATAAAGCTAAAAAACAAAGGAAACTCTATAAAAAAAAACTAAATTAAACAACATAAATAAAATTAAAAATTCCTTGAGGGGCTAAACAGCAGGGAAAAAAGTCCATGAATGCAAAGATAGATCAATAGAACTCCTACAATATAAAAAAATAGAAAATAAATATATTACATTAACAAAAACTCAATGATCTGTAAGGCAATTAAAAAAATCAATAGAATTATATTATTATTATATGTAGAAGAGGAAGAAAATGAATATGAAGAAAAATTCAATAGTCAAGTGTTCTAAGATAGGTGTATTTATACTCCCAAAAGAAAAAAGAGAGGATATAGAAAAGTAACTTTGAAAAAAATAACAGCTAAATGTTTTTCAAATCTGATGAAAACCCTAAACGTATGGATTCAAAAATAGTGCACTATAAACTGTGTAAATGCAATCATAGTAAAGCATATCAGAGTTGAAATGACAATATCCAAAAATAAAGAGAAAATCTTGAAAGAAGCCACAGGAAACTGTCACATTATATAAGGGGGTATAAGGATATAAATGACAGCTAACATCATCAGAAGCAATAGAGGCCATTCTCCATTCAAAGCTACCAAAGCTTTTGGACAAATGGCTGATGCCAGGACCGCCACATATAAAATACTAGATGATATTATTACATCTTGTTTGGGTCAGGACATGAAAAAGTTCAAGGAAGAAACTAGGGGAATTCTCAGAAGGATCCAAAATTCAGCTAGAAGAGCTCCTACTAACCATATTAAGGACAGTTTAATGTCCCACTGAATAGAATGCAAATGTATGAGTTGATATAAATATATATACACACACATATACATATATAGAATGAAAATCTCTTCCTTACAGAATTTCAACTGAACTGTATTTACAAATATAGTATAAAAATAGTTGTAATTTCAGTAACAAATAAATTAGAAATCAATGGTTACCAAAACAGTTGAGTGATACTTTGACAATGAGCAAGACATCTGCATAGTTGCTAAAGATATTCAAACATTATTTAATAATTATAGAGAGAAAAATAGTAGCTTTATGGTGGAGAACATGGCAGATACCACCTTAATCTGGTCACCAATCTGGACCTAACTAATTCCACTAAGAGGAACAAAGCAAAATCATATTTCCTATACAGTACCCTGAAAAAAGATACATTACTTCTGTGGTATTCCTGCTATCACACACACACACACACACACACACACACACACACACACACACACACACATGTCAACTACAAGGAAAGAGCAGGCAAACACAAACTGATAGATATTTTACAAAATAACTAATTCCTCTTCAAAATATCAAGGTTAAGATACAAAAAAAAAAAGGTTGAGAAACAACTCTGGAATAAAGAGACATACATGAGTGAGTCACATGATGATCCTATGAGATTCTGGATGGGACAAGATAGGTACTAAGGATAATATTGGGAGAACTGGTAAGATTCCATTACGGGCTATGGGTTAAAATTGGAATACTATGAAATGATGGAACCATTTTTCTTGGGGACAAAATTTATATTGGCAAAAAACCCTCAAGCAATCAAAACAATATTTGAATGTAATATCTTAAAAAGCTTAATGGGAAAATCTATGATGAACAAAGTATTCATTTTTAAATAAGTGTAAGACATTTATGAGTTTTCCTTTTTGCCTTAGGCTCCAGTATGACTTGGTAAACATTGGTTGTATCAACATTAAATTATGTAATTTCGTCAACCGTTCTAAGTTTATTGAAGAGCATATACTTCCTAGGAAATATATAATGAAGAAAATTGGGATAAAGGGTCAGGTTATCTCTTACTGCAGAGAATAAAAAATGGCCCCCAAAGATATATTAAATTCCTAGTCCCCAGAGCATGTGAATATTACTTTATATTGTAAAACATGTGATTAAGTTATGGATCTAGGAAGGAAGAAGATATCCTGTATTAACAGAGTGGGCCCTAAATGCAATCATATCTCTCTTTACAGGAAAGGGATCCAGATGGAGTTTTGGGACGGAAGCAGCAGCAGTGTAAGAAAGCAAGACTGAAGGGATATGGCCACAAGCCAAAGAATGCAGACAACTACCAGAAGCTAGAAAAGACAAGGAATGGATTGTCCTCTAGAGTCTCTAGAGGTAACACAACACTGCTGAAATCTTTTTTTTTTTAATTTTTTTAAATATTTATTTATTTTTGAGAGAGAGACAGAGAGCGAGTGGGGGAGAAACAGAGAGGGAGACACAGAATCCGAAGCAGGCTCCAGACTCCCAAGCTGTCAGTACAGAGCCCGATGCGGGGCTCAAACCCACAAACCAGGAGATCATGGCCTGAGCCAAAGTCAGACACCTAACCAACTGAGCCACCCAGGCACCCCACTACTGCTGAAATCTTGATTTTAGACCTGCAAATGCCAGAAGTGTGAAATAATAAATTTCTATAATTTCAAACCATCAACTTGGGTTTTAAATCACTAAATGGTAACTTGCTATGGCAATCACAAGAAATGAAATCATTTACCCTTAAATGGTATTGGTGATAGGATGACTGATGATACAGAAGAAGGAGGGGGTGGAGAGAGTAGGAAGGAAGACAGAGAATATAACTAAAATGGGGTGCAATGCAAACAAATGCTAAATCTGGGTAGAGTGTATATGAAAGTTCTTTGAACTATCTGTAACAACTGCATGTTTGATAAATCAGAGCCAACTTAAAAAGTTCAATTGGAAAATCTGACATATGTTATTTTCTCTGTTTAAATAACCATGGCATACGAACTTCTTCTCTATATGTATCTTTAAGTCTTATATTTGTCATTTAGCTATAATATTCTTAGTGGTGTTTATAAGCATATTATTATAGTACTCAAAGGATGAATTAATTTACCAAGGGAGAATTCTTCTCCCAGGGAGACCAGCTGAGCTGACTGGCTGCTCACCAACAATGTCTTCTCCAATAGACTTCAAACTTCATAAACGTTAAGGAAAAAGAAAACTATGGCTATTTTTTTCATCAAGCATGATTCCAGGCACAAATAAGAAGCCCATTACATATTTGTTGAAAATAATCAATGAATGGATATTATATATAAATAACCAAAGCAATATTGTTTATTTCTTTCAGAGAAGTTGGTAATGTTTTCTGTCATATTTCTGTTAGGTAGAAATATATTCTAACTAGATCTTTTCATCTTTTCCCTATGTGTTTGCCTGTGGATTTATTTTTGTAACCTTTCATAATATTCACATCAAGATAATGAAGAGACAGGATTTTTATGAAATGCCACAATAATAAGGCTCTATGGGAATACTGGTTTCTAGAACATAGAGGAGAACCCCAGGGCTCAATCATTTAATGTAAAAGGACTAATGGGACCAAGGATTAAGCATCAAGAAGCTCTGTCATTTTCTATTTGTGACTCTCATTAGTGCCTTAATCTATAATATACCAAATATTATAGTATTTTATTCCATTTAATCATTTTAGTAACTCTTTAAGGTAAATATGATGATACATAATTTTAAGATGATAAAACTGATATTCAAAAGTTTTAATAGTCACCTTCTGTGACACACAGGTCATGTGTGGCAAAAAGACTGGACTTCTGGCTGCCTCTTCTGAAAAGTTAGGCACCTATACGCTGTATTATTTCCGACTTCCAAAAAAAAATGAATTAGGAGTAGATACTATCTCAGGTCCCCTTTCAACATAAATTTGAATGACTATGAGGCTTGCCAAAGGTTAAATTAATAGTAGAGAAGAGTAGTACCCAAAGTCTTTGATAGGTTTTAGTCTGAACACACACAAAAGTAGTCCAGGTCCTAATTCCATTACCCATGAATGTGATCTTATTTGAAAATAGTGTCTTTGCAGATGTCATCAAGAATATCAAGAAGAGCTCATACTGGATTTAGGCAGGGCCCAAATGATTGATGGCTCATGTCCTTAAACCTAGATGACACCAGTGGGGAGAACGTGTGAAGACAGAGGCAGAGACGAAGATGACACAAGCCGAGGAATACCAAGCATCACCTGTAGCACCCGAAGGAGCAGGTGATCGCTGAGGGCCTCTAGAAGTAACAACTCTGCTAATACCTTGATTTCAAACTTCTGGACTCCACAACTGTAAGAGAATACATTTCCGTTCCTTTAGCCACATGATTTCTAGAACTTTGCTATGGCAGTCCTAGGAAACCAATCACTTGTTTACAGTAGAAAAATTTCAACTCTTAATATTGGGTTTATTTATTTTCAGATATCCCTGAGTATTTTCTTCATGTATCAGAGCAATATTATTTTATGGTATCAATTACGCTGATTGTAAAAAAGACAATTAACTGATAAAATCTTGATTAAAGATATTTGTATTTGTAGAATACAAGTTAAATAGAAAATAATCAAATAAAAGTAAAGCACTGAATTCTAGAACATGCTGTCACTATTATCAATTAAATTAATTAGATTCTAATTTAATTAACGATTTCCTATATTTTAATATATTGGAGTTACTAGTTGTATAAACAAGGGTCTACATAAAGGGATTATTCTGAGGGTATTTTTAAAATAAATTTAAACATTTTAGTATATGTATCAATTACTCACTGCCACATAAAGTTACACAAAACCACAGAATCTTAGTAGCAAACAATAATCCATGTATGTTTTTCATATATATATGGGGTCATCTGGGTTCTCTTCTATGTTCTAGAAACCAGGGTTCCCATAGAGCCTTATTATTATGACATTTCATAAAAATCCTGTCTTTTCGTTATCTTTATGTGAATATTATGAAAGGTTACAAAAATAAATCCACATGCAAACACATAGGGCATCTCTATGTTGGCTGGGCTCACTCAAATGTCTAGACATGTCTGGGGATCAGCTAGCTTCATGTGTCATTCCACAGATCTCTTATCCTCCAGTAGGTTACCATGGGCCTCTGTCACATTTTCACGGCAATCGCAAAAGCTAAAGAGCAAGCATAGGCACCGAAGGAGGCCTCTTAAGGTTTAGATTTAGAAAAGACATGCTGTCATGTCTTCCTTGTTGTACTGACCAAGCAAGTTGCATGATCAAACCCAAAGTCAGAAAGAAAGGGCACTACAAAGAAATAGAGCAAAGGTACACGGCATGGGGAGGGGTGAAGAACTGGGATATTCAATAAAACTTATCATGTTTGTTAAGAAGAGATCCCAATCTCAATTTGATGGTCTCTTGTTCTGGTCAGTCAAATGAACATCCTTCCTGCCTACAGATCTCCAAAATACACCCCATGTCTTAAACAGCAGAAAATTTCTATCAATGTTGTTAATACTTCTCAAACTTCAGGTGTACACAAACTATATAAAATTGATTTTCTTCCTATGTCCATTTCCTTTTCTTTTATCTCTAGGTTTCTGAATATCAAAATGATTCACCACAGGAACAATAAATGTGGTTATTAAGAATAATTTAGAAGACTTAGTCAAGCACCTTGGTCACCGGAGAAAGGAAATAATTAAAATATTATTGTTTCAAACCTTTCTTCCAACACTTTCCCTCTTTTAGTTTACCAGGCAATTAAGGATTAAATCACAGGCATTTACAACTGGCACAGCTGTGAAGTTAGAACATTGCACCCCTCAGAAAATGACAAAACTGTAACAATACTGCATGAAATCTCAAGAGTCAATGGCAGAAACTGAACACTAGAGTTAGGACACAGGAAAGAATCCTATAAAGTGATGAGCCTTACAAGAGGCAATGCACGTTCTGCTTTTCAACAAAAGGTAAAGAGTAAAATCAATTACAGACGTGCTCCTATTTGTATCAAAATTTTGGATTATATAATGAAAATCTAATGCTTCTTAAAGACTTGTAACAAAAAAAGCAACCCCTGGGCCACTGCAGTGGAAAAATTCTTTATCCACAGTTCCAGGAAGCAACCAATTCAAGTCTCAATTCAATTCAACCATCTTTTCCGCCCCTCCAATTTGCCTTCTTAATTTTTCATTATTTCAAATTATCTGCTTCCTAAAATAAACTGATATTTCTTACATCCCCCAAACCCTCACCTTCACATGCATTTCTCTATCTATCCTCCAGTATGGCTCTTGTTACTGCTTTAGTTAAAGCAGTTAATGTTCAAGGTTTACATCATTATGAATACACTTTTATAAGGAGGAAGCTCAGTGTTTGTTTGTTTGTTTTCAGTTATGATATTTTCTTTCCTGGAGTAAACATATATTTATTATTTTCCTGGAGTAAACAAATTCCTCAGTTAAGTTTTCTATGTAGTTTTCACAAATCCATTCCCAGATTCTGATGGACAGATCTCTTGCTTACACATGACAGAGAATGAGTCAGTTTAGTTTCCTTTTGTTCTTCCTTTCGGAAGTGATTTTCCTCAGAATTTTAAACACATTGTTTTATGATCTTGAAACTTTGGTTTCCCTGTTGAGAACCTTGATGCTGTTCTACTTACGATTCCTTTGCCTGTAATCTCCCACTGTCTTGTATTCTCTCTATAAAGGAAAAGAATCTCCCTTTTACTACTGTTTTGAAATTTCACAATGAAATGCCTTGGTTTATCTTTGACAAATTTTCTTGAATTATTTGTTTGATAATATTCCCCTGTCATTTTCACCATAGGACTGTAAGGTCTAAACTACTATTATTAGGGTATTGGACTTTGTGAATTGAATCACTGAATTCTTAGTTGTTTTATATTGTGTATCAAATTCTCCATCTTTTATCTAAGATTTCTCTAATAGAGAGTTCCTTGATATTCTAATTCTTCTACTGAATTATTCCTTTATTATGTCCTTTAATTTCCATGCATTCTTTTTATCCTCTAAATATTTCTTTTATCTTTCTTTGTTCCATGAATGAAATTCTCTCCTAAACTTTAGAAGGAAAATACTTTGAAGTTTTCATAGCCCTAATTTTTCTTACATTTCTTCATTTTCCCCCCATTTTTCACTGTCTTTCAAATTGAAGCTTTTCCTCAAATATATAGTGAATCCTGAGTGACTAATTTTATTTTTGAATGAGCTAACACTACCTTGTAAGCTTCAAGAGCATGCAAGAAATTGACCAAGTAATTAGTCTTAGCAGAGGTTAATTAGGCTGGGAATTTTCTTTTTTTTTTAACTTTTTAACATTTATTTATTTTTGAGAGACAGAGACAGAGAACCAGTGGGGAAGGGGCAGAGAGAGAAGAAGACACAGAATCCGAAGCAGGCTCCAGGCTCTGAGCTGTCAGCACAGAGCCCAACGTGGGGCTCGAACTCACAGACTGTGAGATCATGACCTGAGCCAAAGTCAGATGCTCAACTGACTGAGCCACCCAGGCGCACTCAGGCTGGGCATTTTCAACCTTTAATAGGAAACTACAACTATTAGTAGATATAAGTTTTATCCCTTTAGTTGGATGGTCTCACCAGAGAAATCTTTCAATTTCTTAATGTAGAATATACTGTTCTGCAAACTTCAGAAATCTGTGTGGTCGTGCTTGGTTATATTTCATAGACAGAAGAGTCTAATTATATTTTCAAAATATCATCATGTTTTCATTACCTTTCATATGGACACATTTCAAAATACCGTCAATCTCTAAATATTTCTGGGGTTCTTCAGAGATAATATGAATGCATAAAGTTCAGACATTAATTTAACCAGTCACTAGAGTTCAGGAAAAACTCACACACTTGTTTCCCAGACTCTAAACTCTTGGTACAAATGTCTATTTTGGCCTTCTCTCCATCATGAGGGTCCAAATTCTTTTTTATTATCACTATATTTTTAATTTTAATTCCAGTGTAGGTAATATACAGTGTCATATTAGTTTCAGGTTAATAACACAATGAGTCAACTCAGTGCTCTTCATGATAAATATACTCTTTAATCTCCATTACCTATTTCACCCATCCCTCCACCCGCCTCCCCTCTGGTAACCATCAGTTTGTTCTCTATAAGAGTCTGTTTTTGGTTTCTCTCCTTTTTTTGTTAATTTGTTTTGTTTCTTAAATTCCACACATGAGTGAAGTCATATGGTAACTGTCTTCCTCTGATTGCTTTGTTTCACTTAGCATTATACTCTTTAGCTGCAAATAGCAAGATTTCATCTATTTATGGCTGAATAATATTCCAGTGTGTGTGTGTGTGTGTGTGTGTGTGTGTGTGTGTGTGTGTGTATCATATCATCTTTATCCATTAATGTTATCAATGGACACTTGGTCTGTTTACATAGTTTGGCTATTGTAAATAATTCTGCAATAAAATCAATCTTTTCAAATTAGTGTTTTTTATATTCTTTGGGTGATCATAGGGTACCCAAGATCATAGGGTAGTTCTAGTTTTAATTTTTGAGGAACCTCCTTACTGTCTTCCACAGTGGCTGTGCCAGTTTGCATTACACATGCACGAGGGTTCCTTTTTCTCCACATCCTCATCAATGCTTGTTGTTTCTTGTGTTTTTCCTTTTAGCCACTCTGACAGGTATGAAATGATATCTCATTGTTGCTTTGGTTTGCATTTCCCTGATGATTGGTGATACTGAACATCCTTTCATGTGTCTGGTGACCATCTGGATGTCTTTGTTGAAGAAATGTCTGTTCATGTCTTCTGCCCACTTTTTTAAATGGATTATTTGTTTTTTGGGTGTTGAGTTATCTAAGTTCTTTATATGTTTTAGATACTAACCTTTTATTGGATATGTCATTTGTAAATATCTTCTCCCATTCAGTAGGTTCTTTTAGTTTTCTTATTTCTTTTACTGTGCAGAAGCTTTTTGTCTTGATGAAGTCCCAATAATTTATTTTTGCTTTTGTTTCCTTGCTTCTGGAGATGTATCTAGTAAAAACTTGCTAAGGCTAAGGCCAAAGAGGTTGTTGCCTGTGTCCTCTAGGATTTTGATGGTTTTCTGTCTGACATTTAGGTCTTTCATCCATTTTCAATTTATTTTTGTGTATGGTAAAAGAAAGTGGTTCAGTGTCATTCTTCTGCATGTGGCTGTCTGGTTTTCCCAACACCATTTGTTGAAGATATGGTCTTTTTTCCACTGGATATTCTTTCTTGTTTTGTTGTTTAATTGGCCATATAGTTGTGGGTTGATTTCTGGGTTTCTATTTTGTTTCATTGATCTATATATCTATTTTTGTGTCAGTACCATACCATTTTGATTACTATAGCTTTGTAATAGAACTTAAAGTCTGCAATTATGATACCTCCAGGTTTGTTTTTCTTTTTCAAGATTGTTCTGGCTATTCATGTATTTCTTTGCCTCCATACAAATTTTAAGATTGTTTTTGTTCTGTGAAAAATGCTGTTGGTATTTTGATAGGGATTGCATTAGATCTGTAGATTGCTTTGGGTAATATGGACATTTTAACAATATTTGTTTTTCCAACTCATGTTAGCAGAAATATATTTCCATTTGTTTATATTATCTTCAATTTCTTTCATTAATGTTTTATAGTTTTCAGAGTATAAGTCTTTCACTTCCTTAAGTTTATACTTAGGTATGTTATTATTTTTGGTGAAATTGTAAATGGGATTGTCTTCTCAATTTCTCTGTGGCTTCATATTAGTGTACAGAAATGGAACATATTTCTATACATTGATTTTATCCTGCAATGTTACTGAATCCATTGATCAGTGTTAGTTTTTCAGTGGAGTATTCAGGGTTTTCTAAATATAGCTTCATGTCATGTGCAAATAGTGAAAATTTTATTTTTTCCTTACCAATTTGGATTCCTTTTATTCCTTTTTCTTCTGATTACAGTGGCTAATAGTTCCAGTAATATGTTGAATAAAAGTGGTGAGAGTGGACATCCTTGTTTTCTTCTTGACTTTAGGGTCAAGAATGGATACTGTACTTATCAAATGCTTTTTATGTATCTATTGAAGTGATAATTTTGTTTTTACCCTTTTTCTTATTGATATGATGTATCACACTGATTGATTTGCAAATATTAAACCAGCCTTGCATCCCAGTAGTAAATCCCACTTGATTACAATGAATGATTTAACATATTTTTGGATTAGGTTTGCTAATATATTCTTGAGGATTTTTGCATTTATGCTCATCAGAGATACTGACTGTAGTTCTCCTCTTCCTCCTCCTCCTTCTTCTTTGTAGTGTCTTTATCTGGTTTTGGTATCAGGGTAATGCAGGCTTCATAGAATGAATTTGGAAGTGTCCTTTCCTCTTCTATTTGTCAGAATAGTTTGAGAATGGATATTAACTCTTCTTTAGATATCCTGTAGAATTCACTTGTGAAACCATCTGGTTCTGGACTTTTGTTGTTTTGGTTTTTTTTATTACACATTCAATTTCATTGCTAGTAATCAATCAGTTCAAATTTTCTATTTCTTCCTGATTTGTTTTGGTAGGTTATATGTTTCTAGGAACTTATCCATGTCTTCTAGGTTTTCCAACTTGTTGGCATATAATTTTCATAATCATCTACAATTTTTTCTGTGGTATCTGTTATTTACTTTCTTTCCTTTGTGATTTTTCTCATGAGTCTGGTTAGAGGTTTATCAATTTTGTTGATCTTTTCAAAGAACCAGCTCCTGGTTTCATTCATTTATCCTATTGGTTTTTTGTTGTTGTTTAGTTTCTGTTTCATTTATTTATGCTCTAATCTTTATTATTTCTTTCCTTCTCCTGGTTTTGGGCTTTCTTTTTTCTTTTTCTAGCTCGAGGTTGGGTTATTTGAGATTTTTCTTGCTTCTTGATGTAGGCCTGGATTGCTATAAACTTCCTCTTCGAATAGCTTTTGTTGTTGGACTGTTGTATTTTCATTTTGTCTGTTTGTATTTTTTATTTCCTCTTTGATATCTTCATTGGCCCATTCATTGTTCAGTAGCATGTCAGTTATCCTCCATGTATTTGTGCTCTTCCCAGATTTTTTTTTCCTGTGGTTGATTTCTTATTTCATAATGTTGTGGTCAGAAAACAAGCATGGAATGACTTCCATCCGTTTGAATTTGTTAACAGACTTGTTTTGTGGCCTAATATGTGATCTATTCTGGAGAATGTCCCATGTGCACTTGAAAACAATGTGTATTCTATTTTAGGATGAAATATTCTGAGTATATCTGTTAAATCCATCTGGTCGAATATGTCATTCAAAGTCATTGTTTCCTTATTGATTTTGTGTTTAGATTATCTGTTGTCTATTGATGTATGTGGACATTTGTATAAAGTATCTTCTGCTCTGGGATTTCAAACAACTTTACAATGATAAGATTATTATCTATTTGGGGTTTTTTTTAATTTATTTTTTTGATGTTTATTTATTTTTGAAGGACAGAGAGACAGAGCATGAGGGAGAAGGGGCAGAGAGAGAGGGAGACACAGAATCTGAAGAAGACTCCAGGCTCTGAACTGTCAGCACAGAGCCTGATGTGGGGCTCGAACCTGTAAACCATGAGATCATGACCTGAGCTGAAGTCGGAGGCACAACCAACTGAGCCACCCAGGTGCCCCAAGAGTATTATCTATTTGTATCCATGGGTCAAGGTGAGCCTAGGATCCTGCTACTCAGCCATCTTTCCCATAAGTCCCCCATATTCCTTCTTTTAAATTCTACTCTCTCATTAGCTTTGCTGGGGCAGGTAAGAGTCGGATTAAAACGTATTTAATGTATTAACTGAAATAGCGAAGGTTAATAAATGAAATGTATTTTCTTAAATTTGTCAATGTATTTTTCAATAAACTTATTCAACAGTATTTATTAAGATATTAAGTTCTAGGCACTCATCTAGGCAACTGGAGTATATTAGAAACAAAAGTTGTCAATCATATACAGTTTATATTTTAGTGGGCGGTTAGAGCAGTGTAAGACAGAAAATATAGAATAAACATTATAAATTACATATTATGATAGAATAGGTATTAAATATAAAAAATAGGGTAAGAGCAGTTAGGAATATTAGGAATAGACAGTTAACTGGCAGTTATGGCATCAAGTAGGATTATTACATCTGGCGCCATTAAGTAAATATCTTGAGCAGTGATTTAGTTGGAAAAAAAACAATCCAGGAGAAGAATCAGCCAATGGAAAAGCCGTAAGGCAGGAATATACTTAGAATGCTTGAGATAAAAACAAAGGGCCCAGAGGAGTAGAAACACCAATTAAAGGATAATAATAAAATATGAAGCCAGAAATGAGGTTATATATAATAGGTTTATTCTTTGAGAAACCGGAAACCACTTTAGAGTTTTGATAGAGTTTTGATATAGTTACATAATACTCTGACAACAGGATGACTCTAGATGCTGATATTACAATGGTGTAGGTAAGAAATGTTTATGACTCAGATCAGGGAGACAATCATGGAAGGTGAGAAGTGTTTGGATTCTAGATTATACATATATAATAAGATTTGCTAATAAACTGGAGGTACTGTTGTGGGGGAGATGTACAGGGGGTCTTAGTTTATTTTTCTAGAAAGAGGAGTAGAGTTATCATTGAAGTATAATACATTTTTTTAATTAAAACATTTTAATGTTTATTTATTTTTGAAAGAGACAGGGCATGAGCAGGGGAAGGGCAGAGAGAGAGAGAGAGACAGATTCTGCACCAGGCTCCAGGCTCTGAGCTGTCAGAACAGAGCGGGATGCGGGGCTCAAACTCACCGACTTTGAGATCATGATCTAAGCCAAAGTTGGACGCTTAATCGACTGTGCCACCCAGGCGCCCCCAATACATTTTTTTTAAATCAATAAAATAAGTAGTTTTGCTGGAGAAGAGCAGAGTTCAGTTTTGGAAGCTGAAATGGAGAGGTCTATAAGACATAAACTGGCAGCCAGATATTGGAATCCAGAGTTTGTAAGAGAGCTCAACTGGAGATTTACACAGGTGATTACCAGATTCCATATGATACTAAAAGGTGTGAATGGGAAAAGTGGTAACTCTCATTTTGATAGAGAAGATTTCAAAACTCTGAGTGCTGGAGAACTCCAATGTTAAGGGGAAAGGGGAAGAATTAACAAAAGAGCCTGATGAGGAACAGCTAGTTAGGTGTGAGAAAAGGCAAGAGTATGCTTCCCTGCAAGCCTTATGAAAACCTATAGAGAAGGAAGAATCCATGTGTGTTAAGTAAAACGAGGACTGAATTTTGAATTGAGAAGGTCATTTTTTACTCTGAAAAAGATAATGGTAAGTGAATACTTAGGAACAAAGCCTACATGGAGTAGGTTTAAGAAAGGGTGATTGTACAGGCACTGCTTATTGGTGAGTAGAGATAATTTTCAAAGACTTTTGTTTACTCTGAGATAACTGTAGACTCACACTCATTTTTATGAAATTCAGAAAGATCCCAGGTATGCACTCTGTCCAATTTCCCCAAATGATATGTTTTATAACTATATTACAATATCACAAAAATATTGATATTGATATAGTTAAGATATGGCACAATTCTATAAGGATCCACACTAATCTCTGTACAGTTCTTTTTCTCAGACAATTGCAATATGTTTCTATAATAGTTGCTATGATTGGTACCTTATGTTTGATCTACATATTTATATCTTGTAAAATAATTTGATACATTAAATGTCCTAAAATATTAAAGTTGGGTAAAATTAAGAAGGGAAAATTAAGTATTAACACCTCATATTGGTTACTTTTGCTACAAATACTAAGTTTAAAACATTCTTTAAGAAACAAGTCTAAAAGTTGTTCAAAATAATTAGAAACTGAAATTTTCACTTATGAAGTACTGAACTGATAATTATGTATTAAATTTAAGTTCTTAAATATTAAGAAACTATACCATGTTATGATGCTTAGTTTTTGATAAAAATGAAGTTAGACTTTGTAGGTTATTTTCAAAAGGTCTAAAAAGTATTTCATCCTAGTTCATAGAAAATATTCTATATATTATAAATATATACAAGGAACATTCTTTTTGATTCATATATTGGAAAATCTGATGAATGGACCATTCAGCAATGTGGCTGTTAAGCAAATTGTGCTTTTGCAAATCAGCCTAAATCCATGATGCACAACTGCAAATAGTTTGTTTGTGATTGTAATAGTAATCCTGTATTTACTTATCCATATGAACATTTATGAAGTACTTGATATGTTTGCTACAGAGCAAATGTTGAAATAGAAAGGAGACTAATATATATCCTTTGTTCTTGAAAGTTATAATCTAGCAAGAGAAAGAAGCATATTAACATTACTCACAATAAATGTGATAAATACTACAAAACACAAAAACAAAAGTCCAGAAGAATACAGAACCAGGGTCTGCCAAAGGTCACTGTTGGAAGACTCACAGTGATGTCTTTTTGTCTGGACCTTGTAATGGGGGATTTGGTAGGTACAGAATCATGGAAAAGACAACCTGGAATTATAAGAGGGTCTGACATTTTAGAAGCACATTATTTTAAAAGTGTGTATGTGATCTTGTGCTTTAAATACCTGAAAAGGGGTTTTCTTTGGCAGAGGAGTATTTTCAGGCAAGAAATAAGGGGATTAACTCTAGGCAGGATGAGAAAGATAACAAGGAGGGATTCAAGAGATGCTGTTTAAGGTAGGAGCCAATTATGTACTCACAAAAGCCATGATGGGGAATGGAGCATGGCTGCTTAAAGGAAAAGGGTAAGGATGAATCCAGGTATGTTATTCAGTTGGTTGATTCTGGATTTCTAAGTTGGGTGAATGCTTTGTTTGATATCATTAACTGCAGATGGCATTCAAAGGAAAAAAAAAAACAGGTAAAGATGGACTTTGAGAAATAATATATGTGTAGGAGTGGGATTCATGTTGGAGATGTCTACAACCATCTGGAAAGCTCTATGAGAAGTTCAAGGGCTTTAGCTCCGGAAATGTGAATTCACTGGTTGTTTTTATTGCTTCATAACAAGTTTACCACCAACTCTGTAACATAAAGCAACACCAATTTATTATCTCAGCCTCTGTAGATCAGAGGACTGGGCAGGATCTGGCTGAGTTCTCTGCTCAAGGCCTCACTAGGATGAAAACAAGGTTTCAACCAACCTGCATTCTTACTTAGAGGCTTAACTAGGGAAAGACTCATTTCTAAACTTTCTCAAGTTGGCAGATTTTAATTCCTTGCAGTTGTAGGTTTCCGCAAGTTTGCTTCTTCAAAGCCAGCAATAATGAGAGTTTCTGCTACTCTGAAGCTCTACTTGAAAAAAGCCTGGCCCTTCTTTTAAACCTAGCCCTCTTTTCACCTGTAAATTCAGGATACCCTGGAAGATATATCTTTTGATTAACTCAAAGATAACCAATTTGGGACCTTAATTACAGCTGCAAAATCTCTTCAACGGTGTCATATTCTTTTGTTTAGAATCAAGTCACAGGTTTTGCCTATACTCAAAAGAAGATAAATTCTTTATTCACTGAGATCCTCTTAGCGTATGACCTTTACAACTATCATCTATGGTAATTTATCAGTGGAAATGAGATAATCCAGGGAAAATATGTAAAGCAAGAGTAGCTGAATGACATAAAGGAAAAAATTGTTCTTTATAAGTGAGCACCATAAATATACGACATTCAGATGCAATTTTACAGGGGTATGTGTTAATGATATATTAATAGAATTATATATTCTAGACCTTAAACCACATTAATCTCATTTTAAAGTGAGTTTGGAAATTACCTTGGAGTCTGGTAGTATAATTTTACCATTTCATCAGGTAGGTAAATATCAAGAAATAAGCAAATTGCCATGTTGTGTGCAATTATTTAAAATACAAATATATGACACATGTTCACTCTGTTGACTATATTCCAGTCTTATTTCTACTAAAACATGTAGGCATTTTAGGAAAAAATTACAATTTTTCAATTTTATGGCAACTTAATCATCTAGTAAATGGTCTAGGATGAGGAAAGGAAATGTGGTTATTTGGTCTTTAATACTGAGTATTGCTTTAACTCATTATCAAAACTCTAGAAATGTGGGAGTATATCATTCTTATTCTGATAGCAAAGGCCCACAAGGCATTGAATGCAATTCATTCTACTTTCATGATAGAAATCAAAATACATTTATATTTGAGATGTGTATGGAATACTCACACTCAATAAAAGTATGTAAAATGAGTTTATAAACTGTATTTGAGCAGAAAATATCTATATCTGAACTTGATTACTTTTTTCACAGATATAAAAATACCACAGTCACTACAGCTATAGTCAGAATAATTCACTGAGTGGATTTCCAGTGAAGCAATTCAAAGTCAAGAAGTTAAAGATTTAATAATATCTTTATTAAGTGATGATACAAATGCTCTAAAGTACTAAGTCCAAGAGACAGTAAGGAATAAGATCAATCCACCTTATTAATACAGATTTAGAATTCTGTCTAGAGTAGTAGTATCTGGTCTAAAACTATTTCTTGAGTTCACAATGATCTCTTTCCTCCTAACTTGCTTTTTCTATTTATATATAAATGGTATTAGTTTTCATTTGCTACAAGTAACACAAACTTAGAGACTTAAAACAACCTACCTTCATTTTCTCACACTTGCATGGGTCAGGAGTCTAGGTATGGCTTAACTTGGCTCTCTGACCTGGGCCTCACAAGGCTGCAGTTAAGATTTTGGCATCCTGCAGTTTCTCTGTAGTTTGGAGCTGTCTTCTGAACTCACATGGTTGCTGGCAGAATTCAGTTCCCTGTGGCTGTAGGCCGAGATCCCTATTTTTCAAATGACTGTCAGGCAATGCCCCTCTGAGTTTCACAGGCTGCTCCCAGTTCTTTACTCCAAGGCCTCTGCACTGGCCCTTTGACAATATGGCAGCTTATGTCTTACACCCAACAAGATCCTCTCCCTGCTCTTTGGAGTCTCTCACTCAGGGAAGCCCTAAACCCTTCTTTAAAGGGCTCACCTGATAAATCAGTCCCACAAAGAATAATCTCCCTGTGGGTGATAATCACCAGTAGGTGATTTAAGAAGCCACCTTCTCCCTACACTCCATTCTAACCCATTCTCAATGTTCTTCTTCCTTAAATTCAAACTAAACAATATAAAACTACTACATAAAATCAGAAATTCCTCATTGACTTAAACAACAAGTCAAAATATGGAAAGCCTCTTGATCTACCACCTGCATACATCTGAAGTCTCTTTCTGTCCACTCCCTTCCCTGCTGACCAAACCACCTATATACCTGTTGAAGTCCTTGGATTAAGGCATATAAACATTCAGGTTTCTTTGTTCAGGCAGTATATACTCACACATTTTATATATATATATATATATATATACACACACACACACACACACACACACAAACACACACATACTACTTTGTGGATAGATGTGCAATTTAAGATGGTGAAAATATTCTCTTTGTTATTTGAGAACTTCACATTTTTATCTTTCATATTATACTATGATACATCTGGAATTGATTTTTGTATATTATTTAAAGTAGAAGTCAATATTTCTTTCTTTCCATATGCAATTATTCTAGCATACTTCATTGAAAACGTTTTTCCCATTTTATGAAAGTAATAACTGTAGTAAATTGCATGGTAAAATATGTAAAGATATTTTTGTACACTCCATTTCTTCTGTTTTCATACTTGTCTATTCTTGTACCAATACCACATTTACTGTAACTTACAATAAATCTTTATATCTGGCATGTATATCCTTCAACTTTGTTCTTCTTATTCAGTAATAATTTTCCTTATAATCGTCAGTGAATATTTCTGTATAAGTTTTGGAGTATGTTTGTTAATTCAATTTAAAAATGCTGGAATTTCTACTGGAATTTCATTGAATGTGTAGATGAATCTGGTGAGAAATGTCAAGTATTTCGTTTATGCAATTTGGTTCAGTTACTCTCAGAATAGCTTGTACTTCTCTGTGAAGATGGCTTAAACAGTTTTTCTATATCTCTTCCTCTATTATGTTATTCTGTGCTATCTTAGGAGGTATCATAAAAAAAAAAAAAAACAGCTAAAAGCGGACAAATGGTTTTAAAATCCACTTCAAGAATATGTACCAAATTGACCAATACACATATGAGGGTGCTCAGCATTATTATTATTCAGTAAATTCCTATTAAAGCTCTGGTTAGTATACAAGTACTTGATCCAGCCATGGCTGTAATGAAGGGGAAAAAAAACCCAACACTACCTTTGTAATAGGCATTTGTGGTGTGTGTGTGTGTGTGTGTGTGTGTGTGTGTGTGTGTGTGTGTGTGCGCACGCGCGCGCGCGCGCGCGCATACATGCGTGCGTGTCTGTGTGTGTGCTATTTTAATCCGGTTTTGAGGCTAGAAATTGGTTAGTTCTGCTTCTTGAGCTGCTGATTAAGTCCACATACCCAGCCACTTCCCCTACTGGATTCCTACACTCTGGGTCAATATACCTCCACCTTGATCATTCAGGGACAGATATCAGACATCAGAGACAGCTGCTTCTTCTCCATGCATATAAGAATACTCAGTCTTATACACATACCTGGATGTGTTTATGAAACTGCATCTTAATTGAACTACATAATATCCTAAAATTTCTATGGGTATTTCCTCACTAATATTCACTCTGAAATAGATTCCCACATGCCCCAAAGAGGGCATAAGTGTGCATGACAAGGCAATGCATGAATGAGTTTTTTTAAAAAGTCATTTTTTTAATGTATATCAATTCATTCAGATAGTGATAAAAATATTTCAAGTGGATTTTTTTAGCCTTTTGTATAGTTATCCTATACATAGAGCAGCAATAATTATGGTTCCAACCAGTTTCTGGTTCTTTGTTCTCAACTTGTGATGAAGTTAATTCCATTTGACCAGTAAGTAGATTGTTGGTGTCAGCTTTAGATACTCCAATTTCCTTCATAAAAGAAAAAATGTATTTAAAACAATTCTTACTAGAATATCCAACAATTTGTGTTAGGAAGATGCAGTTATATAACTATGATTTTGGTTGCTACTGAAATAGTGTTACATTGATCTGATATAGCTAAACCTTTTCTTGTTAACCATTATCAGTTTAATAAAAATCAGGTTTAAGAATTCAAACTTTGAAAATTTAGTTCTTTTGGAATTTATTCTCCATTCTACTTCCCAAGTTCTACTTTTATTCACTACCTTTTCCATAACTATTCATTATCTCTTCCTAAGTTTACTGTGACTCATGTCTGTGGCTCTTAACATTTGGGGTTGTGACAACTTTCATAATAGCAAGTTCACTTTTATTAGGTATTATCCAAATATTCTCATTTGAAATTCTATCTCAACTGAAAATGTCAAATGGACTCTTGATTATCAGAATTAACGAAATATGTCCATCTTACTTATTTCTTCTACAGAATTAAGGAGAAAACCCAAAGGTCATCTTGGCAGTCCCTCTGACAAAAAGCTACCCCTGTCAGTCTTCTTGCAAACCAGACAAAATTTATTGACAATGCTCAAGTGAACAGATTGCCAAATAAGCACTTGTAGTTTTGAGTCAGGTCATTTGATCTCCATTATATAATTAAGAAATAGCAGTTTTAGCACTGTACCTTTAGAATTATATAATAGTTTTCAAATGTGGCTTTTTCTTGAAGACCCTTTTTAGATGATGCGATAGTGCGAAAATAGTTTTTCATCATTAAAAGCAGTGAATAAATCAAACATGTAACTCACAGCAAATTATTATCAACTACTGATTTGTTCACAATTAAATAAAAATTTACTATGAAGAAAAATAATAAAATGTATAAACTGAATACATCTTTACCTGCATTTTATATAGTATAGTACAGAATATAAAATGTTCAATGTGATTGAATTTTCAATCTTCAAAAAAATTTTTTAAAGATTTTTTATTTTTGAGAGAGAAAGCACGAGTAGGGAAGGGGCAGAGAGAGGGGGACAGAAGATCTGAAACAGGCTCTGTGCTGACAGCAGTGAGCTCCATGTGGGGCTAGAACTCAGGAGCTGTGAGATCATGACCTGTCTGAGCCAAAGTCAAATGTTCAACTGACTGAGCCACCCAGGTGTCCCTGTTCAAAATCTTTTTTAATCTACTCAATGCATACAGTATGTGTGCTTCCCCAAGATCCTTTTATATTTGATAGAACTTATATTTGATCTATAAATTACTGCCTTATTAGATATTTAAAATATTCATATTATTCAAAATTTCTTTAAATAATTTTACATAAATATAATTTAATTAACTATAAGACTGTAAAAAGCCAAGAAAGGAACACATTTAAAGTACAGAGGCTAATCTAATCCAAAAAATGGTAGTACCACAAAAGTTAAAAATATGTTGGTTTTAATCTTTTGAATATAGAAATATAATTGTTTAACAATTATTTTGTGATTCCATGAATAGACAATGGCCATACATGTATCTTTGTACATATTTAAAGGAACTAACAGCTCACTTCTAAGAAAACATGCATGATATGACATGTCAATATCTGCTTTAAGTAGTCCTTAGTCTATTAATATTTAGTCCTTAGTAAATAGTAAGATGTTGTAAAATATTGCACAACTCATGAAAGTAAAATAATTTATGTTGTAAAAAAATAATCTTCAATATCCTAATACTATGAAAGAGAATACTCTTTAAAAATAAGTACTATAACTGACAAGTGATATTTGACACTATATAGTAGATTTCAAGATAATTTCTCCTGTTCATGAAGGCATATAAACGAACATTTTATGTTATATATCAAGAGTCTACACTCTCAGTAGAGAAACTGAGGATCAAAATCAGACAGATATAGAACTGCTCTCTGAATTCAAAACTGTTCCTTCCAGGTTAAGTTTCATATACTGTATAGACTGTATAGGGAAGGTCAAGAAAGTATGATTAATAGTAATCACAGGTAACATTTACTGAGCAATGATAATAATCTCTGTGCTGTTCTGTTACCAGGAATATGTAATAGAATTCTCATTCCAATCTGAGGAAATAGTTAATATTATTAAATCAACTTTAGACATGAAGATACTAAGGTTCAGAGCCCTGACTTCCATTTGTTAATGTGAATTGGAGTCACTAGGGGAACTTATTAACAGAGTGCTGGGCTTTGACCCCCAAGTTATAGACCCAAGAGTTTACCTTGCTAACAATTTCTAGGCAATGGCAATGCTGCTAGTTCAGGGACCATACTTTGAGCATGAAGAATTTAGAAAGTAACAAACTTCCCAAAGCAAATGAGTGGGGAACTGGTAAAGTTGAGGTCCTACCCTTGGCTATCTGACTCCAAAGTGTTTTTGATTTATAGAAAAGTCTCCGGTCTAACAGCAAAGCAAACAGCCACCTCAGTAGCTCAACTGGTATCCTAATAAAAGAGAGATTACAATACAGTGTAATTATTTTGTAATTATCATTTTATACTAATTATTTATAATTATTTTGAATTATTTACATACAAAACATACTAACAGATTATACGAATTTTAATTTGGAGTGTTAGAAGAGAGCTCTGTGGTTAATGACCTCAATGCCATCACCTCTTTCACGTGCTATGGCCCAATGCAGGCATCTTTTGAAAACATTAGTGTACACAGTTCATCCGATATCTGTTTGAGGATATTTTAAACGTAGGATCTATGTCTTCTTTATCTGAAACATTTACCATCTGATTTCTCTCATTCAGTAGCGCCAGTTCTGCCATCTGGGATTTCATAAATAGCAAAGAAGAATGACTTCTAATTCAATATATCTTTGATGATATAAGCCTCAAAGATACTCAAGTGGCATTAAAAATTTAATTTCACCATTCAAATAAGTGTCTTTCAACCACCACCATGTCCATGCTTTGATTAAAATTCTTTGATACTTGATTCTCACTGCTCTCCAGCAAGCAGTGTAACCAGGTACTGTGGTCCATGAGTATTAAATACTGTTTCTAACCTCCCTCTTCAGACACATGGAAAAGACCATGTGAGGTTGTAATATGTGCCAACATCAGGTTTTCATGTGTGCCAAGCATTTTGCCCTCATGAAATCTTTACGCCTGAATTTTTTTTTATTTGCCACTTTTATCTTGATACTTTTGAGCCATCCTTTCCATTTCAGCTCAGCAACATTGTCTCCTGGAATTTTGCTTCAATTTCCTTTTTTTATAGCATCACGTGTCTCTTTTTGCCAGCATCCTTCCATTTGAAGTTATATACATCAGATTTTATTAAATACCTGATATTAAAAATATACTGTGTTATTACTTTCAGAGACATATTATATCTCTAAACAATAAATTATGAAGTCAAGGATTCTGTTTAATTTTGACTAACACTATGCCTACAAATTTTATCATGGGGATTATTATGAATGATTGAATTTATGTAAAATGATGATTTTGGAAATGATGGTATACTATTCTTAAATTTACTTCTCTTTTAAAATACTTCTTTCCAAAATTTATTATCAGCTAATTCCTACAGCTGAGAGCAGGTGACTAGAAGAATAAGAAAAATGCCTTTTTAATACGGCCTTCCTGACAAACAAAATATATAACAGTATATAACGTTGCAGGGTTAGGGGTCAGACTACTTGGATTAATTTCTGACTATTAACTTAAAACTAGTGAGACCCTGGACAAATTACATCACCTTCTAAACTTTAGCTTCTTTATCTTCAAAATTGGGGTTATAACAAGATGTCACACAAGTTTTATGAGGACTATGTGGCATAATAGGCTCAAAGTGCTTAACATGGGCTTAAATCTATTGTAATTACTGAATAACTGCTGCCTACACAATTATACATTTAAAATATTAAAATACATGCATATCACACACATATCTTCTACCATCACTGCAATGTCCTGAAACTGAAATTTAAGTCAGTCTTCCCAATCCCTGTGAGGGTGGTGGGTTGCTTTATTCATCTAGGTATCTCTTTTTATAAAATAAACTCTCACAAAAAATGTGTCTCAACTGTCTCTTGGATGGAAAAATTAATGTGATGATTAAACATCAAGTGAGAGACTTAAAATTGAGCACCTCTATATGAAAATTGTTAAGTACAAAACAGATTAACAAAGTAGAAGTTTCTTTGTAGGGCATGTATAAAACACATGTTTTCTCTTCACATTTCAGAAAGTAACTTTAAAGATAGAGTCCTCCAAACAGATGTAATAACTAATTACCAAATTACCTTCTAATTAATAAAGGTGTCAACTCATCAAAAAATAAAGTAGATTATTAAACATATTTTTGTATCCTTTTCCCTAAAAGTCTATGGTTGACCCACAGAAAACAGAATTAAATATTTTGAGTAGCTATCCAATTAAAATATGTTCTATTGCTTTAGAAATATTGCGTAATTAACATATGAGTAGTTTATTATAATAGCTCTGAGTATTCTCCAATACTCTAAAAGCATTTTTATTTTTTTCTAACATAAACACAAGTAATAACCCACAGTATTTAAAGATTTCAATGTAAACCTATGGGTTCTTATGTTATTAATCTTCCCATGCTCCAAGTGATTCAGTTTATTATTTGTATTTGAAATCCATAAATCTAATTCTTTGCCAGTGCCAAACTCAAGACATCACTTTTACTATTATTCATGAAGTTTCTGAAAAGTGAGATTATAAACTACCAGAAAGAGTTTCCAAGTTATCTATTACAAGTTTTGTGTGTCATAGTGGGATCACTGTACCATAATTCAATTTGATGTATGAGCTTTAAACTATACTCAAAAAAAGTTATTTAACTGTTGAATTTAGTTTTGAAATCATTGTAATAGTATCTGATTCATATTTAAAGATATTTGATATGTGCATTATTTTAAGTGCTTATACACAATTTGATTATTTTTGGTCCATTATTCTGATGGTATTTTGATGTAGGATATTCATTTATTTAGCACTCACTTGGCACTTCATACTATTTTAAAAATTATATTCAATGGCTGGGAATCCTGGGTGGCTCAGTCAGTTTAGTGTCCGATTCTGGCTCAGGTCATGATCTTGTGGTTCATGGGGTTCGAGCCCCGCAACGGGTTCTGTGCTGACAGCTCAGAGCCAGGAGTCTGCTTCAGTTTCTGTGTCTCCTCTCTCTGTCCCTCCCCCACTCGTGCTCTGTCTCTCTCTGGCTAAAAAATAAATAAACATTAAAAACATTATATTCAATTGCTTATATGACTACTCAGGAGGTTTTAAACTTTTATACTCATTTTAAATTTGTAATTTGTCTGAAATGTGTGAAGAAAATTAAATTAAAATACATCCAGGGAATTCCTCACTGATCTAAAATTATTAGTTGGGTGTATATATGAGGAACAATGACAAGCTCTCGATAACTTACATTTTCATTGTTAATTATTTTAGTTTATACTGTCATCTTTGATGTCTGTAATAAGAACTTTCTTCTTTACCAACAACTTTCTTTTGAATTTGAATAACATTGATTACTTTCATTCTTTTCAATGAAGTTGAACATATCCCTCCCCTTTCATTGCTTTTCCTTTTATGTTTGTTCACTTATATTTACAATATTCTTATCTAGTTTGCTCACACCAAATGCCTGGGTACAAAGCCTGCCAGTTATTTCTCTGTTGTGTATCAGAAAACACACACACACACACACACACACACACACACTGCTGGTATTCTTAGATAATTTTAAATTTATTCAAAGCTAAATGCATATATTGACCTCCATGCTGGAGATTAGTGACTTTAAAAATAACAATATCAATATCAAGTACATAAGTACTTACTTCTAGTTTTCTTCTCTCCCACAGTATGAACTGAATTTTGGAGGAAATAAAACTTATCTTATATTTGGTATTTTCAAATACAGTGATTATTAATCAAGATTATCATCATCATCATTTATGAAAATAAACTGCCAAAATAAATCCCGAGCATCAAGAAAAATCACATATTATATGATACAGAGAGCTGGATTAATTAACATAATTTGTATGAATTCTTTTAAAGCTAAGTGATAAGTTTTGATTTCCTATAGAAAATGTTATTGGACCAAGAATCTGGGAAAGATGGCCCAGTAGAAGGATCCTAAGATCACCTCATCCCTTGGATACAGCTAGATTACACTCACATCAGTATATAAATAAAGCCAAAAATGCCCAAGACTTTCAGAACTCCACAACTAAGTGTAAATAAGACGTCACACCAAAGAGGGTAGAAAGGCAGAGACAGTGATATTGTATTCATTCAGAATGAATGAAATAAATGCAAAATTTATTTGAATAAATGATAGCTAAAAATGTCCCAAATAGGGGGAAAGAAACAAAAATCCAGATCCAGGAAGAAAGAGAGATTCCCCCTACAAAATCAAACCAAGGCAGTCCACACCAAGACAAAAAGTAATTCAGATGGGAAAAGTAGTGATGAAAGGAGAATTTTTAAAGTGGCAAGAGAAAACAAAGCAGTTATGTACAAGGGAAACCCCATATGGTATCAGCTGAGTTTTCAGAATAAACTTTACAGGCCAGAAGGAAGTGGTATGATGTATTCAAAGTGCTGACAGAAAAAAAAAAAAAAAATCTGCAGCCAAGGCCGTCATTCAGAATAGAAGGAGAGATAAAGACTTTCCCAGACAAACAAAAGTTAAAGGAGTTCATGAAACTAAATCAGACCTACAAGAAATGTTAAAGAGGTTTCTTTGAGTGGAAACGAAAGACCATAAGTAAGAGTAAGAAGAGTAGGCAGCATGAAATCAGTAAAAATAATATATTGATAGAAACCAACCATGAGACTCACGAAATAAAGATGGAAAGTATGACATCATATACCTAAAACATGCAGAGGAGAGGAATAAATAATGAGTTCAAACTTAAGCGACCATCAACTTAATATAGAGTGCTATATGTAGAAGATGATTTATATAAATCTAATGGTAACCACAAATCAAGAAGCAGTGATAGATATGCAAAGAATAAAGAGAAAACAATTCAAGCATATCATTAAATAAAGCTAATTTATGTGAGAGAAGAGAGTAAGAGATAAAGTAACAGAGAATATCCATAAAATCAAACACAAAACAAGTAACAAAATGGCAATAAATACATACCGATGAATAATTACTTTGAATTTAAATGGAGTAATGCTCCAATCAAAAGACATAGGGTGACAGAATGTATTAAAAAATAACCCAGACTCACTTGTATGCTGTCTCCAAGAAACTACCTTAGACCTAAAGATACAGATTGAAAGTGAGGGGATGGAGAACATTTATCAAGATGACAAACAGATGTCAAAAGAAAGCCAGAGTTGCAATACTTACATCAGAAAATAGACTTTAAAACAAAGACTGTAACAAGAGACAAAGAAGGACACTATATAATCATTAAGAAGACAATCCAACATAAAGATATAACAATTGTAAATATTTGTGTACCCAACATGAAACCACCAAAATACATAAAACAGTTAATAACGAATCTAAAGAAACTAATTAATATTACTACAGTAACAACACAGGAATTTAACACTCTGCTTACATCAATGGACAGATCATCTAAACATAAAATCAATAAGGAAACAGTACCTTTATATGCAAGAGGGATTCAATAGATATATTCAGAACACTGCATCCTACAACAGAACACACATTCTTTTCAAGTGCACGTTGAACATTTTCCAGAATAGATCACAGATTATGTCACAAAATAAGTCTCAACAATTTCAAAAGATCAAAGTCATATCATGCATCTTTTCTGACCACAATGCTATGAAACTAGAAATTAATCACAAGAAAACATCTGGAAAGAACACATATACATGCAGGTTAAATAACGTGCTACTAAACAATGAATAGGTGAAAGAAATCCAAGAGGAAATTAAAAAATACATGGATACAAATAAAAAGGAAAAAACACAGTCTAAAATATTAGGATGCAGCAAAGCTATTCTAAGAGGGAAGTTTATAGCAACACAGGCTTACTTCAAGAAGCAAGAAAAATATCAAATAAATAACATAAGCTTATACCTAAAGGAGTTAGAAAAAGAACAACAACACAACCCAAAACCAGCAGAAGGAAAAAAATAATAAAGATTAGAGCAGAAACAAATGATACAGAAACTTAAAAAAAAATAAAATAGATCAATGAAATCAAGAGCTGGTTCTTTGAAAAGATCAACAAAATTGATACACCTCTAGCCAGATTCATCTAAAAACAAAACAAAATAAAAAAAAAAAAAAACACAGAGAGGACTCAAATAAAATCAAATGAAAGAGGAGAAATAACAACTAACAAACACTACAGAGAGATAAAGGATTATAAGAGAATATTATGAAAAATAAGCCAACAAACTTAACAATCTAAAAGAAATGGATACATTCTCAGAAACATATAAACTACCAAAACTGCAGCATTAAGAAATGGAAAATCTGAACTGACTGATTATTGGCAATGAAATTGAATCAATAATCAAAAACTCCCAATGAACAAAAGTCCAGGACCAGATGGCTTCACAGGTGAATTCTAGAAAATACCTCAAGAGGAATTAATACCTGTTCTTCTCAAACATGTCCACAAAAATAGAAGTAGAAGGAAAATTTCCAAATTCATTCTACGAGGCCAGTATTAACCTGACTCCAAAACCAGGTAAAGACACAACAAAAAAGGAGAACTACAGGCCAATATATCTGATGAACACAGATGCAAAAATCCTCAACAAAACATTCGCAAACTGAATCTAACAACACATTAAAAAAATCATTCACCATGATCAAGTGGGATTTATTCCTCAGATGTAAGCATGGTTCAATATTTACAAATCAATCAATAATGCAATACATCACATCAATAGGAAAAAGGATAAAAACAAAATCATCATTTCAATAGATGCAGAAAAAGCATTTGACTAAGTACAACATTCATTCATGATAAAAACCTTCAATAAAACAGGTTAAGAGGGAATATACCTCAACATAATAAAGGCCTTATATAGAAAAACACCCACACCTAATATCACACTCAATGGGGAAAAACTGAGAGCTTTACCTCTAAGATAAATTAAAAGACAAAGATGTCCACTCTCACCGTTTTTATTCAACATATTACTGGAAGTCTTAGCCACCACAATCAGAAAAGAGAAAGGAATAAAAGGAATCCAAATTGGTAAGAAAAAAAAATCAAACTTTAACTGTTTGCAGACGAAATGATATTATATACAGACTCCACCAAAAAATTATAAGAAGTGATCAATGGATTCAGCAACATTGCAGGATACAAAATCAATGCACAGAAATATGTCCCATTTATATACACTAATAATAAGGCAATAGAAAAAGAAATAAAGAAAATCCCATTTACAGTTGTACCCAAAATAATAAAATACCTAGGAATAAACTTAACCAAACAGGTGAAAGACTTGAACTCCAAAGCCAAAAGAAACGTGAAAGGATGCTCAATGTCACTCATCATCAGAAAAATGCAAATCAAAACCACAAGGAGCTATCACTTCACATCTGTCAAAATGGCTAAAATCAAAAACACAAAGAATAGCATGGAGAAAAAGGAACCCTCATGCACTATTGGTGGGAACGCAAACTGGTGCAGCCACTGTGGAAGACAGTATGAAGGTTCCTCAAAAAATTAAAGATAGAACTACCCTATCAAGAATCGCATCCTTGGGTATTTACCCAAAGAATACATAAACACTCATTTGATGGGATATATGCACCCTATGTTTATTGCAGCATTATTTATAATAACCAAATTATGGAAGTGACCTAAGTGTCCATATATAGATGAATGAATAAAGAGGTGGTATATATATGGAATAGAATATTATTTAACCATAAAAAAGAATGAATTCTTGCCATTTGCAATGACCTGGATGGATCTACAGAGTTTAATGCCTAGTGAAATAAGCTAGTCACAGAAAGACAAATACCATATAATTTTACTCATAAGTGGAATTTAAGAAACAAAACAAACGAACAAAGGAAAAAAAGAAAGAGACAAACCAAAAACAGACTCTTAGATGCAGAGAACAAACTGATGGTTACTAAGAGGAGAGGTGGGGGATGGATAAACAGGTGAAGCGGATTAAGAGTACACTTATGATGAGCACTAATACACGGAATTGTTAAATCACTATATTGTACACCTGAAGTGAATATGACACTATATGTCAACTACACTCGAATTAAGAAAACAGTTATGTGGCCAAGAAAATTATAAAATTTCTCGTAACTTAAATGTTTTAAAAGCTTTGTGGAAATAATAATTTGGGTGACATACTGTTATTTATATTCCTGAAAGACAAAAAAATAGTTATGGATTTTGAAGAGAAAAGTTCTAGTCATATCAAGATTTTGCTACACCAGAATAGTCCTTCTCTCTTTCTTTCCGTCATTTAAATGTTATTTCTGTGGCCATTGACATGTTAAGGCCATGTAACTCTCTCTTCCTTAACTGCTGAAAGTAATCATTTCAATATTGCCTCCAAATGCTCATAAGCCAAAATTATGTTCTAGACATTTTTTTGCAAGCATCATTGTAAATTAAATTTCTACAACTAAAATCATTCAAAGAAATTGAAATCTATGCAGGCTGATTTTCACACATCAGAATAAGAGGAAAAAAAATACAAAGCAAAAAAAGAGCAAAAATAAAATAATGAAACCATGAAATGGCTTCAAATGGAGGGCATTTGAAATTAAGAACATTATACAGAAAAAAGAATTCACTAAAAATATTTATTAATTTTATTCAGTATATTTTTATACAATCCAAAGAGTGATACCTTTAAAAAACCTGTTTAAAAAACCTAATTATCAAGTAAATGAAACATTTTGAGACATTATTAGTATTATCACCACCATAATCATATTATAGATACTACCTCGAAAAGCAATTACCCAACAAAATTAATTACCACTGAAAGAAGAGAAAATTGTGAGCAAGCTGCACTTCTGAAAGTCTCCAGACTACCATACTGAACGATGTTTTATTTAAGCTAGTAAAGAGCATAGTAAAGATGGAAACTTTAGCTAATATTGCTTTGATACAAATACCTAAAAATTTCACCAAGTAACAGTAAACATATAGAACATTGCCGGAGGAAGAACAAAATTACTTCTGTTCACTCTCCACATTCTAAATTTTGAGTGAATGCATGCTGACTATATAAATCTGATTTAGAATCCCAAAGACAAGGGAGGTTTGGAACTATAGTTAAGTAGCATCCTGCTCAAATACACAGAAGGAGCCAAGGCTGAGAAAAAATGCTAAGTGTTTACTTATAAAAAAAGTGTGCACAATAGGCCACAGCCATTTGTATTTTTTAGTCCCTTTTCTCTAGCAAGTCATTTTTTCCAGGATAGACTCTTCCAAAGCTTTGCCTCATGATGTAGTCTGGGTAGCGATAGCATGATTCCCAGATTCAGCATGGTAGAAGAGACTAGAATTTTGCTTAGTGCAACTCCTTTTTATGAGGAAGCTGATCCTCGGGGCCGGTGTTCCCACAAACCATAATACTTCTCAGTTTTTCAATAGATTAAACATCCACAATTTGATTAGGGTTTGGAGAAACAATATACCTTCTTTTTATAAGTTAGTGTTAATTTGATGTTCTTACATGAGAAAAAAATAGGAAGAAAATAGCTCCCAAATACAGACTTCAGAGAGAAAACCAGGGTTTACTTCAGAAGGGATTTTAAAATTGGTTACTTTTAAGAATTCCACCACCACCAATACTAAGTATCAGAGAGCATCACTGTATTCCAATTCTGCCAGGGGGTATGTACATTCTATGAAAAAGGCTTAGTATAGAAAATTACTGTGATGTAGGCTTAGCTCGATAGAGTTTATATAATAATTTTTAAATGAACAGTTTTGCTACATTGGCTGGCACCATTTCTAAGCTTCTAAAAAGTTCACTGTACTTGTAGGTTTAGAATCATATTAGCAGTTCTTCCGGTTTATCTATCTTTAGAGTACAAAAAATTCTCTCATAGAGAAAACACATACCTATGTGTAAATTTTAATCTAAAAGAGGCATTTAAAATTTGTTTAAATATAGAAATACTTCCCCATCTTATTAACAATTATTAGATAAGCAAGTAGTTTTCAAAGTTAAAAATCATTAGATAAGCAGACATTGACATTGATCAATTTTTTAATCTGACTAAATGTAAAATATGTGCATCAGGGTTACTTGAATTATTTTGAAATTATTTTGAATTACTAAATATCTTCAAACTATTTTCAAAATTGTAGTGATCTTTAGTATTCAACATATATTCAAAAATTATTTGGAGAGCTGTTTGATTTCAAAATGACAGCCACATGCATTGAATGAAATGCATTTACTAGAAATTAGATAAGCTTGTATCATGACAATTAATTTTTTAAAGTATGGTCAAAATTTCTAATAATTCTACTTTGAAGAGACAGTTCTACTCTATAGTAAATATGGTAATTACAAGAACACTGAATATAATCTGATACAGTTATGAAAATAAATAAAAGTATATTTTATGCTACTATATAGTACTTGTTTTAATTAATCTTGGCCTGATATTTCAGTTAATTATTTTTTAAAATACATCTTGAGAAATCCAGCTTTAAAATCTTCTTTGTGAATGAGTTAATACAGTTTGATGATCTTGGTCAAAAATTTTAGCTTTCATCTTTAAACTCTAACATTTATCTTTAATTTTCTTGGTACAAAAATTGTTTTGCTGAACCCATGCAATCTGGGTTGCTTATTATAATAACCCATGCTTATTTAGAGTACTTAATGCAATTAAAGTATAGTTAATATTAAATAGAAATCATCTTTTCATTCTGTACATTCCACTACAAAAGATATTGCACAGAACAATAGAAAATGGGACCTACATGGTAAGGGTATATAAAAAAATAATGTAACTAGTAATTACTATTTTTAGGGAAGTGGCAGTAAAAAGAAATTAAAACTATATTCACCATTTAAAACAATTTGGCTTTTATCGTTTTGTTACTACTGTTCCTGCCTTTACTGTTGTACCTGGGGAGAAATATCCCAACCCAGAAACTAAGAGCTCTCAAATGTGCTCTCATGAAACAAAGAAAAATGTTTAAAGTTGGCTTCTTATATGTCGCAAACATTTTATTACTTGACTTTCCAAGTTTCTTAGGAAGGAGAGAAAATTGGGGAAATCTCAAATTAATTATTATTTAATAAGAATAGCTTGTACTCTATTATTTATTCAGCAGCTTTCACTCATAAAACTTATTACACATTGCAAATATTGCTTCATCCATCATCACTCAATGAGGACAGAAAACATGACAAGTTTTAAATAATTTCCAAGAGATCCAATATTAATATCATAGTCTATTTATACAAAATAAGGTATAATCCTTGCTGAGTGATCATGCTGACTTTCATAGAGGATAAAAGCATCAATTTGTGTCCCGGAGGAAACTGACAAAAAACTACTTTAGTGACTGAATATAACTAGAGCAATGGATTTCAAAATGTGGCTCTTGCCTATAAGATCAAATTCAGGGAAAGTAATCAAACTTCTTATAAATTCAGCACTTATAAATATAACATAAATTGCAACCTCTGTGTTATCCATATTACAATGAAAATGATAGGCCTGATTCTTAGTCAAAGCTTAAGTTGCACAAACTATCTCAGATCAATAGCAACTGTTTGGAAGTTTTTGCTGAATTATTCAGTTTACTGAGACTACCAAAGACTGATGGTAGTACTTGAAAAGACCGTAATGTTTTTTGAACTTCTGTTCTAATTCAAAAATCACTATCACTAGAAAAATATGTGCCTTAGATGTAAGCTGACATACTCATTATTTTAGAGTCAAGTTTTCCAGTTTCCTATAGTTATGGATGAATACCTCATTCAATAAGTCAATAAAGTCCTGTGTATTATCAAAAAAGACAAGAAATAACAGGTATTGGCAAGGATGTGGAGAAAGGAATGTTTGTGCACTACTGGTAGGAATGTAAATTGGTGCAACTACTTTGGAAAACAGTACTGGAAAACAATTCTCAAAAAATTATAAATAGAACTACCATAGGATCCAGCAATTCCACTTTTGGGTATATATCTGAAGGAAATGAAATCACTGTCTCAAAGAGATATCTACACCCCTATGTTCACTGCAGCATTACAGACAATAGCCAACATGGAAACAACCTAAATGTCCACACACAGATGAATGAATAAGGAAAATGTGGTGTACACACACACACACGCGGGAATATTATTCAGCCATAAAACGTAATGACATCTTGCCACTTGTAACAACACGAATGGATCTTTGGACCTTGAGGGCATTATGCTAAGTGAAATAAGTCAGACAGAGGAAGACAAACACTGTATGATTTCACTCCTATGTGCAATCTAAAAAATTTAAAATAAAATGAAAGAAGATCATAGATACAGAGAACAGATTGGTGGTTGCTACAGGTGAGGAGTGAAGGTGGGTAAAATGGGTTTAAGAGGTCAAAATGTACAAATTTCCAATTATAAAATAAGTAAGTCATGGGATATAATGCACATACTGGTGACTATTGTTAGTAATACCGCATTGTACATTTGAAAGTTGCTAAGAGAGTAGACCTTAAAAGCTCTCATCACAAGAAAAAAAAATTTGTAACTATTTAAGGTGATGGATATTTACTAGACTTATTGTGGTGATCATTTTGCAGTACACATATACATCAAATCGTTACGTGGTACACATAATATTGTACAAAATAATATAATGTTACATATCAATTTTACCTCAGTAAAAAAATCTTTAGTGATCTAAAAAATTAGTAAATAAATGACTATGAAGCTACTGATAATCTTTTCATAGTACTGAGAAACTGATATATAGGTTACATTTAAAAATGGCATTAATACAATATTGGACTCTGGATCAACTGACCAGATATTTTGCCATTATTTTGAAACAGTGGTTGCCATGAAGGGTCAAAGAAATGTGGATGAATGAAGGTATTGACATTTCACAACCTAAGAAACGGTATATAATTATTAAATAATTAGATCTTATAACAATTTTCGATATTATATAATTGAAATCATCTTGACGTTAGAAGTACTAGCTAGAAAATGAAGTATGCGCACATATTCATAGAGCTCTGGAAGTTCTTTGTTTCAGAAGACAGTGCTTTGTACAATTATTCAGAGTTCTACAAAACTTGTACAGGGATATACTTTCCTACATCAATGAATAAAAATAACATCCTGAAATGTTCAAGTCCTTCACTTTATTGTCTTTATATTATATTCTGTCACTGAACAAAGATTTAGTTGGTCTGAGTTTTCATGTAGTTGAGAGACAAGGCAGAATGACAGACTCATTGCTAGGAGATGTTTAATCAATAGTGATTTAATTTTACCTTCTTTCTCAATTGACTTAGAAAAACAGCTAAAGGAAAGAAATGTCATTGGTATGGGACTGTGCATTCAAAGTAGCTATGGATTTTGTTTTAAGCAAATTATGATCTAATTTTAAATTTCCACAGCGTGTCACATGTTTAATAAAAAACACACAGAATAAAATAATATGGGTAAGTTATAAAGTTGTTTTGTATATTTAAATTTTTTAAAAATAGCTCTGTCCTACAGAACTTTTGAGACAACGAAATGGTCCCTCTGCTGTCTGATATGATAGCTAACACTAGCTCAGACTACTACTCCTAGCTACCATATCAGACAGTTCTAGAACTGAATTTCAATAGCACACCATGTTAGTTAAATTTTTTAAAGAAATGTTTTAGAAGGTGCTGATGTCCAAGATTTTAACATATTTGATACTGTGATATTGTATTTTTACAACACATCATGCTGTTACCATTTAAAATGTTTTTGAAATAATAAATTTGTATTTTTAAACTATAAAACTCCATTCTATTGCATTTGTAGGAAGAGGTATTGATTTCTCCATCATTCTTATGGTTATAGTCAGTTATGATGCTTTATGTTCAGTAGTGAAAACACTTGGGAATTCAAATATGCTTTTATGTGACCATTTCAAAAATAAACCAGTAGTTATCAAAAACACATACCTTTAAGTCTTCAACCTTTTATAAATGTAAATGTAAAATGTAACAAATTAGTTTTTTGCATTTCTAACCTCTAAATATAATTATTTATTATTCTTAAATTGTGTTTCCTCATACTGCATGGCTTTATATTAACTATTTTATTCTCTCTATATTTTATGCTTATACAAGCCTAATGAGAATATCAATGTTAGAAAAGCAGAATTAACTACATCCACCCTGGTGTTAGTAATCATTCATCTAGAAAATGAAGGCGTATTTTCCATAATCTACCAGCTCAGAAAAACATATTCTGATGAAGAATTTTGGAAGGGAGTTTGTTCCCACATTCATAAATTAGCACCTTGGATGTGCTACTGATTTCCTATCATAAACATTTATTTTGAGCAGACTGAATTACTGAAACCAGCTGCTTAGAGTGATCAATTTCACCCATCTCTCCACTCCTCTTTGCTTCTATTGGCACAACTTTAAAATTTCATAATTTCCTTTTCACAGTAGAATAACAACATTGCTCTTTCTCTTAATGTCTTTCTGTGGAAGGCAGATATATATTAGATAACACTGAGATTGGTTCATCTGTTCTTATCTCTTTTACATCCATAGCCTGCTCACCCTTGATAACATAAATATAATTATCATACACCTTAGTCAGTAATAGACACAGATTAGCTTTTTATACCAACAGTCTTTTCAGCTTTACAATGGCTTTTGCAAAGCCGTAATTGACTATCTTTTTTTATGACCATATTTAATGTGTTTTGGTTCAGGTTTTCAATAATATATTTTTCATGACTTTCCTGCGTGATATATTCTGTGTCAGAACTAGAATTATACTTAAGTTTCAGCACATGCTATCACAACCCAGCTCTTCTACATTGTCGGAGTACATTAGGGAAAAAGAAAAAAAAAACAAAAAAACGGCAAGTTAAGGACAATTTTCCCCACTGAGGCAACAGCAGAAATGCATGTGCAGAAATGCAGGCAGTATCATCCTGGAAAGTCTGGCTCAAAATAGGGATTTAATTAGTCTCAAATATGGTAAATCAAGGAATCAAATGTTAGTTCATTTATAACTTCACAATCATTTCCAGAAGCCTGGCTTCTAGTTTGGAAAACTCATTAATTTATAGGCAGCTATAATGGCAAGTATGTAACACTGAGAATTGCCTTCTATTTGAAATGGTAAAACTAGTCAATAAATATTTTTGATTGCAGACTATGCTTAATGATGCTGTATTTAAGCTAAGCTATTCTTCTTGTTATTAATGATGTGGCATATGCTTAATCAAGACAGATAAAAACATTTTATTTAAAATAACCAGAAATTTGGAAAAGAATAACAGTAATATCAGAATCAAAATAATATATTGGAAAAGAGACAAAAATAATGAGATAAAGACAAAAATTAGAAAACTGAATTTGATTAAATTGATAGACATAAGATTTGATCATTTGTAAAAAAGAAAAAATCCAACTAGTATGAAATAAGAAAAATATTATAGAGGAAAAACAAAATGAAAGCACAAAAGCATTTTTTTATTTGTGAAGTTGTTTTTATACTCTTTTCACACCCATAATGCAATGCATCAACAAATCCTGTTGGCTCTATCCTCAGAGTGTATATACTCTGTATTCAACTCCTTCTCATTGACCCAAAACTACCATCCTACTTTAAGCAACAGCTCCCTCTTTACCTCTTATAATAGTTCCCAAAGTGATTTTCCCTACTCCCCACTTAACCTCTAATGTTCACTCCATGCAAGAGTCAAAATATTCTTTTAAAATACAAGTCATATACACTTAATTTTTCAAAATTCTCCAATGTCTTTCCATTGTACTGAGAAGAAAATGGAAAGTTACTCTCATGGCTTACACATTTCTAAATAATCTTGTTTTGGCTACTGCTCTGACCTTAACTGTTACCATTCACTCTATCATTCACTTTACCCCACACCTACCATATTTATATAACCAGTTTTCCATTGGAGTCCTTATGGTTTATTACATCCCTTCATTGAGGACTCTACTCCAGTGTCTTATTAGAAAAGACACTCTGGGGGGCGCCTGGGTGGCTCAGTCCGTTAAGTGTCCGACTTCAGCTCAGGTCACGATCTCACGGTTCATGGGTTTGAGCCCCGCGTCGGGCTCTGTGCTGACAGCTCAGAGCCTGGAGCTTGTTTCAGATTCTGTGTCTCCCTCTCTCTGACCCTCCCCCATTCATGCTCTGTCTCTCTCTGTCTCAAAAATAAATAAACGTTAAAAAAAAAAATTAAGAAAAAAAAAAAAAGAAAAGACACTCTGGCAAATCTTTTAAACAACATCCTTTTCAATGACTCTTTATTCTTATGCTGATTAGTTCTTTATTATTTTAATAGCCCTTTGCATCATTTCATTTACATGTCAATTTCTTCTTCTTCCATAATAATGTACCTCCATGAAATCAGTGGCATTCTTTTTTTTTTTTTTTTTAATTTTAACTCAATCTTTGTCCAGAGCCTGGAAGAGTAACAAAAACACAATACCCCTGGACTCACTATATGCTGAATAAATAAGGATTATGTTCATTTCAACAGCTATTTAAAAGGAATTTAAATCAGAACATAAAGATAACTATAACAAGTTCAGAAAAGCTTCTAAGACTGACTGCATCTAACACCAGACACAAAGGAATAGACTAAAACTTCAGTGCATTCTGATATTTGTATGTCCAAAAGCAAATTATACACTCCTTCAGCAACTTCTATTTATGTACATTGGGGAAATCCACCTCCCAGTGTGTCACATGGCCAGAGAAAGTGAGAGACTGGTTGAGGTGTACTATTTTCAAGAATATGAAGGGCTGTCGGGAAAACTTGTGGGTACGTTATGTAAAACAGTGATAATCTTAAAAAGTAATTTGTGTTCAATGATTCATTCATTCATCAGGTATTCATTAACTGAAAAAGTGTTTATCAAAGTACCAGTGATATGTGAGGCACTGATCCTGGCATGGGGAAATTATGGTAAAGCAAGAGCAGACAGGATCCATTGCCTTTATTTTATTACTGGTACAGTTGCAAAAGATAGTTACAAATCTTAAAATCAATTGAAGGAAATTAGCATTTAAATAGCAACAAGTGTTCCAAATAATGACCCCATAATAGAGATATTTAATGCAGTCAGGAAAGTCAGAAATGGTTCTTTGACAAAAGTAAAATTTGATTTGAGATGTGAACAATAAGTAGGCATTAATTAGGCAGTGGAGAGAAGAAACTGTCAAAAGCCCTGGATGGATGGAGATATCATGTGAGTGAGAAATTAAGAACAACTTCATGGCAGGAGTGTGAGAGAAGCAGGAAAGACACCAGGCAATATAGAGCTTTTCTGGCCAAATTAGAAGTTCCATATTTATTCAAAACACAATAGGAATACATTAGAGGGATTTATGCAGAGGATCACCTTGAATAGTTTCATACTTTGGGAAGAGAACCCTGGCCACAATATGAAAACACATTGGGCAAGGACTATTTTACATGCCAGTTGGCTAATTAGATCCTATGGCAGTATTCAGGCAAGAGACATAAAAAGAACTAAGACTAAAGTGGGCAGGTGGAGAGTCCAAAGGTCAGAGATATTTAGCAGGTAAAACTGACATGACTCAGTGATCAGAATGGAGGAGACAAACAAAGGCACGATGGCAAGGGTGATGTTTCACTTCTGGCATGTGAAACTGTTCGTAAAGGCATGCTATCCAATGGAACAGAGAGCAGACTGGTTTATGTGAAGATCATTAATTCCCAGCTGAGTATGTTGAGCTTGCTTAAATTAACTCCAAGACATTAAAAAAATATATGCCAAACAGGTAGTTGGGATATGAAGGTTTGGTGAACAGACAGTTGATTAAGGTATACATTTGTGATTCATTTGCAGATTTGGAAAATATAGGGGTAGGTATGGATCTCTGTGTGTCTGAGTGTGTATAAATTCCCTAGGCAAAGGTTATAAATTCAGGAGAGCAGAGAGTCTGTAATAAACCTTGAGGATTTCCACATTTTATATTTAGATAGCATAGCATTAGCCAGCAAAAGAGTCAGAAAAGGAAAACCAAGAGAAAACCAGGCTCAGCTACTAAGGAATAGAGTATTACCAAAAGGATAGAGTATTTAATTAGTAAGTACAAAATCTGCTGGGAAGTAACATGGAAGTGAAAAATCTTTATAAAATTACAGGAGTTCCAGAGAACTGATACAGAAGTTGGTAGAGAGTGAGGAAAGAAGATGGTAGTTAAATAAAATATTTTGATAAATGTGAATATTAAGAAGAAAGAAATATATTGTATTTGGAGAGGTAGATATAACTTTTGAGATTTTTTTATCTTTAAAAACAAGTGAGAAAATACATTTGCAAGAGAGATACTGAATGTCCTTGAGATGTATGGAAATAGGGTACAGAGATATACATTAGCTAGCAAGAAAGAGAGATTTTATGTTTAAAGAAGAACGATGATCAAGAAATATTTTTCTATATTTTTTCAGTGATAAATTGGTAAGAGATACTAGAATAAATCCATATCTTCATCTATACAATCTGTACATCCCTATCTGTGTCAGTCCCTATATAGGTATAAATAGATCTTTTTCTTTTAAATTCACAGGGACTGTGATAAAGCAAATAATCACTAGTTAAATAGGTTCATAGTAACTGGTGCCCTTGGGGTAAAACCATGTTAGTTATGATACGTAACAGGAAAAGAAAATTCAGAGAGATTGAGGATGGGGAATTTTATTGGATATAAGGAGGTAATTTCAAAAGTCACAGTAAAATAGTGTAGAATGTAGAGACAGTAAAAAATACAAAGGAAAACAAAGAAATTATACAGAAACTTTGGGCTTGATACACCAAAGAACACTGGCTAAACTTTGAGACAAAATGCATTGTGAATAGTCTCAAGAATCACTTTAAAGTGAGTAGATTCTAGTGTAATGTGTAATGACCGATGCCAAATCTTTGGATTCCATACATAATGTTAAAGCAAGCCCTGACGTAAATTAGATAATATTTTGGCAAAGAAAAGTCACCTAATAAATCTGATTCTTGAAAAATTATCAGAGGCACAGTCAGTGAAACCAGAAGAAACTCTTTTTTTTTTGGAGTTACTCCAAGTTAATGTTTTAGGAAATAGGATTCAAACCTCGGCCAACTTTCAACTGTTTTGTGATGGTCCTGGGGCCACTAACTCTTTGGGTAAATACCTGCCCTGGCCAGATTGTTACTCATTCAGAAAAAGAATAACTAGGAAAGAAAACAAATAAACAGCAGAGTACCTATCAAAAATATGCAAAATACAGCAGTATCAGCAAGAACTTGAATCACTGGAGGAATACTTCTGAATATGATTTATTTATTACAGAGTTTGCAGGATCCTTTAGGAAAACAATGGCCCTACAGACTCCAAAATACAAGAAAACCACAACTCTGTAACATGATTTGAAAGATAACATAGGAAGCTAATAAGAAGAAAAATTGGCTAAGAAAAAGAGAAATTTGGAAAAAATTTTAAACAAATGATCTAGTAAAAAATTATAATATTACTTAAACTATTATGATCACTGCAAAGAGGTCTATTCTCTATTATGAATCTACTCCAAAACACTAAAATAGGGGATGTTTTTCAGTAACTTTATGAAATCTCATTAATACTAATGGGTATTTTAATAAATTATATATTCATAATTATTTAGGAATTTTTATGGAGTTAAAAGGAGTAGGGCTTCTACTAATGTACTCTGAGCATAGAAATTAAGTAATATTTAGAAATAAATTTGATTTAGAAAAATCACAGAAAGATATTTTATAAGAAGTCATAAACAAGTTTTAAGTACCCATATTTAATATATTAATTATTCTCCTAAATCTGTCTTTGGACTATAAGACATAAATATTAATTGGTTGGTTTTTATTTTTTTAATGTTCCTTTCTTAAAAATTCCACTCTGATTAGAGAAATTTACATTAAAATAAGGAATCGAAAATGTTTTGAGTGGGAATTTTTTTTCTCAAAGCAATTGTCATATGTTGTATATATGACAACATATTTTCATGTGTTATGTATGTAATTCATAGGTTCAGAACTACAAGGTGCTTTTCCTCTTTGAATTATGGATGTCGAAATTAGTATATTGAAAATACACCATGAAATTTATTTGATTTAGTTACTGACATCTTTTTTTTATTTATTTTTTTAACATTTATTTATTTTTGAGAGACAGAAACAAAGTGTGAGCAGGGGAGGGGCTGAGAGAGAGGGAGACACAGAATTGTAAGCAGGCTCCAGGCTCTGAGCTGTCAGCACAGAGCCCAATGTGGGGCTTGAACCAAGAAATCATGACCTGAGCCGAAGTCAGATGCTCAACTGAGTGAGCCACCAGGTACCCCTAAGTTACTGATATCTTTTAAAAAGCAGTTTATTCTCATTTATATTCCCTGATATTTAAGTTCTATTCTAATTTAAGTAATTTTCTACCAGTGTATTCAACTACTGTCCTCTTATGTAAAATTAAACTTGGTCAAATCAGTATAATGACTTAAAGTAGACAATATTTTATTTTGTTCCAGTTGAATACAAGATAAATTAGGAGATTATTTGAACTCACAGTTTTGCTCATTGCTCTCCATTTCAAACCTACAACAAAACAAAACTGTACCATGTCCTTTTTTAATCAGTACTCTAATCAGTTTCAGAGATTCATTTTGTAGCTGGAAACTGTTTCGTTAACACAAGGAAATGAGAACAAATTAATATGCTGAATATTTCCTCAAGTTGTGAATCATCAAGTTGTGGGTTAATTGGACATCAGAATCAATTTTAATTTCTGCAGCCTAAGAATTGTTGATCTTTTATTCTGTGTATGTGCTGGGTACCTTGTTTTCCACTTCAACTTTGCATTTTGTATTAACTAAAGTATATATCAATTTAAAGTATATTCTAAGTGATGGAAAAGCCAGGGTATAATATTCTGTAAATTTACATTAACTTTAGTTGTTACTGATATTACTTTAATCAACTTGGATGTATTAAGACCTATTTCTCTTGTAGGTGACTTATTTGTAAAATTTACTTTATTCTAATGTAGTTTGAACATTTTGCCCTAATGTTATGTGGCATTAACTATAAAATGGTCTTAATGTCACACAATTTTTTTTCTATTAGCCCATTGCTCCAATAATATTTAAATGCCTTCTCTTTACTACTGCAGTTAATTTCCAACATGATTAAAAGAAAAGATCTGGAAAATATGTGAGAAAATGCAGGTATATTATAATAAATATTAACATGGGTTATTTATAAATTATTATAAGAAAAATATTTTTTAAAGTTTATTGATTTATTTTGAGTGAGACAGAGACAACATTAGCTGGGGAGGGGCAGAGAGAGGGAGAGAGAAATAATCCCAAGCAGGCTCTGTGCTGCCAGAGCAGACCTGGGGCCCAAACTCATGAAACCGTGAAATCATGAACTGAGCAAAAACCAAGAGTGAGATGCTTAACTGACTGAGCCACCTAGGTGCCCCTGTAAGATAAATACTAACATTTCCACTCATTGATGGAAAAAAATCAGAATAATGTTCTACCTTGATTTTATTTCTGTATCATGAAATGTCAAGTTGAGGCTATACTTATTAGCTAAATAAAAAGAAACTGAATATTTACAGATGTACCAAACTAGAATAATTAACACTGTTCTGTGGTCCTCTACTTCTAAAGGTTAGATTAGTGTTCTGTTGAACATTTAAAATGCATACACTGCTTTGCAATATATCATTTAAGTATTCAGTTGCTAAATTAATTTTGAAAAATTTTTATGATATTATGATATTAATAAAGTTTCTAGTTACAACAAAGTGAAATTCTATATTAATTCCTTATAAGGTATACAAACAACCTAGTTTTTATATTTAAAAGACTGATACATAGATTTGTTTGATCATATGATTATAGTTAAACAAAAGACAGACCTAAATAATTAAAATTCAAAAACTGTTGTTCAATTAAGGAGGGATAGCTAAAACATTATATTTGTATCAACTGTTTTCAGTATTATTTATCTAAAGTTAGAAAAAACATTATAAGCTTTTCCCAAAGGGGTGATGATAATCAAATTTAAAAATTTTCATCAAAGTTATGCTTTGAAACAGTAACAGAATTATTAATATCAGTTTTATGTCTGTCATTACTAGCTATGAGATGTACCTGCCTTTTACAGAGTTAAAAAGACTTCCTGTATTCACTTTTATTGAGACACTACACACACACACACACACACACATGCACACGCATGCACACACACACACACATTGAATAACATTGAATCAAAAATATTTCTATGGATCTCTGGGATAATAATTAAGATCTGGTAAAGTTTATAAAACAAAAAGTATCTATAACATTTCCATGAAACATAATTGATCTACACACACATTATATTTCTATATATACACACACATCTCAAAACTTTATAAATTTATAAAATTTACAGTAAAAACATTCTTGATTTACCATGAAATTGGGAAATAAAATTCTCTACATCATTCAATATTCAAGTCATCAATGCAACAAACACCTATCAAGGTGCCCAAGTGTTTCTTTGTCAATGTCCAGGATAAAAAGATGATTAAAGCAACTGAGTGAAGATGCCAGAAAGAATACAATCATTCACTTCAAAAAAAAAGTATCTGACAGAAAGAGAATAAAACTTTTAGCTATTTCTCATTATTTTGATTCTGAATCATGGCTTATACTGAAAGAACCAAACCTTAAGATTTACATAAGTACTCTACTTTGGTCATTTGGAGTCTACCTGGATAACAGCAGACTGGCATTATAATGTGGGTCATATTTTTCTATCACATTTATAACATTTATGTTACAAATATTTTGTATTATTTTCTAAAATTTTTACAAAAGTTTTGTAATATTTGTAATATATTTCTTAATCTTGAAAGAAATTCTGCAATTTGTATGTATGTGACTGGCAGTTAGCAATGAACAACTGCATCATCCTAATGATGTGTACTACAATGAGCTCCTGGGATAAAAGTAAACACAACAGTATGCCTACTTTTCTGTTATGACTACACCAAACCTGAGTGTGGATAGAACATTATGTAAAGAGAAGTTTTTATAATCAGAGGGAGGATACTAACATGATCTCAAATCACTAATGATTCATACATACAAAGATGAATATAAGAGGGCTTGCATCACACTCATAAAGAACAGCACTTAGCAGTTGAATATGTTGAACCTTAAATATCCAGAAGACAGACTCATTTTGGATGCATCTACAACTTTCTTGAATTGCACCCATATCACAGGTACTCAGTGACAATAGTCTTTGTGGTGATTAAAACTGAACAGGTCCCAATTTGATGGCCTCACATTGAAAAAAAGGCACTTTGGGCCTATGGAACTGTTGGTTTCCCTGAAGCCTCACCCTGCATGAGAAAACGTTTTAACCTAATGTGGGACGCTAGAGGGAGTGTTTGTTCTTCCAGAGCACCGACCACATGAGAAACTGGCACAGAATATGATGAAAAAATGTGTAAATGGAGTATATATATTACTAAACTGATAGAACATCCTGCTTCCAGTAACTGCAGGAGATGAAGGAGAATTCAGGAGGAATTCATTGGTATACTGCTTGCAACAGAAATTGATATATTTCAATGGTCAGTGACTACATGTGTTGGAGATATATAACTATGGGAACATTATGGCCAATCTAAACTATGATAGGTGTGATCTTAGAGCAACTGACTCACAAAGTGCCACAAGTTAAAATTAACATGTATACCATACAGTTATATTAGGATGAGAGAAATTAGGGATCATCAATCAGTGTGCTCATGGGAGAGAAATAAGGTGTAATCCAACATGACACTAGAAAGTCTACATTGGTGAAAACTTGTTCGTTCTTTAGTCGCTGGGTGGTGTTAGGCCTATGGGATTCAGTGGGGTGTGTGTGTGTGTTTGTGCACGTGTGCATTGGGCTATAGTCTCTTACTCGGCAATTGAAAATGTATGTATGTAAGGAAATAATATTTTTGTTGGGAAAGTTGCAGAAATAATCTGATACTTTTTTTTTAATACATCTACATTTTTGTACATTAAATAATAGGACAGAGATGGTTTTTAAAAAAGAAACATCCAAGAAATGAATGCCAAAAAATATTGTCAATGGTTGGACATGTGTTTGATGAAATGGGTGAATAACTGGACAGTTATCATTCCCTAGCTTCAAGAATATATGAGGATTTGACTCTTTGACCTACTCTTTTTATAACTAAACCAAGAAATGTATAGTTATTCAAGCTAAATAAGGTTTCTGTTCAGTTTGCTAAATATGTATAGTTATTGCTAAATGAGTATAGTTATCCAAGCATATTGAACTTGGTTCTAGAAAGATTATACTGTGCAAACTGTGATTAATATAATCAATGATACAGATTGATATTTGTGTCACAAACTCATGTGTGTTTTCAGTGAATATTGGTTGAATATATTTCAGAGATATTGTAAAATGCATGCTTTCATTAAGTGGGTGATAAACAAGGTACTATTTAAGGCTTTCAAAAAAGAAATGAAAGGAAGGATTCAGATGGAGTTGGGGGTAATTGATTTTTATTTATAGAAGGAACTATGCAATACATGAAATCCTAATATAGTTAGGATTAGGTTAGGAATTAAAATATATTTATTAACTTTGGCATAATAATGGCAGTTATTTTTGCATGATTCCATTGTGTAGGAATTTACTCTTGAAGAAAATACTGAAATTACCTCTGGATAATGGTAACACATCTCACTGCTAAATGCTCATTAGAGTCCTATTGAGCTTACCATCACTTCTCTATTAAATAAGCAATGGCCACTAGATATTAAATGAACAAAAGAGAAGATGATATTTATTGTCACTAAATATGTCCCAGAAATTTTAAGCCATTTCCAAAGTTTCATGATATCTACCCCAACTCCAACTACCTGTAAAGAAAGCAGATAAACCTTGAAGAATGATCATATTTTAAGCTGTTGTTCCAAATATGGTATAAATACTGAAGCAAATCAACAAAACCCTGTGGTCAGATATGTGACTGCTGATGTAGCAAATGCATTTAACTCCACAGTGATTTGGAAAAAAGACCAGAAGCAGTTCACTTTTACCTAGCAGACAACAGTATTCGTTCAGTTCCACACCTCAGCTCTATGTCAACTCTGCAATCTGCCATAGACCTAAGCTGCTAAAATTTTTATCTTCTTGATGTCCTGCAGGGTAGCACATCGTTTCACTATTTTGTTGACAATAGACCTGACAAAAGGAAAAATAACACAGATGCTTTGGTAGCATAAGTTACGTTACAGACTGAGAGAGAAACACAAAAGGAATTCAGGGACCCACACTCTTAGTAGTTTGGGTCTTGTGGTCAAGAGTGTGTCAGGATATCCCTTCTAAAGCGAAGAAAAAAATGTTGCACTTTGCAATGCCTGTCATTAATACAGGTGCCGAGAGCTCAGTGGGCCTGCGTGGGTTTTGGAGGCAACATACTATGTTTAAGTGAGCTATTCTGGCACATTTACTGGGTAACCATGAAGACTGCCATCTTGGTGTAGGGCCTAGAACAAGGGAAGCTCTGTAGCAGATCCAGAAATTATAGACACTACTCTGAACCTGTAACTTATAAAACAACAATGAAGTAAAAGGATCTGTGGCAAAAGGGAGTGCTTTAATGAGGTCTAGAGAATCATTAGTAAATCTGAACAGAAACCCTAGAGCTTAGGAGTAAACTCAAACTCTTCTATAGATAACCATTATTCTTTTAAGAAACAGCACCTAGGATGATACTGGGATCTGGAAGAAAATGAAAATCAGATTATTGGTTATCAAGTGAATATACAACTTGAGTTGTTCATTATGGACTAGGAATTACCTTGCCCACAAAGTTGTTATTGAACTGATATTGGCAGAAATAGTTGAGCTTACGGAAAGCATTTTTCTTGGAAGACAGAGGAGAGAGCATAATAGAGTTGTTTATGGTGGTGCAGTATGATGAACAACAGGTTGAGTTAAATCAGGGAATATGTGTAAAAGTGCTTGTTGTATGATGTGCATAGTAAAATACCTATCAAAGAGAATTTAATTGATTTCACTCTCCAACAATTGTAGCCTATAACTATTTTCTGATTAAAATATATATTTATCAAATATATAGAGACTATTCATTATCACTGGCTATTTCACTATGTGTTTATTATAATGGGTAGTTAATAATGTTTTACTATAAAATTGAATAAAATTAAGATAAGCGCTCATAAAAACACTGCTCATCAACATATTAGATTATAATATATTATTTCTTATTTTGCATTTAGTTTTCATTGCAAAACACGATTACAGTGGTGCTGATTGCATAGGAAGAGTAAAATATGTCTTGGAATTTTTATTTTGCACTTCTGAAATACAAATAAAGTCTCTTGTTATATTGTTTAGGAGAACAATAAATGTGTGGCTTTATGCCTTAAGCAAAGTGCATCCTTTTTTTTCCAAAAAGATAAGATTCTACTAGCTCTTTAGTTATAGATTATATATATATATATATATATATATATATATATATATATATATATACATATATATGAGACAAAAGTAATTGTAATGTAATTTAGTTTCTTCATTATCATTATATCAATGAAGAAACTAAAATAAGAACATTAAAGACCTCACCTGTTCATATAGTTAAATTAGGCAGAACTGAGTCAAATACATGTTTCTGAGCCTATTTTATTTTATTTTTTTTAATGTTTATTTTTGAGAGAGAGAGAGAGAGCAAGCAGGGGAGAGACAGATAGAGGGAGACGCAGAATTGGAAGTACGCTCCAGGCTCTGAGCTGTCAGCACAGAGCCCAATGTGGGGCTCGAACTCACAAGCCATGAGATCATGACCTGAGCTAAAGTCGGAAACTTAACCGACTGAGCCACCCAGGGGCCCCTCTGAGCCTATTTTAATAAACCTTCATCAACCCATTATACATCTATGAAAAAATAATTTTAATCTTTTAATTTTTCTAAAAAATTCAAACAATTTATATCAAAAGTTGTTATAAAAATTGAGCAGTTTTGAGAATAGTATTTATTTTCCCTTCATTATGACTTATCAGTGTTTTCAGCTAACCAAAGTATTAAATTATTTTTGTGTTAATGCAAGGTATACAAGGTATACAATATTAACTGGACAGATATTTATAGAATATCTATTACCTATTTTATGTTCACAGCTGAATGGAACCATGATCTTTCCTTCAATGTATATGATATCTACTTGCTGTGAACACATGGAACACACACACACATACACCACACATGCACACACACACACACACACACACACACACACACACGAATTACATAACAATATGAGTAATTATGGCAATTCAGCATAGTGTGGAAAACAGAGAAGCTCAAAAGACACACCTGCTCTTAGAGAAAGTACGAAGTTTAGATAGACTAAAGGGTGAAAGAGTTCTAGAGTTTATAGAACAATTTTGCGTATGAACATATGGTTTCCCGTAGAATATCATTTATTTCTCATCAGAATTTATTCTTCCCGAGAAAAAAAATTTTTTTGAGAGAGAGAGTGAGGGCACAAGTGAGAAAGGGGCAGAGAGAAACAGCAAGAGAGAGAGAATCCCACAGGGTACAGAGAAAGAGAGAAAGAGGAAGAGAACACGAGCGGGGCTCATGCTCACCAGAAGCAGGGTTCAAGCTCACGAACCCTGAGATCATGACCTGAGCCAAAGTCAGATGCTTAACCAACTGAGCCACCCAGGCACCCAGGAATCATTGTTTATACATGAAAACAAGTAAAGGCAATTCACTCAATGAATAAAAAAACTCAAGGTGAATATATTGCTATCAGTAATTTATTTAATAATGGTATCATAAGACATATTTTGTGCCATTTTCTTTATTCCAGCTTTCCCTTCCACCCTCTGCACAAAAAGATGATGGACAATTTCTAATAACATTTAGGCTTATTTTTCTGATCTTAAGAAAAAGAAGAGCATGACTGCCTGTGCATGTTAGGACAGACACTATCATTAAATAGTTACATTATTGGACATGTTCCTTGTGTTCCTGGCTTATTTCCTTATTTGTACACTAAGTAGTATAAAGTAAAATAATTGCTAAAGTACTGAGTTAGATATGATATTGTCTCCAAATATTCTGATTCCTTCCTTTCCTGGTCCACTCGGTGGGAGGATTGCTTATGTCCATCATGTTGAACTTAAAGACCCATATGGCTTGCATTAGCTTAGAGTCAGTGTGTGACTCTCCATCCTTCTTTTCCCTTTTTTTAAAAAAAAGTTTATTTATTTATTTTGAGAGGGGAGGGAAGGGCCCGGGGGGGGTGGGGGTTAGAGGGGGAATCCCGAGCAGGCTCCGTGCTATCAGCACAGAGCCCAATGCGCGGCTCAATCTCATGAACCCTGAGATCATGACCTGAGCAGAAAGCAAGAGTCAGAGGCTTAACCAACTGAGCCACTCAGGTGCCCTTCTCTTTTCCCATTTAAAGATGTCCAGAGAGAGACTATCTTATCATCTGCATCCTGGAATGTAGATCATATGAAGCAGATCTATGGCCAATTTTCAGACGACAGGATCATGAGCAAGAAATAAAACTTCATTGTGGTGACCAAAGATTTTAAGAACATTTTTTAATTGCAACAAAACTTACATCTCAACTGATACAGCTACCATTAGTTAATAAATGTGTAATGATGCCTCCTATTCAAATTTACATCTTTACCTGTAAATATGCCAATGATGTTTTATATATTGATACATAAGTATAATCCATAGTATAAGTCATAAGTATAGTCATAATAATAAGTAGTTTTACCTGATTATTATGAGTCTGGGAAGGCCATCGATTAAAATAAACAAATAATAAAGTAAGATGACCCCTCAGACACTTTTAGATTCTTGGAAATTACCAAGTCTCTCTTATTCTCCATTATTTATCAAGTCACCTTAAGGGGATGGGAGGGGGGAAGGTGTTTCATTTTAAATAATACATAGATTGATATTTGTGAATTTATCACATCCTTTTTGGAATATTATTTTTCTACTTCATACTTTTGCCTTGATTCTCCTGAATACTACACATTTTTGCTTCTGAATATAAAAAATAAAGATAAGACTATTCTTGTTATAAGGAGAGAAGCATTTTGAATATTGTTTAACTCACATACATATTAAACTTTAAGAGCTTTTATAAAAGGAAGTCAGGTAATCACTTCAGTATTGTTAAAAGTCCTTATTCATGTAATATTTGAAACTTACAAGAATAACAAAAATATTTTGAATTTGTTTTTCAAACTATCTAAAGGAAGATGTTATGGGTCCCACATAATTTTTTCAACATAACTGAAACAGTAAACTTTCATTTTTTAACAATTACCTAAGGACTTTCTCGAATTATTTCAATTTGCATTATCTCACTTCCTTTGCCTGGAGATTAACATTAAACAAATATGGAGATAGTTTCTAACCTGAAAAACTGTGCTTATTTTTCTCATTTTGCATCTTAAATAGGAAAGGACTTAATACATTTTTCTTTAATTATTCTTTAAATTTTATTACAGAGTATCTGTTTATATATTGGATAGCCAAAACTCCCCGAGGAATGTAATTTTCCATGGAAAATAATGAAATGTTAGGGGTGCATTGATTCTTTTTAGATTCCCTTAGTTGATAGAGACTACATACTGTACGCTCCATCTTGACAAAGTAGAACTCAAACTCCGTCATTTTGAGTGACATGAAAAACACTGAAGGATTGGAAATTTGATGAGGGTGAAATAAAATATGGGTCTTGGCAGCTTTTCATTATTCTAAAATTGACTTCAAGAAGATTAATGTTTTCAGGTATTATTTTAAGTTGTGTCAATTATATTTGTGATTATGATTCTATGCTAATACATCTTATCTCTTTGTTTTTAGGAGAATTTACTCCACTAGTCAGAATATCTCAAATAATTTTAAATAATAATTATTAGATGTTTAAGGGAATACAGTTTTCAGCCATGTCTTATTTTCTTATCTTAAATCTGAAGGCAAAGATAGCAACTAGACTTCATCTACTTCATCTATTCAAATATCACAACAACCCTATGAGGTGGGATATTTCATTATTCTTATCTTATAGGTAGTAAAAAATAGCTCAGATAGATTAATAATCTTTCTCAAAACCACACCAGAAGCATGTGGCAGAACTAGGTCTCAAACAGATCTGAACAAAACAAAACAAAACAAAACAAAACAAAACAAAACAAAACAAAACAAAACAAAACACTTGTGCCACTGAAAGTTATGTTTATGCTATATCCCAGTTCACTGATGAGTACATTTTGCGAAAGTAACTCGATCACAGTTTCTGTTGTAGTTGTTATTTAGTTTATACTTACATATTATTTTATTATTAATGAGGTATAAAAATCAATACAGTTCACAAACTAGTCTTTAGCTTGATAAATTTTACAAATATATTCACTTATATTACTGTAACTACCATCCAGATGAAGATCTAGAATACTGTCATCATTCAAAGGTATATCATGTCAATTGCCAATCAATATCATGTTTTGACTTGTTTTTGCATAGGTCACACATATCAACCTCAAAATAGTTTATTTTCTATAAGACACCAATTTACAAGCTATTAGATCAACGTATTCAAAGAAGTATTGCCCATACCAACAATAAATAGAAAAATTTGTAGCTTGGGTTATATGAGAAGGAGTAGTTTACTATGATGACTGATGGGGAAAACAAAGGCAAATGAAAAATTAAACTTCCTAACTGCCTATAGCCCATTGACAAGTCCTTAAAACAGGCAGAGTGACCTTCCTGTGGAAGTTCACTTGCCTCGATGTTGACACTTTGCTAAGGGCAAAAGACAATCTTAGCCCAATCCCCCAGGATCCTATAAGTCTACTTCAACATACAAAAATTCCTTTGGAAACTTCCTTTATCTCTATCCCCCCCTCCAAGATATATGTTGGCAATTATACTCCAAGCTTATGGCCCACTGATATACATCTGGAGTGTCTCATTACTGGGGTTTTACTAGACAGTAACAAATGGCCTTTTCCTAATAACAGCTAGCATCCTCAAGATCCTGGACACGTTGTTTCCAAAATGCTTAGAGACTTATGCTATCCCTAACCCCCCTCCCAACTTGAAGGTATTTAATCAGTCATCCATCACAACCCCAGTACAGCTCTGTCTGTCCACAGGTCCTGTCCCCATGCTTTAATAAAACCACCTTTTTGTGCTGAAACGTCACAAGAATTCTTTCTTGGCCATTAGCTCCCAGCCCTAACGCTTCAACCACATCAATGACCACCAGAAAAATATCAGAACAGTAACATAAGGGGAAGAAATTCCATTTCCAGAACATGATCAGGAAATTCTGGGGTCATATTAATATCCGAATTTGTTTCTTAATTCATTTGAAAAGATTTATTGAGTAAGAACCAACACAAGTAATGATATTTAAAAGATGTGGTTCAAGTATGAAATGCATAGTCCCTGGGACTTACTGACTTACTGTTTAATAAATGAGGCAAGTTCAATGGATGCACAACTTTTAATACAAATGTCCTTTGAATCAGGTGGCAGAACTAATGCTATTGCGAATTCAGAGAAGAAATGAAGTGTGTGTGTATGTGTGTGATGAACAGAAATATTTAGAGTTTTTTTAAATATTTATTTTTAGAGAGAAAGAGCATGAGCAGGGAAGGGGCAGAGAGAGAGGATCCCAAGCAGGCTCTGTGCTGTCAGCATGGAGCCCAATACAGGGCTCGAACCCAAGAAATATGATGTCATGACCTGAGCCAAAAATCAAGAGTCAGACGTTTAACCAGCTGAGCCACTCAGGTGTCCTAGAGATTTTAAATTCTATCCTAATGTCCCTGTTATATAAATTTTTAAAGTATCTTTTATGATTTATATGTCAAATGAGCCATGAAATAAGTTTATAGAAAAAGTACAAAATTTTAATAGACATTTATTAAAAAATATCTCCAATAACAATATTTAGGTAAAATGCTATCCAGAAAATACCATACAGTGAGCTTAAAAAAGATAGGCTTCCAACAGAGATATGAAAAGATGTTCAACATCACTAATCATCAGGGAAATGCAAATCAAAACCACAATATAATATCACCTCGCACCTGTCAGAATGGCTAAAATAAAAAACACAAGAAGTAACGGGTTGGTGAGGATGAGGAGAAAAAGAAATCCTCATGAACTGTTGGTGGGAATGAAAACTGGTGGAGCCACTCTGGAGGTTTCTCAAAAAATTAAAAAATAGAATTACCATATGACCCAGTAATTGCACTACTGGGTATTTATCCAAAGAATACAAGAACACTAATTTGAAAGGATATGTGCACCCCTATGTTTGCTGCAACATTAGTTACAATAGCCAAGGCATGGAAGCAGTCCAAGTGTCCATCAATAGATGACATGGGTGAATGGATAAAGAAGATATGGTTTACACACACACACACACACACACACACACACACACACACACACACAATGGATTATTACTCAACCATAAAAAATGAAATTTTGCCAATTGCAACAACATGGATGGACCGGAGTATAAAACTATGTGAAGTAAGCCAGTCAGTGAAGACTAATCCCATATGATTTCACTCATATGAGGAATTTAAGGAAAACAAATGAACACAGAAAGAAAAAGAGACACACCTAAAAACAAAAACAAAACCAAAAATGGATTCTTATCTATAGAGAACAAACTGATGGTTACTAGATGGAGTTAGGTGGGAGGATGGGTGAGAGGTGATTGTGATTAAGAGTACACTTATATTGATGAGCACTGAGTAACATACAGAATTGTTGAATCACTATATCGTATATTTGAAACTAATATAACATTGTATATCAAATATACTGAAATTAAATTTATAAATAGTAGAAAAAAGTGAGTAAGAAAAAAAATACAGGCTTCATATAGGAAAGGAAACAGGTAAATTTTACTGGCATTACTCTTATTAAAAAAAAAAAAAACTTTTACAATAAATACTTGAGCAGAGCATTTTGTTTTAGCACTAAAAACAAAGCATAAGAAAACAAAATTAAGTCTTTCTTCCATCCCTATTTAATATAAGTTATGAAGTGTTTGCAAAAATCTTTTGCTCAAGTATTTAAGAAAATGATGCAGTTTTTTTGTTAGTAAGAGCTAAGCAGTTATTTATTCATTTATGTCTTGTTTTGTTTTGTTCTTAGTCTTGGCTGGGGACATGGTAACCTTAAAAAAAAGATAAACTTTATTTATTTATCTTTATATTAGGGTACACCATATCAGAAATAAAATGAGATGAAAAAATTTTCCCTTGAAAAAGAAAATCAGACAATCCAGACCTGAGAAGCAAGTTAATTTCAGCATTGATTTGAATGAGAAGGAGAAAGTTGCATTTGGATAGTGGTGGTGGCACTGCTGAGCAAAAATGATGAAATAAGAGCATGCAAAGAGTATATGGAACACAGCTGGAAATAAGTGTCTTTTGCATATACCTTTCCACACTATCATTTATTCATATTTTCTCACCAATACCACAGCCCTGTACAAGCCCAACTTTCTATTACTTAGGTAATGTAGTTTCACTTTAAAGCCATGATCAAATAATTCATATAGGCACTTGATCCATACACTTTCTTAATTTTCTCATCAAGTCCCGTAGCTCTAACTTTTAGCCACGTACAATAACTCTGTAAATTACATCTTCCTCCTAAACCTTTTCTAAACGTCAAACTTCTATATCTAAGCGATTACTGGGTCTCTCCACTTAGATATATCTGATTTCCCAACTTTAAAGTGGAATTGTCTTTATTTCACCCTTGAAAGAAAAATCAATCCGTCCAGAATTCCCTAATCTAAATTAATGGCAGCCAAAATATAATAATAAATACAAATAATACATAGCACAATATTAATATCTTTCTTTCCTGCCCCTACATTCAACACATCAGGAAACACTACTGTCTGTATCTTCAAGATATATTCTTAGTCTGACCAGTTATTATCACATCCACAGCCACTACCTTGGAGGTAACCAACAACTCACCTCTCCTTGATTATTTAAATACCATCTGTATCTCAGAAGGTATTTGTCTAGTTGTCTAATTTCTCATTCTGCTAAAAATGTTATCTTGATACAGCAGCCAGAGACATTCTTTAACATGTTTAGTAATTTCACTGTCTCCTCAAAATGTTATGATGACTACCCACTTTTCCAGAGCCCCTACAATAGCCTCAAGGGACATGTAGTGTCAATGACCTCCCTGTGTGCACTCTGACCTCACCTCCTATTATTCTCCCCATTTTCTTATGCTTCAGGCACCTTCCTTTGACTGTGGTTAAAATTCTAGGTTTTTAGTCCATTGCCCTTTTTCCTGCTTAATATCTCTGCCTAATTTAAGCTTCCCCCTGATGGCTACATGGTTAATTTCTTGACTTCATATAATCCTATTCTCAAATGTCATCTACATAAGAAGTCTCATCCTGACAATCCTCTTTATTCTGTCATTTCCCTTCTCCACCAGATATTTCTATTCCCTTACTAGATTTTACCTTTACACCTACCCTCAGGCATTTTTCACTTTCTCACTTATTGTGAAATTTTCTTAGTAAACATGTTACTTTGCTTCTGTGTTTGCTTATTCTCTCTCTCTTCTTACTAGAATAAAAGAGATTCTCGTATGTTTTATTACTGATGTAGAAAATTGCCCAATATTTTGTGTGGATGATCAATACACATTTGTAGAATGAATGAACAAATAGATAAGCGTTTTATTAAAAAACGGCATGACTGATGAATAAAGTGATTTCTTAGCACAACATCAGGGATGCACTGCCTTTCACATATTGGAGATCCTAAATTTATCTTCAATCTGTCTACTTTTTTCATCTCTGTTAATTTAATCTTTGTCCAAGGCACCATCATTTTTCATCTGGACTACTTGCGGTAGTTCTAATGGTCCCCATTCTTTCAGTTCTGCAGCTAAAATAAACATACTTCAAATTATGGCACTTCTTTGGCTTAAAGTCTTTTAATAACATCTCCGTTCCAAATTGAAAAATATTCAAGCTCCTAAATATAATGGCCAACATAATTTGGCCCCTTCCTATTTAATCCATCTCCTGTCAATAACACTCCTTCCCATTCCACTTTTCATTATGATTCAAGTGCATCAGCATCCTTGGGGTTTACACACCAGACATTCTTCTCTCTCTTTTTTTAAAAAAATTTTTTTTACGTTTATTTATTTTTGAGAGACAGAGTGTGGCTGGGGGAGGGGCAGAGAGAGAAGGAGACACAGAATCTGAATCAGGCTCCAGGCTCTGAGCTGTCAGCACAGAGCCCGACGCGGGGCTCGAACTCACGGACTGCGAGATCATGACCTGAACTGAAGTTGTATTTAGCTTAACAGACTGAGCCACCGGGCACCAAACATTCTTCTCTCTTAAGCCCACTGTACTTTCTGTTCTTGCTGTATGTAGTCCTCTCTCCCAAGTTTTCCCCTTGAATGCCTTTACATTTTTAATTTCTCTATTTATACTATAGGCTTCATCTCTGGTAAACTTGGCAGCACTGATCCAGTATCTCAGCCAATAATCTGGTTTAGCACGTAGATCCTTTATGCATGGGGTAGATGCATGGCAATATTTAAATGAGTAACAGAAATGTAACATGGTTAGGCCTCCTAATAATTTCAAGAACCCCATTCTCCTTCTCTTCTCCCCTCATAATTACGGTCTACTAAAAAATAATTTATTCAATTCTAGTTCTGTTATCCCAGGTATGTTGATTAAATAATTTATGACTTTTTCAGTCAAAAATCATGTCTAACTTGAGCTTTTTAATTTTCTAAGTATAAATAGTCATATCCTGATGACATTTTTTCAAATACTTTGAAATGATTCTATAAAGATGCTCACAATGACCATATCAGGATTCAAAAAGCTCTACGTAATTTTTAGCAACAGATTTCCAAAAAGTAATTTTTTGAGAAGTTTCTTCACTGCCCATCTGAAAATTGCCTATATAATAAATTTATCTGTTTCTAGATTTGAATATATTTTATAAATACACTAGCATTTCTCACATATCTTGAGGTTTTGCTTCCTTTATCTTTCTAATTTGATTTTTAAAAGATAAGATAATAAAATATTATAGAAAAGTGACAAAAATATGAGATACCTGTGTAGTCACTATTTCATGTTTTCTCATTTATTCATTTGGTCAGTTGTTTGGCCTTTTGTTTTGGTTTTGTTTATGTTTTTTGAAATAAAACACGTTTTACAACTAAAGCTCCAACTATCATTTCTTCTAAATCCCACATTCTATAGGAGTAATTTGCAAATCAGTGTTTCTCTTCCATGAACATTTTATATTTTCATCAAATATACATATATTACTACAATTTTTGTACACTCATATTTTTTAGTTTTCCTTTTTTTCTATTCAAAATGGAAAAAAGTGAAGAAAATTATGATAATACACCTCAAACCAATTTTGCCTATATGTTAACTAGAATTTAAATTAAAATTTGAAATTAAAAAAATAGTAATATTTTATCTTTTATCTGACCTCTCTTTGCTTTGTATTTCATTTCCCAAGGTAAATGTGTACATTTTCATTCTTTGCATGCAATTTGTTTTGAAAATTCTTTTTCCATTAGGTAAAAAGGTCAGTATTGAAAAGAACGTTTGGACTTTAAAATAAAAGCATGTGCTGAATATGCATGAATGTAGTCAACAAATATTGATTAAGCACCAAATAGTGCTAGGATATGATTTGGAGTCCATCGGCATATATTGAAATGTGAGTGTATGTACATACTTTTCACCATACTTTTGTAAATATAATTTTTATCACTCAAATATATTAATTGCTACATTTTACAATCTCATGAACAAAATATGATTAGGCAGTGATACTGAATTTTTATATTTAGCTCAGCTGGCAAAAAAAATACACTTTGTTGACAGTTAAACAATATTGTGACATGTTTATGGCTCAACAATGAGAACCAATTTGAGGCTGATAGAAATGCAAACTAGTCTGCAAGGACGCATCATTCATATTGCATGTTGATATTTTCAGACTCAGTGTAGTTTATTTTACATCCCAGGAAAACCAAGAGTTCATCTATCACCTGCTTAATTGTCTGTGGCAAACATTCAGGCCTAAGGAGTATTGAAGGCACACCATCAGCAGAAGAAGAGCAAACACGCTGTTTCCATGCAATGCCTGTCATACCTCCTCTCCTGTTCATGGACATAAAGATGAAAAAGAATTGCAAAGGAAAAGGAGTAAAGACAAGAAATGCAAATGGTGATGATGAAGATGATGAAGATGATGAAGATGGAGAAAACCAACAGACATTGTGTAGAGGGGTACTCGGGCTCTTGGTTTTTGACACATGGATTAGAATCTCATCCTTGTCACTTAGTAATTATAATCCATTAGACAGACAATTTACCTTCTTTGTGCCTCAGCTTACTTAAAATACAGATATTAATCAGATCAACCCAGGGCTTTCTTAAAGAGAGTTAGGACATACAACACATCTAGTACACTGCCTGGATTCACTTTTCCTGTTAACCGTGTCAAAATGAGATTCTTTCTTCTACAAACTCAAAGAATAATGAGTATGTTTATAAATATCAGACACATAAAATGTCCTGTTTCTGAAAAATAAGAGCCTAAGGGGCTAAATTTCTTGATATGACTCTCTTCTTCAGGGGCACACATAAAGCTCTATTTGATTCTTCTATGCTTGTTTCTATTTTCTGCTTGCTAAATTGAGAAAGTTTCCTTTCCATTTGAACACATAGTTGCTATTCTAGATTTTTCCCTCTTCAAGATAAACTAGTTTTATTTACCATCTGAGGGTAAAAAAAACAAAACCTTTCTTTATATACATTTTAATACTTTCTGGTGTTGAGGCCTTAACAGTTCACTCCAAATTTGTACTCTTGATTTTGTTTTTTATAGCGGTAGCTGAAAAAATGCAGATATTAATGGAACCCTCTCTTTCTCAAAGACATATATCATCTCTCACCCTCCGCTCACAGATTGGGAAGATTTAAAATTGCATTCTCAAGACTCACAGGAATAGAAAAATAATTGCAATTACTTTATTTTTCAACCCCACCCAAGGACCTCTGAACTCCCTAGGTTTCAAGTGGGGAAGGTATACTTCACTTGAAAGTCATTTGCTTCCCTAAGCTCTCATGCCATCATGAAAATTTTGGAGTACTAATGGGATCCACATGGATTTGCATCATAAATTTCTAGAAAAAACTGCAACTTTCACCCTGGACACAAACTACTGATACCTGTGATGTCTCCAGCAACTCGGACCCTGGTATTGAACAATGATATGATGGGCGCCTTTCCTTGTTTCAAAACCAGTGGAAGGCTCTTTATCGCCTCGTTTGCTTTTCAAATTCCTTAAAATCTCCAGATTACTGTTGTTCTGGAATGCACATCTGTTATCTAACTCCCCAAACTTTTGAAATAGCTTGAAACTAAAGCCTAATTTTCCAATTCTTAAATAAAAGGGAAAAAAGAAAAATAAAAGCTACATATATATATATATATATATATATATACACAAACACATATGTGTGTACATATATACACACACATATATATGTATATATATATATACACACACACATACCTATATACATTCATATATATATATTTGCGTACATATATACATATATATGCACACATATATAGGTCTGTGATTGTCCAGTTGACAGGCAGAACCAGAATATTCAATTCCAGTGCAACTTTTATGGTACAAAAGCATTAGAGACAATACAAAAGCACTGTGCCTGGTGAAAGTTTATGGGCAAAAATTATAATCTTAACTCTAACCTTTATCTGACTTAGTAACATCCTTTAAGGAATACGAAGAGGAATTCCCTAACAATATCTTTCCCAATAGCTTCTACATATTTTCGGACCAAATTTATTGTTCAGTATGTGTACAGTTTACAAAATGAAAGCAAAAACCAATGTGCTAACCTTTCCCAGGCACCATCTCAATACCAACAAGGGAAAAGAAGCAAGTTTAGATGACACAGAATGTTGAAGTTATTGATTTTGATATGGCTTTTTATAAAACATGAATATTAAAGCATTGAATTGCCAAGATAATAAAAGTAGTTAGTGAATATCCTTCCAGCCATCTTCCTATGGATCTGTACAGCGAAAAGACAGATATTTAATATAACTACAGTAATGTTATCTTATATATGCTAACTGAATATGCAGTATTAAATTTCACTTTAAGTAAATAGAAGTGACGTTGAAGAATTTGAAGAAAGTAAATAAAAATTTACTTTTATAATATGTTTACCATACAGATAAACTTATGATAGGGCTACATGCCAACAGACTCAACATAAGTTGAAAATATTTTAAGTTGAAAATGCATTGAATTCCTATAACTTACTGATGGATGTTTGCAACTGTTGTATCATTGTTAAATACTACGGTCTGAGTTGCTATAGACATTGCAAACTTCTCAGTAGTTCATACATCATAGCTTAGCCTAGACTACCTTAACTGTGCTCAGAACACTTAGCCAATAGTTGGGTGAAATCATGCAATACAGGGACACCTGGGTGCCTCAGCAGTTGAGCATCGGACTCTTAATTTTGGCATAGGTCATGATCTCAGTGCTCATGAGTGCAAGGCCTGTGTGGTGTTCTACACTGATGGTGATGGTGCAGAGCCTGCTTGGGATTCTCTGTCTCTGTCTCTCTCTCTCTTTGTCCCCTTTGCCCCTCCTCCCCTCGTGCATGTGCTCTCTTTCTCTCTCTCTCTTAAAAATAAATAAACATTTAAAAAACACTTAAAAAATCATCCAACACAAGGTGATTTTATAACAAAGTGTTGAATGTATAATGTAATTTATTAAATACTGTACCAAAAGTCAAAAACAAACTGGCTGAATGGGTCCAAATGGATAGAAGCGTATCAGTTACCCTCCTGATGCTGTGGCTGACTGGGGGCTGCAGCATGGACCACGGCCCAGCGTCACGAGATCCTACTGCAAATTGCTAATGTGGGAAAATATTCAAACTCAAAATTCAAAGTTTGGTTTCTACTCAATGTCGCTTTTGTACTCTCGAGGTTGAAAATCCTTAAGTCAAACCATCATAAGTTGAGGACTATATGTATATAGGTTTTTCTCTTTTTCATAGGTTATGATTCTCACTTAGGGACAAGGATTATATTTATCTCCCCTTCATATTTATCATCTTCTCTGTAAACATATCAACCCTCAGTTTGTATTCACATCCATTTTATTCCATGTAATTTTTAAATTTTAGATAATATTTTGGTCCTTAATATCTTTAGCTCGGACTAGTTGCTCAAAAAATTTATTCTGAATTTTAAAAAAGTCTTATTCAGGATAACTTATTTTATTGAATCATATTTTCATTACATAAGTCTACATTGCAAATTATTTGAGGCCGCATTCTTCTATTATTTTGAGGACTTTTAGTTCTTTTACATAAATGTTCATTAATTTTCTTTAATTTCTTCATTCTTACCTTTCTCTCTTTCATTATGGAGTGTCATGCCATTTCTTTTCATTTTCCATGTGAATAATTCTTCCTACAGCTTTTGATTCTCTCTCAATCTGTTACCATTTTATCTGGATCTAGATTGTCTTTCCCCTTTTGAGGTGAAATTTGAAAACTACCTTGTATTCACTTTCATGTAGCTTAATTTGAAGACAGAATAGAATTTGTTTTGTGCTACGTGGAAACCCCGTAGGAAACTTAGGCTTAGGTTTTTGTAGGAAATCCCGCTAATTACTCAGTACCTCAGCCCAGAATGAATTTGTATCCAGCTCTGGCAAGCTTTGTATTGTTCTCTCATTCAGCGCAGTGCTTTAAAAGATGTAACCCAATAAACTCTCCCCAGTCTCTGATGGACTTATGAGATATATATATGGCATTTTCTTAGGTCATTTTCTTAGACTTTTATTGGGACTACTTACAAACCCAGTCTCTCTTTTTTTGGGTGGAGGGTAAATTTATATGATTTTGTCCACTCATTTTATATTGTGTTGGGCATGGCAGTGTTTTGTACACATCCTCATCCATATCTTGTTTTTTTCCCTTCTGTTTTCCCTGAGGTTTATGGAAATGAGGCTAAATGCATCTCCTTATTTAATGGCTCTAAGTGATATTCTGACAGTTCCCTATCCCCTTATCTTTTAATCACATTGTGGGACGCTGATGAAAATTAAGTAACCAATATGGCACCTCTTCCTAGAAGTTCCTCATCCATATATGTGAAAATCAATAATTTATTCCTAATTTTGAGATGAACTACTAAAAAGTAGGGCATTTATGTACCCTGAAGTGTATTCCAAAGTGTAGAACGAGTAGTGACTATTACAGCTTGAAAGAATTTTTTTTTTTTAATTTAAGATTTGAGGTGCTTGGGTGGCTCCGTCAGTTAAGCATCTGACTTTGGCTCAGGTCATGATCTCATGGTTTGTGAATTCGAGCCCCACGTCTGTCAGTGCAGAGCCTGCTTGGGATTCTCTCTCTCCTCCTCTCTCTCTGCCCCTCCACCCTCAAAATAAATAAATAAACTTAAAAAAATTAAGATTTAACATTTTTAAAAGAAGGATTTATCAATTATGAATATCTGCAGTTGAAGAGCTAAACTCAACACTTAAAGAAAGGTTGATTTTACTTTTATTCAAATAGTTGGATGAAAGAAAAATAAATCATGTGTGTTCCACTTTAAAACATGCTTCAGGGCAATGTTAATGTCTGCTCATTAGCACAGAGATGTGGATAGTTTCTTCTTTTAATTTTTTAAAGTTTATTTATTTTTGAGAAAGAGAGAGACAGAGTGTGAGCAGGGGAGGGGCACAGAGAGAGGGAGACAGAATCTGAAGCAGGCTCCAGGCTCTGAGCTGTCAGCACAGAGCCTGACATGGGGCTCAGGCTCATGAACCATGAGATGATGAACTGAGCTGAAACCAAGAGTCAGACGCTTAACTGAGTGAACCACCAAGGTGCCCCATTAAAAAATTTTTTTTGATGTTTATTTAAATTATTTATGATATATAATGCTTGTTTGTCAACCAAAACACTATATTTTAGACTCATCAAATTCCAAGAAACCTTAGAGGAAACCTGTCTCTAAGCACTCATTTCAAAAATGACATAAACACATTTAGAGAGCTAAGAGACTTCTGGACACTTGCTCAGAGATTGTCAGAAATAGAATCTACATGTTAACTTCTTTTTGGTCATTGTTTCTAGCTGATATTGGCCCAGATTATCTGCCTCTGCTATAAGGGCAGAAAGTGCAGGAATGTTTTTCACCCGTAAGGAGAAAAGAAGTATTATCTGATCACCAAGAGAAGATTTTCTCTGATATTAACGAGTCTCGAAACAGAAGTTTAAAGGGGAGAGCTAAAATAGGAAAAAAATAAGTATCTAACATGCACAGATATGTCAGCACTATTATAAAAAGCCCTTTCTAACATTAAATAGGTAATTTATACAACTTAACAACTAGATCATGTCAACGATTCATTTTTCTTTTAAAAGTTTTTAATTGGTTTCTTTCCTTTGTAAAAATAACTAATAATTTGAGCAAACTATAATTTTCTTCATATTTCTTACCACACTGAATAATGGAGATAGAAGAGAATTTAGAGTAAAAATTGTCCCAAATCTCATTTTTCTAAGTTGTTACCCATGGTGGGATAAGCTTAAGATTTCTGAACTCTGTTTCCCTTAACTCTTGTTTTACTGGACTGGACTACTTACTGATGGAAGCATTTATTCAATATCACAGTACTTAAATTCTCTCACCCCTAACTTTACTCACTAGCAGCCAGGGAAGGAGGAGTGACTCAACTATTTGATGAAGGAAGTGGGTCTCAGCCAGGAAAGACCTGGCTTTCCATAAAGAAGCTTTAATCAGATCTGGGCTTTGCCCCTTTGTTGGAGGCCTGCACTTGTCTGTTGCCACTGGTTGAATAAGAGAACAAGTTGTGGTAATTTGGAGAGAAGTGTTGGAGAAACTTTGGGGTGAAAAATACATACGTGATTACTACAATGGGCTAAAACTATAATAATTCTGACATTTGATCTTCTGCATGATTTGTATGTTTAAATCTCAACCTGTGAATAAAAGGTGGCATTTCTTTTTTTTTTTAATCATTATTATTTTTAATGTTTATTCTTGAGAGAGAGACAGAGCATGAGCAGGGGAGGGGCAGAGAGAAAGAGGTAGACACAGAATCTGAAGCAGGCTCCAGGCTCCAAGCTGTCAGCACAGAGCCTGACACCGGGCTGGAATTCACGAACCCCAAGATCCTGACCTGAGCCTACGTAGGACGATTAATCAAACTGAGCCACTCAGGCGCCCCAAAAGGTGGCATTTCTGGCCGAATTACCTTCAAAACTCAATGATGATCAAGAGGCTGATGTATCTAGCATAAACGTGTAGCTCTAGATTATTTTTAAAAATTAAGCAACACTGTCAAGTTAAAGAGAAGTGTAAATCAGTTATTCAATTAGGAGTTGGCACATTACCCTCATTTTTACCTATTTTTTTAGGATTAAAATATTTATCATATGAAAAACATTAATTGAATATACTTATCATTCCTATAAGAAAATTAGGAAAATTCATAATACTTTTAGGTTTGTATTATTGTAGAGAATGTTTTATTATGCTGTCAATCTGCCATCGGACCTAAAATGAAAAAATACCTTTTGTAAACAAGGATGTTAAATCAAGATAAATATTTTGTTTCTATTAATTTTTTTCCAGAAAGATAAATTTCTCAATGATGTTCTCATGTCATAGGAGGGCTTAGTAGATGAGAATCCAAGGGCATACAGCAAGATAAAATACTCCTTTATTGGTCAAGTAAGGAAAAGTTATTTATTTTTAGTATCCTTCTATTTTCATTTGGTTTTTATTGCATTGCTATATAGTATGAGGATTTAAATAAACATCAGATATAGTCTGAAGGCTTTTATTTTTATTTATTTACTTATGTTTAAATGTTTATTTTTGAGAGAGAAAGAGAGCACAGCAGAAAAGGGGCAGAAAGAGAGAGAGGGAAAACACAGCATCTGAAGTGGGCTCTAGGGTCTGAGCTATCAGCACAGAGCCTGGCGAGGGGTTCAAACCCACAAACTGTTAGACCATGACCTGAGCCGAAGTTGGACGCTTAAGCGACTAAGCCACTCAGGCACCCCTAAAGGTTTTTAAATAAATCATATTAAAATAGCAGGTTTACACTAAAACAAATTCATGGCATTGTAATTCTTAATTATTTATCGGTTCGGTTTTGTCACTAACCATTTTTTTTCTTGACTTATGTTAAAGTACAAAATCACATGATAAAGATATATTTTAAGAAATGCATTTAATTGATTTCCATTATGAATATTTTACATTTACTTCATTTTAAGTGCTTTAAATATTTTATATACTACCAAAATAAAAAATTTAAATATTTGTAATTAAAATATTTTAAAAAATATTTCAAATATAATTTACTCCAAGATACGTAAAGCATTAATGGAAATGGTAGCATTGTCTCTTCTCCTATAAATTAAATTAACATTTTTTCTTTACATAAAAAAACGACAAACTCCTCGTGCCTCATGGAAAGTGATCATAGACCTAACTGTACAACTTAAAACTACATAATGTCTAGAAAAATATATACAATAAAAAATGCAGAAAAAAGATTTTAAGCTGCACTTCATTAAAATTAAGCAACTCTGCTCTTTGAAAAATACTATTCAGATAATTAAAATACATGGAGGGGCGCCTGTCCTCTCTATCTGCCCTTCCCTCACTTGCACTCACTCGTGCGCACTGGCTGTCTCTCTCAAAATAAATAAATAAACTTATAAATAAACTATAACTTAAACACACGGAGAGCCTGCTATAAAAGTATTAATCTGGTGGTAACATTTCAGGTAAACCAGCAAAAGGCAAACTAAAAATGGCTGATGATAATCATCACGGCACCTCATGATTTCAAATTTCTAAATTCATGAAAGTATGCTTGTTCTCAGTTTTCCCATTACAATCTAAACAATTTTTATTAAAAGGATGCGATGTGTAAGGAACCAATTTGCAGTTACCATGTAGGAATGTGATGGGAATGTTGTCAACATCTGCAAAAAAAATGAGTAAATAAATATAGTGTATTTCTTCCTATAATATATTTTAGTTATTTTCAAGAATTTTTTCTACTCTCAAGACTGAATTCCTGACTTTACATAAGTATAATTCCTCTCCTGAGACTAGATTAAAATATTTAAACATAGTATTCTAATATGTATGGAGAGGAGGGAATGCTACACTAAACATAAATCATTTGGAAATCAATTACTCAACCAAAAAGAAATACTACCACTACTACTGCTAATTATGTGCTCAGCTTATAAAATATTCCAAGTTTTTTTTCTCCCCAGAAAATGTTACAGAGTTCCACCTTCAAAATCTATTGCAGTATTTTTAAAAGTTTATTGATAATTCACATTTTTGATACGAAAAGACCACATTTCTCTGTACATATCTCCTTGAAAGTGGTCCCTGGATAAAAAAACACTAGTGCTATAATCACTTTCATATGTTCATTAGATTTTAATATGTAGGATAAATATTATAAAATATACAATCACACTGCTGAGAGAATCATCTATAAAACCCTGTCCTTCATGTATGTTTATTCAATTTAACATTAAAATAATGTCAGAATTACATATTTTAATGCAGCATTTACTTTATTTTGCTTTTGAAATACTAGTGTTGATGTGCCATGTTGAATTGTTTCTGATAATAATCCTTCCAGGACAACGGATGTGTTAGAAAAGACCAGTATCTTTATTAAATTCTCATTTGCCCAATTCACTAATCATATCAGATCCATTTCCATTGTGTTTTTGTAGGACAGTGAAACTAAAGAACATTCATGGTTTTCTTTTTTTTTCATAGGTACCCAAAATATTATAAATTACTTTAATTTCTTTTAATGTTTGTTTATTTTTGAGATACAGAGAAAGAGCAGGGGAGGGGAAGAGAGAGAGAGGGAGACACAGAATTCGAAGCAGGCTCCAGGCTCTGAGCTGTCAGCACAGAGCCTGTTGCGGGGCTCGAACCCATGAATGAGAGATCATGACCTGAGCTGAAATTGGATACTTAACCGACTGAGCCACCCAGGCACCCCAATTATAAATTACTTTAAAATAGAAAGCATTTATAAATTATTTTATTGAAGAAAGGATTTTTATAAAAGAAATTATTGCTACTATTTTGTCTTTCCTAATGGATTTGAGTAATAAAATTGCTACACGTAAATATATTTAGAGTAAAATATCAAACCACACCCCTCAAAACAATATCATAACACATATTTCTATAAATATTATATTATAGTAAGATGTCTTATTCAATAGAATATACATAAGTACTATTATAAACATTCAAGGGATTCATTCTCTAATTCAAACCTTCATGAGAAAAACTATCAGAGAGAGTCCATGAACAAGGAAACACATTGACATTAGCATTCTAAAGTATAGTCATTAATGACACATAAAATTATGAGTCATTCATACTACTTCAATATTAAAGCAGATACAAGTGATAGATAACATATATATAGATGCTTCTATGTTACCGTTTGTTTACTCTAAGAATGGAAGAGAAAAAATAAAATAGATGTTCTTAACTTACACAAGAAAATATGGTATTTAATTTAATTTATAATCCACTTACATGCAACAAAGAGACAGATACTACTGTTTCTTATCCCTATTTCAGGTATACAATGAAGTGAAATAAGTGAGATACAGATATGATATTAAATATAGTATATATATTACATATAGTAGTAAAATGATGAATGTCCATCTACCAAGCTCCATCTCAAATTTGAAAGGTGCACCCATAGAGGTGTAGATTACTGATAGAAGCTAAGTTCCTCAGAATGTTGACATTTTGCCTTAATGAATTTCCATGTATTTATGTATTTTTAAAGATGAACACAGGAAAAAATTATTCTACAACACATAAAGTATCTGATGCATGAATATATTTGTCAAACATTTTCCTTATGAATCAAAATATTTTAGAAAATGATTAATTTCTTTTACAGTAAAAACTAAATAAAATCTCAGAATTAAAATCACATTTGAAACAAAAATATTAATATGAAAACCAAAATAGTTAGAAGAAATAAACACGAGAAACTTCTCAAAACAAAGTGATTATATGTAAAATAATGAGAATGTGAAATACATGAAAATAAGAAAAATTTATTCTATATAATTGCCATAGAAATTCCTTAAGAAAAATTCAGAAAAATGAAACAAAGAATAATAAAAGGAGTAACAAAGAAAAGTCATCTAAGTACTATACACAATAAGTATGAAAATATTTCTCATGCAAACAATGGTTTTAATGGAATATTCTTTAAATTCTTCCTAAAACATGTTTTGGGAAGATTTAACAAAGAAAAATACAATACAAAGCTAGAATTCAATAAAGTTCTAGCTTGTATTCAAAGAATACAAACAAGAATCAATCTGTATTAGTTAGGATTCTTTCTCTGAAAAAGATACAAGATTTATTTATTTATTTATTTATTTATTTATTTATTTATTTATTTATCTATCTATCTATTTATTTATTTAGATATAAGCTTTATTTAAATGAAAAAGAGAGGGGTGCCTGGGTGGCTCAGTATGACTTCGCTCAAGTCATGATCTTGCGGTTCCTGAGTTCAAGTCCCACACTGGGCTCCTCACTGACAGTGGGGGGGCCTGCTTGGGATTCTCTCTCTCTCCCTCTCACTCTGTCCCTTGCCCACTTGTGTGCACTCTCTATCTCAAAATAAAAGAATAACCTTTATAAAATAAATAAACAAATGAAAGAGAAAGAGACTCCTTATGGTCTTATAATCAAAAATTCCTGGGAAAAGGTAAAGCATTTTAAATTGTTGCTGCATCCGAACTACGTTCACAGAGGCAGATACGCACATGCTCCCCGCCCACACACGACTTAATTTTCCTACTTTTCTTTCTTTTGTGGTGGTTCCATTCTCAGTAATTTCATTTGCATTTCATCTTGCATTTTCAGTATCTGTAAGAGAAAGCTTGGGAAGTCCTGGACCTTTTTCTTACAACTTGCAGGGACCTGGACTGGAACATTTTTCAATCCATGAACCAAATACACTTGGTGTGATGGCACACTACTATTAGATTGAGTTGGCCTAGGGCACATAGTTAATTACTGGAATCTGAGAGTGGAACTAAATCTATCCATAGCAACTGAAAGAGAATCAGCAAGGAACATTTGCTCAAGGAAAACCCAGGGGCCTATGCCAGAGGAATAGTGAAAGGATGCTGAGCAGTTAAAACAATGGAAGTCTAAATAAATCATGTAGTAAGAATAGACAGGAAATGTAATTCAAAACTGGGATGTTCAGCCAAGTTATGGTATTTTTATGATGACAAAATTCAGACATGCTTAGATAGACACCACTCAGTTACTACTCTCGAATTTTTCTTGACAAAGGAAACGTTCACCACATACTCTAACCTACTGGTTCAGTTCAATCTGCAGCAACATTATTGGATGGATTCTTAGAATTGCAAATATTTAGGTTCCATCAGAAACTTGGGGGGTGTGATACAGCAATCTTTGCTAATGCACAGGAAATTTTTAGAAACACTGCTTTAGTCAATCAATAGGTGATTAAAAGGACCACTCCCCTATAGCTTTATATCATCTTCAACATATATCAGAACAAGCTAAAATCATTAGCATTTTTTAAATATTGAAATATCTCTTATTAGTATAACAGTGATAACTTTCTTAAAAATAAGCAAATACCCAAATATGTACAGTTAAATAGAAAACTAATGCCTTACCTTGTCCCAGTAATATTTTTAATACTCTATTACATAGCCTTATCAAACTTTCCAATAATTGTCTATAAAATAGTTTTATTGTACTAATTGTATTGGATAGGATATATCTAAAACAACTTAAAATCTCCCATCAGTCACTGTTTTTATGCATTTCGTTTCTTCCTTGTCGCTCAACTAAATCTCAGATAAATTTAATAAATTTTTGACATTCATGAAGAAGGAGAGTAGTCCAGAAGTTTCAGAAGTGGGGACAGATGAAAAGCAGGAAAGGTCTTATTTGACAGATAAAGACATGATATTTTGTTTTCTGGGGCTGGTGGATGGTCAAAGATGAATCTTTCTCTCATAAGGCAATTTTGGGGGGTTTCTCAATAATGCATTGTCATTATTTTTGCTTTAAATATTCGATGATCTTTTAAAGATATAAAAGTAAGATAAAATAGTTCATATATACTTACATGGTTTTTGGGTTTTCATTTAGTATTGTTTTCCTGCCTGAAGCTTTTCCATTAGCATTTCTTGTACTGTTGCTCTTCAGGTGATGAATTCATTTACACCATTATATATGTGATAATCTTTGAAAACACTTAAATATTTAAGTCTTAGGTCTAATACTCAAAGCATTAAGGCTTTAAAAAGTCTTTACATACCTTTAAATTTGAAAGACTTTTTCCAGGTAAAAAATTTTAAACTGACATTTTTATTTCCCAGAAAAAAAAGGGGGGGTCGGGGAGGGAGAATAAGAACCAGATGACACAAATAGAAAACAAGAATTAGCAAGGTGATAGGAATGCACATTATCAACCAAAACAACAGCAAGATAATACATTATATTCAAAAAAAGCTTACTGAACATATACCAATAGACAGCATTGTAAATCATGAAATAAATCTCAATAAAGAGAATCACTCTATCCATCATCTATCAATTTACCTACCTACTGGGATGCAGTGAAGAAGTGTTTTGAGGTAAATTAATAACAATGAAGATTAATATGAAAAAAAGAACAAAAAGGTGCAAATCACTTATATCAGTTTACTCCCAAATAAGTTAGAAAAAGAAGAGCAAATTAAACCCCAAATCAGAGAAGATAGGAAATACTATCAAGGCAAAGTTAATGAAATCAAAATAGAAAAATATAGCTAAAAATCAATAAAATCAAAGCTAGTTCAGAGGATGAATAGATAAACATTTAGCCAGACTGATCAAGAAAACCGAAAGACCCAAATTACTAATATTAGGAATGAGAGAGATGACATAATTACAGATCCTACAGAAATTAAAAGGATGATAATGAAATATGAATAATAATGTGCTAATGAATTTTACAGTTTGGGGAAATGCACAAATGCTTTGAAAGATATAATCTTCCCAAGTTCTTTCAAGAATTTCACAGGATAGCTTTCTTTCTATTAAAAAAATTGGTTGGTAGTTATGAACCTTACAACAAAGAAAACTCTGGCTTTACTTACTGAAGTCTTTTTAAACTTTTAAGAAAAAAATGATACCAATTATGTTTAAATTCTTCCAGAAAATTTAAGAGAAAAGATCAACTGATTCTGATATCAAAACCAGACAAAGATACTAAAAAAATAAAATTAAATATACATGCAAAAATTAACTATAAGATTATATTAAAGCAGGATAATATTTTATAACCCAGTGAGTTTTACACCAGGAATACAAGGTTTGTTTAACATTCAAATAGAAAAAATGAGGCGCACATGGGTGGCTCAGTCAGTTAAGCATACAACTTTGGCTCAGATTTCGCAGTTCATGGGTTAGAGCCCCACATCAGTCTCTATACTAACAGCTCAGGGCCTGGAGCCTGCTTCAGCTTCTGTGTCTCACTCTCTCTCTGCCCCTCCCCTGCTTGTGCTCTGTTCTCTCTCTGTCTCAAAAATAAACATTAAAAACATTTTAATTAAAAAATAAAAATAAAATAAATAAATGATACAATTCATAATACTCACAAATTAAAAGTCAAAAACATATTATCACTTTAGTAGATGAAAAAAATTCATTTGACAATATCGAACACTCAACTCTGATTAAAAACACTTATTAAAATAGTCATAGGGAAATTATACAACTTGATTGAATGTATCTATGAAAGAAACAAACAAAAAGGTCTACAGCTAACATACCTAATGGTGAAAAACTAAACATTCTGCTCCTAAGATCAAGTTATAGTCAGTGAAAATAAGAAAAGATAAAGGGGACAAAAACATCCTACATGGAAGGAAAGAAAACGGTCTTAGATGCAGGCAGTAAAATTGTTTGAGTAGAAAATTCTACAGTATATATCAAAGGCTACTAGACTAAAAGTCCATAAAATGAGTTAGCAAGTTTGAGGATCTAAGGTCAATATGCAAAAATTGGTTGTATTTCTATATGTTATCTACAAACAATCGGGAATTGAAATTTTAAAAATCAGTATTTAAAAGAGCATAAATTTGAATTAGGAATATATCTGAGATAAAATGTACAATATCTGTACATGGCAAACTATTTCTGAAAGTAGTTAGAAACCTACATAAATGAAGTAATACATTGTATTCATAGATTGGATGTTTTAATATTGTTAAGATGTCAGTTCTCAAATTCATCTACAGATTCAATACAATCTCAACCCAAATAACATTTTTTTAGAAGCAGAACTATTTCTTTTATTTTTTTTTAAGTTTATTTATTTATCTTGAGAGAAAGAGAGAGAGCGAGCATGGGAGGGGCAGAGGGAGAGTGAGAGCAAGAGAATCCCAAGCAGGCTCTGCACCATCATCACAGAGCCTAAAGTAGAGCTCGAACCCGTGAACTAAGACATGACCTAAGCCAAAATCAAGAGTCAGACACTCAACCAACTAAGCCACCCAGCCACCCCTAGCAGCAGACTATTTTTAAAATTTGCATGGAAATGCAAAATACATCATGCAAAAAAAGCAGCCCTAGAAGATGAACCAAGTTGGGGGGCTCATAACATTGGATTCCAATATTTGGTATAAAAATGCAGTAGTAAAGACAGCACAGTAGTGGTGGAGAGACAGTCAAAAAGATCAACAGGACAGAGAGAAAAAGTCCAGAAATATACCCACACATATTAAGACAAATGAGTTTTGACACACACCCCCACCAAAAAAGAAAAACTGAGCATACTAAGTATAGGTAAGAATGTGATGAGAATGGAACTCTCATGGTGTGAGTCTAAAATGGTACAATCAATTTGGAAAGAGTTTGGCCATTTCTTTAAAAAAAAAAAAAGTAAATATTCACCTATCCTATGATACAGTTGTTGTATTCACAGGAGTAAAAGCATATGTTTGCATGAAAAATGGACAAGTATACTCACAGCAGCTTTATTGGGAATAGCTAGAAGAAAACTCAAATGTCCATTAAGTGACTAAATAAACAGATTGTGGTATATCCATACAATGGAATAGTATTCAACAATGCAAAGCAACAAGCTATTGATACATACAAATACATGTGTGGAAGTCAAAATAATTAGGCTGAGTGAAAGAAGTCAGAAAAAAGAATCCTTACATGATACTTAGAAAATATAAACATTATAACCATAATGACAGAAAGTAGATCACTGGTTGCCTGGGGTTGGAGAGTGGGGTGGTAAAAAGAGGCAAGAGGTAGTCACGAGTAATTTTTTTGGTTGCCAGATATACAACATTTTCATTATCTTTGTTAGTTATACTGGATATACATGTATCAAAATGTATCAATTTGTGTATCAGATTTTAAATATTTATAGCCTACTCTATGTCAAGTATATTTCAACACAATTCTAAAATGGAAGAATGGGAAGAGGCAATGTGAAAATAAAGAAAATTCAGATCTTTATTCAGCATCTCTCTTAGTCTCTTTTACACCTCCCTTGACTCAATAAACATGTAATATGGACATCAGTGTTCCCGGCATCAGGGAGAACTGGATGTGATTCGCATTTATTCCTCTCATTAATTTTATACTTTTGAAATTGATTTAATCTCCCTGAATCTGCTTTTCCAACTTTACATAAATAGAATCTGCTATTCCAACTAATATGTGAAAACATACCCACCACAAAGAACTGTTAAGAAGCCATAACAAAATAATTTACATAGAGCCTCCCACTCAACAGTATCCTAAGTTTTATTCCAGTGATGATAAGCAAATTTAATTATTTGTTGGGGATACTTTCATGACTTGCTTCCTTTCCAAACACTGTTCTGTTCTGTAATCCAAGAAAAATGTCTGTCTAATTGCATATTTCCGTTATATACCATCATCCAACAAAAAAAGATTAATGAAAAGCCTCCTCTACTCCCCCAAGGAAATGTAAGCTCTAGGATGGAAATTTAAGTTATAAAGTACAATGCATTTTAAATGTGAAACTCATTTATCTTTATTCAGTTCAAATTTCTTTTAATCATATTGAAAATAATTGTTCCCTTTCTGTATCTCCATACTCAAATCAATTTATGTACAGTTAGCTTTATAGTTCAGGAAGACAGTGGAATAACTGTTACATGAATAACACTTAGCAATTTGAGATCTTACCAATTAACATGCTAAACTTATTAAAGTACCACTCTGGACCTTTACGCATTATTACTACCAAACATAACTGTTGTATGTCAGTGTGTAAAATGTAAATGAGCTAAATAAAAGTAATCACAAAAGATAAATTCCAAATAAGCACAGTTAGTTAGAATACATTCTGTTTAGTTCAGAATTATTTTGCATTGAAAGGGCACAAATAAGATTTCTTTCTTCTAGTCAAATTGATAGGAAGTCCTGTCTACTTAATTCTCAAAGGAAATGTGCCCTTGTTAGTGAATAATTTGCATTCCCGTTTTTGATTTACCTAAATAAACTGCAAGCCTAATGGACTGCTATCAACAGAAGAAACTCATCTAAAGCAGGAATATAAAGTAGATCTAAGGAATCCTTGAACTTGAAATGCTTAAAAATGTGAGTGTGTGTAAATTAAGGACTATAAGGTGAGTGATAGTCCCAAACAAGTTCTGAAATATTTAACTGTCACTGGTAATAATTTATAAAGTAGGTATATAGACATTTGCCTGATAGATCTGAGGGGCATGTTAATGGAGTACAATGAAGACAGATAGCTCCATTCTGGTACCACTGAGCAGACAGCCACCTCCTGAAACACTTCTCAGCCAAAGCACATCAATCTCGCCATGATGGCTGCTCAGATTAGACAGGGGGGCATACTCCTGTGAATCTTAAAAGGCCATTTCTGTCTCTTGTGAAGTTGTTTAACTTTGTTTTCATTTTATGGAGCCTGGCTGAGCTCTAACACACACAGGATTTGACAGATCGACTTTTTATAAAATACCTGGGAAAGAGTGATTTTTACTGAAACATAAATTACAAATTTCGCAGAATAAACTGAACTTGGCATTAACTTGAGAGACTATAAGATGGCATTTATTATTTACTACCTTTTTCATAGATTATTTATAGGTAGATTCATATTTTTGTGACATTATTTGATTTTTTATAATTCAGAATGTGAAACCTGACGGAAGGAAGGCAAACTTTGCACAGTAAATGTTTAATTATTTTGAAACCTAATTCATATGGTTTATGAACCACTTGGAATTATTAGGCCGCCCCGAGGAAAACATCAAATAACTGTTCCTGGACAGTCGATAAGATGATGATTTGATATGCTGGAAGCAACTCTCAAACGCATTGCTGTCATTCTTTATTCAGTATCATGCCCAACAGTGACATAACACAAAATGTGGTTTCCTTGTATTTTCCTGAAATGATTTGTTTCTAGGATTTGTAAACCTGCAGCAATGTAAAGTCAAAGTAAACAATACCAATGTTCAAACTATGTCCATAAATTTGTATCTAAAAACAAGTACAATCTATTATTAAAGATACCATCAACAGGATACCAGATGGTGCCGCTCAGAAATCAAAATGTTTTTTGTTTGATTGTTTTGACTACTAAACACAATTGTTCAGACTCAATCACTTTTTTTTAAATACTGCTACAAAATTTCTACATTCCTAGGAGACTGAAGGCTTTTGCCATAAATTTTGTGAGTCTCTCAAATAAGGGATGGGTTCCCAGTTCAATGCTGATTGCTGGAGAATGAGAATGACCTTCACAGAATGATTTTGTGTTCCACAACATCTTATCATGTATCAGTACCTAGTGTCACTTTTTCAGCCTCTGTATTCATGACTTCCCCTCTGTGTGCACTAGCTTCTTTGTCTGTCAAGCTCAGGCCTGTCTTGTTTCTAGTCCATTCGAGAGCAGTAAGGGCTCAAACTGCCCATATTTCACCTTCTCAGGCAGGTCATTACTGCATCTTGCCTTCTATTATCATGACGTAGGACACAAGGCACCAAGGATAACCAGTACCTCTGAGGTGAGATACAACAGTGGAAACGCAGATGCTGAGTACTCTGTCCCAACAGCCTCAGTCCAGCCCTACTTCTACTCTCACCCTTGGATTCCTTAATCCCCAACTCAGACCCAACTATTATTTTCTCACCTCCCCTTGAGTGTCTGCACCAGTAACTAAACTCATGCTTTGGTTTCTTGTGAATGTGAGAGCCTGCCAGGATCTTCTCCTTGCCCAATGGCTAGAATTCTACCTCCCTACCTTAGCATGGCACTTTGCAATGTCTTCCCAGGACAAACTCCAAATTTCAAGTACTGTCTGATAAGACTGCACACATGACCCAAGATAACTTCTCCCCATATGACAGAATGCTCTTTGAACCTCTAGCGTTGATCATTAGCACCCTGAACTGAACATATTTGCCTCCTCTCCCACCAACATCCCCCTGAGTGTGCCATTTTATATGATTCATGAGATCATTTGTTTGATGGTTGTCTGCTCCATGAGCCCAAGGACTTGTGTTTTTCTGCTCCCTATTTTTTTCCCAGAACTTAGCACAGAACATGACATATGGTAGGTGTTCCCTAAAAGTGTGGAAAATAATGATAATATTAACTCTGGGGAACATGAAATCTTTTCTCTCTACCCACCCCAATTGTTCAGAAGGATTAAACAGTATATGGAGATCAGACTGATTCCCAAGGAAGACCAAGGGTAGGTACATGTTCAAACATACTAAATGGGCCATATGTTCTAGAAGTTGGGTTTCAAACGAAATAAAAGAAAACCAATAAAAGTCCCATTTACATTTAGAGGTAGAAAGTTAAAAGGCAAAATTGTCTTCCTTCTAACAAGAAGAAAAATCTGGATTATATACAAATTCATATCTTCTTGAACATATTAGAGATGATTAAAGAGACTTATCATTCTTTGTAGTCTGTTCCATTATGTCTGACATTTTTTGAGAATTCATATCTTATAGCTATACTTTGTTAGAAAGGTCACTAAATATGTAAATCTATTCATTCGACTGAGTATCTCCCTCAGTATATGAAAACATGACTCTTCCATACAAAAAAAAAAAAGCATACCTTTTTAAAGACTCTGCTCATCTGACTTAACATTACAAAAATGTAAATACATTTTCCAACGAGAGTGATATAATTATTAACTATATATTATATATGCTATATACAGTATAGTATATAAAACATAAAATAATGCATAAATGATATATAGCATATAATATGCAATGTATAATAAATCCATGTCATGCCATCTCAGCATAAAACTATGTCTTATAAAATTTACTTATATAATTTAAAAGACAGATTTACTTCTTTCATTAATGGGCATTTTTATTGGCTGGTGAACTCAGGACTTGGATGGAAAACAGACTACACTTCCATAAAGTCAACTGAAGAGAATTTAAAGAAGGAACAATTTAAATAAGGTCTAAAACTAAGAGAAACCAACAGAAGACAGTGGACTCCACTGACTTTCGTAAACCTAAAAGGAACTGGTCCAATAAGGACAGAGTCTGTGGGAGAGAAGGGCTGCCAAAAATTAGCTATGCCTTTGGTATTCAACCACTACCAAAATACAGTCTACATGGAGGAAGAATCGAGGGAAGTAGGAAACAAACAAACAAACAAACAAACAAAACAGTCCTTTTTGCCCTTTGTATTAGTCTGCTAGAGCCTCCATAATGAAATACCCCAGACTGCATAGCTTAATAACAGGAATTTATTCTCTTACAGTTCCGGAGACTAGAAGTCTGAGATCAAGGTGTTGGCAGAATTGTTTTCCTCTGAAACCTGCCCTGGCCTTTTTATCTGTGTACGTACATTCCTGGTGTCTCTCCCTATATGTTCTTATTTCTTTTTCTTAGAAGGATACCAGTCATTTTAGATTAGGGGCCAGTCTAAGAGCCTCACTTTAAGTTAATAACTTCTTTAAAGCATGGATCTCTTAAACACAGTCACATTCTGAGGCACAGAATGCGATGACTTCAACATATAAATTTTGTGGGGATGCAAATTCAGTCCATGACACCCTCTAATCCTTGAGTATCACTGACTGGCCAAGGCTACCTAGAGTCCAGAAGGTATAAAAATTCTGCACGCAACTCATAGAGGTCAGCCTCCTAGAAAAACTCCTACAGGTCAGCAGGTTTACATGGAGGTGGGAAATGCAAAATATTCAGCACATCTAGGTCATAACATCTGTTTCCGCAAAATTTAAAACAAACCATTTACTTTTATCATAAAAAATAAAAATATTTCATTAGTTAGTTTACTAAATATATGTTATTTCCATGTCAAACATTCTGATATCTCCATTCCCTCACAAACTATAGAGTTCTATAATTTTTCTGTTCTACTGTAAATTTCTGACAGCCAAGTTCAGTTACCTGTTCTCAATCTGTATTCTCTTTGCACCCCTGTAAAACTTGATGTAGGATATTATCTCTTCTTTAAATATTCTTTTTCTTGGGGCACCTAGGTGGCTCAGTGAGTCGAGCATCCAACTTCAGATCAGGTCACAAACTCATGGTTTGTGAGTTCAAGCCCCAGATCAGGCTCTCTGCTGTCAGCACAGAGCCCGCTTCAGATCCTCTGTCCCCCTCACTCTCTGCCCCTCCCCCATCACGTGCTCCCTTTCTCTCTCTCTCTCTCTCTCTCTCAAAAATAGACATTTTATCAATCAATACATGATTTTTTTTTCTTTCTGACATTGCCATACTATTCAATTCTTTCCTTAAATTGTTCAAGCACAAGAGTGGTTCACCACTGTCTTCCCAATAGGCAGCTGCTATTCTGCTGAATATAAAACATAAATTTTATTCCAGACAAAATATAAATTTTATCCTGGAACCTTCATAAAAAATCAGTCTATTGGGACATTAGTTGTCAAATTCCAACACAACTGGGTAGACCCAAATTTCACATTTAAATTGTTATCTCTGATCACTAGATTTTTTTGCAAAGAGCAATTTTTGAGGTTAGAGTGAGTGGGGAACATATTCTTCTTAATCTTTCCCCTTTAGGCTGCTTTGAAGATTTAGTTAAGAGTGAAAAGAGATATCCTGCTGCAGTAAGGAAGAAGACAGATTTTTGTAGTCCTGTGCCATTAGTATAGGTTGACCATGCCTCAGTGAATAAAGTAGCTGAGAAGTAAGATATTGGTGGGCATATATGCTGTCCAGCTTCTGAGCAAAAAGGGACAGGAAGTGGCTACTGCAGCAGCTCAGAATATATTTTGGAAGTTTACCAAGTCTTGGACAGGAACACATGGCAGCAAAGCAAATCTGTTAATAGACTGAATAAATTTTAACTTCACAGTTCTAGAGAATGATTTTGGATTCACTGTCATCCTAAAAAAAATAGAGACTAGAAGGTTAGTTCTATTTTTTGTTGTTTTGTTTTTTAAATCTGTGCCAAGAACTGTCTTGAGAAGCAATTAACATTCCTCTAGCCAGAGCTGGACCTGAAAGAGGGGAGGTAATTTTTCTAAGTTTACACAGCTAAAATATTTAGTGTCAATTTTGACTGTAAAGCTCAATGTATTTTCCCTCATTTTCTGCTTTCTTACAGAAATACATAGGATTATTTCAAAGCTATTACATTTTCTCTTTCTTTTGTTTTAATAATTCATATTTCAAATGGCAACACTATCTTCTTTGTATGATTTTCATGTAGCGATAGGGAAGCTATATAATGGAGCCATTCTTAAATGCTAGTCATTTTTTAAATTAAAAATCAGACAAGACTCTCCTTCTTAGCAAGATCTTAGCAAGATAAGTGTGTGGGCACACATTAGAGACAGCAGTCACAAGAACAAAAGAAAAGGAAAGAAAAGTGATTGGTTGTACATTGTTCATAGGACCAGCAGACCAACTCTCTGAGGAATTAGTGAAGAAAAGCATGAGCTGGTAGAGGACATTCAGGGTATACTAAGAAGTCAAAAGCCACAAAAGAGACAGTAGTTAGAAGTCTCAAAAACATTATGTCAGGAACAGTGTATGACAGACAACTTGTCCCCTTTAATGCTTGTATAATCCTAACATTTTATCATTTAACAGGGCATTGAAATTGATTTTTTTAACTAATCTCATTGTTTTTCTTTGTAAAATGGGTTAGTAGGGAGATGGAACATTTTAAGATGTTTAATTTCCATTTGCATTCTGGCTCTATATATCATTAAAGATATAACATAAAAAAAAGACATAATGTATGCAATATACTATTCTGTGACATTAAACCACAATTCTTATGTTTGGTAGTTGTTTGTGGAAATGCAAAAAATAATATATGCTCACAGATATACTGGTCTTATGCTAAAGAGCAAGTCATTTCTTGGTGGCTGGAGCTTTCTTCAGAAATATTAAATCTCTAAAAAAGATATAATATTCCCACTTTTGCATTTACTTCCTTCCACTGGAATTCCTCAAAATAATAACAATCACTAACCTTAATTCAATGTTTAATGTTGAGTTAGGAACTGTTCCAAGTGCTCTATGTGTATTATTTCATTTAATTCTGACAACTCAATGAGGTCGGTCTTATATTCCCTTTAGAGATGAAGGAACTGAGTCAAAAGAAGGGACTTTCCCAAAGTTATGTAGATAGTAAGTGAGAAAACTGTACCCAAGCCTACACAGTCTAATCCCAGAAACCACATTTTTATTTACTGCTCTGCCTCTATCATGCAGAATATAAAAGTACTGGAAAGAACAGTGCTCTAAAAAACTGAGAGACAAAAAAATTTTATGCATATGAAAAACTGAACATTTTATGCAAATCAAAAACTGCTGAAACATTTAAAAATAAATTGTCTCATGCATAATCATTAAGAAGATAAACAATAGAGTAGAGGGGCGCCTGGGTGGCTCAGTCAGTTAAGAGTCCAACTCTATTTCAGCTCAGGTCATGATCTCACAGTCAGTGAATCTGAAACCCACGTTGGGTTCTCCACTAACAGCACAGAGCCTGCTTGTGATTCTCTCTTCTCTCTTCCTCTCTCTCTGCCCCTCCCCTGCTGGCATGTGCACACACACTCTCTCTCTCTCTCTCTCTCTCTCTCCCAAAATAAATAAACTTAAAAAAAAGATAAACAATAAAGTAGAAAGCATACTTCCTGATTCCTGAAAAATCTCTTCCTGATTCTCAGAACAGAAACTATCAATGGTGTTATGAGGTGAAATGTATTCCCCGAAAATTCTTATGCTGAAACTCTAAGCCCCAGTACCTCACAATGTAACTGTATTTGGAGATAGGACCTTTTAACTTAAAGTGAGTTTAAGTGAGGTCAATGGGGCAGACGGACCCTATTCCAACCCGACTGATGTCCTTGTAACAAGAGGAAATTAGGACACACAAGAGAGAGAGCAAAGACTTGCGCACACAGAGAAAATGTCATGCAAGGACACAAGAAGGTGGGCATTGCAAAGCCAAGGAGAGAGGCCTAAGAAGAAACCAATCTTACCTACACCTTGAATTCAAACTCCTAGCCTCCAGAATTGTGAGAAAATGAATTTCTGTTGTGGTATGGCAGCCCCAGAAAAGTAATACAAATAGCTTACCAGAAATAAAATTATTTCCAGATTTTCTAACTGTTAGGTAGGTGCAAACATAGACAGTGATAGAATAAAACTTACAAGTCTTAAAATGACAAGTATTAGAATATGATGAAATTGTTACATAAAGCACTGGTGGTGCTAATTACTTGCCAATTTCTATTCTAATCTAGGTCACCCTCATAATTAGGGTTAGCGTTATATTAGATCCAAATGTACATCTTTGTTTTTAACTTAGCAAAAGAAAATAAGTAATTTTGCAAGTGATTAAATGTTATTGTAAATACAGTTTCAATTGCTGCCTGATGTTCATATTAATGGACTTAATATAATTACTTAAACAATTAGGTATATTTTAAATCTAGACAACATTCTCTTTTTTTTATGATTATTGATAACACTGCAGTGAACATTTTTCTGCAAAAAACTTTGCATATGTAGACTTACTTCCTTTAGTTAGATTGCTAGAAGTCGAAATGGTGAATTTATGGACATGAACATTTTAAAGCATCTTGAGATATACTGTCAAAAGGATTTCTGAAGACTGATACCAACTCATAATCTTTTCCTATGTGGTGGGATTATTTCATTTCTCCTAACCAAAACTAGCCTTGCGTCTGCTTCTGATAAGACTAAGTCTATATTCTGTCTTGGCAAAATAAAACAATCTTCGTAAAAATTATGCCTGTGGATATTTAAACTGTCATGTACATGTAAAACAAAATAAAATAAAATGCCCATTGTATATTAAATATATTGAAAGTCTAAATATTGGGATAATTTTATTATCAAATTTCACTTAAAAATCAAGCTCTTATATTTTCAATCTGAGGTTAGACATTAAATCTATAAAATTTGTATTTTATATATATTATATATAAATACATATTTAATATATATTTATGCATATAATGTATACTTACATATAAGTATATATGGTATATATTTATATATTTTTCTTTAAAAAATATATATATATAATCTTTTTCAGGCAAAGCTACTTATAAATTTTTCAAAATATTTTGGGAAATAAAAAAGATGTAATTATTTGTCTAGTCACAGCAGCTTTGCACTTTTGTAAAGACTAACAGCCCATCTTACTTTTGAAACTGTAACCTCTCTGAGAACTTTAACTTTTTGAACATAAAATTCTCATCTGCATGTTTATCTGACTGGGATAGCCTACTACAATTACCTCTTTGATATGCATTCAAGTGTTCCCTATCTCCATTCTATACTTGCCATTAAATTCACAGAATTTTACTTAAATTATCACAAACATGTCACCAAGTATCCTATACTGCAGGGACAGTTAGGGTCTTTTGCTGACTTTTAAATTACTTTGGCCCGATCATGGACTTCAAGACTATGATTCTTAAAACTTGTCTGTCAACACCTAAAGTAGGTCTGAAAGTGATCTGATTGTATCTGTAACAAATAGATAGGTTTCCAAATAATTACTTGATTTATAATCAGTTAATTAAAAATGTTATAAAGCATTTCATTCCTTGTTTCTCATAGTTTTCATTTTGCTTTACAAGCGTATGTACTTTCTCTCAAATTCCAGACATTTAATTAAAGTCCTCCTTTAAACTGTCCATACACATACTTAACATAAAACATTACATTTTAATCACAATGAGTAAAGTCTCTGTGGTGCAATTCTTTTATTGAAGATACAACGGAAACTATTTTCCTAGGCATAACTAATTCTCTATAGAGCTTATTTTTGGTATGCTTTATTACAGTTGTCAAAGACTATGAGCCACCTGAATTGGTTTGCTATTGTTACCTAGCTTGATATTACCTCTGGGGTTGTAATTAATTCAATCTGTGTAAGCTATTCCCACACTTGATTAAAAAAAACCACACAAACATATTGTTCTCTCTTTTTAATCTTCCTAGTCATATGTCAAAATAAGGAAAAGTAAATTTTGCTTGTTTTTCAGTTTGTATATCTATTAATGTACTATTATATATATATATATATATATATATATATATATATATATAACTGTAAAATGCAAAAAAACCCTTTACTGAATTATTAACATACTGTAACAATTAAAATGGTATATTTTAAGCACATTATATGGCCCACTTCTTGATATTTATGTTACATATACTCTTAAGAATTATTAATTAAGAATATCACAATAATAAAGTTTTTGTGAAATTTTACTTATGGAATGAATTGCATCAGTCTTTTGTGTACTGCATACTGTAAACTCATATTTATAATTTTATGCTTGCCAAAATTTCCAGGCCTCTAAATGTATAAGGATATATTCCTCAACCTGGGAAATCTATGATACAATAAAAACACTACACTACCCATTCTGTCAAAATAAAACTATCTGCCATATTAAAACTCTTAAAAACTGGGGAGCCTATGTGGCTCAGTTGGTTAAGCATTCAACGTCAAATCAGGCCATGATCTTGTGGTTTGTGATTCAAGCCCCACATGGAGCTGTCTGCTGTCAGCACAGAGCCCACTTTGGATCCTCTGTCACCACCCCCCCCCCCGTGCTCCTCCCCCCGTGAAAATAAATAAATACTAAAAAAAAAAAACCACCTTAAAAATACTAAATTCTAAGGAGTGCTACCATTCATGTTTAAATAGGACAAGAGCAAAATTAAAACCATTTAGAATATATCTATGACATATTTGATATTATGAAGTATGGTTCTTTTTATCTCCAATAAGAATTAAGGTCTGTGAAACAGCTATTATCTTTAGATTTTTAAAACACTGAAGAAGAAATATAACAAATGATAACCTTTCATAACTGTAAAAGAATATTTACCAATGTTTACACTAGATTTTTTAATTCTTACCTTCCTGAGTAACTCCAGTATTATGAAGATAAAACCATGGCCTTTTAGGGGTACATGGGTGGCTTACTCACTTGAGCTTTTGACTCTTGATTTTGGCTCAGGTCATGATCCCCTGGTCAGGACCCCAGGCTCATGGGATGGAACCATGCATTGGGCTCCACACTAAGCATGGAGCTTGCTTGAGATTCTCTCTCTTTCTCTCTCTCTCTCTCTTTCTCTCCCTCCCTCCCTCTACCCTTCTCCCCTGCCCACACACTCTCTCTCTAAAATAAAAAAAAATTAAATTAAAAAAATAAAATAAAATAATGGCCTCTTATACCTAAGGGACGTTTAAAAACACATGTTGGAAACAGGAATTTTTTTGTATTAAAGCCACAGAGTTTGATCCAATTCTTCCCTTGGATACTGATCCCTTAGGATCAAATTATAGAAGAAGTGTTGTATAATCACTAAAAGCAAAAGATGCAGTTTTCATATGAATAGAGCACTAATGTTAAGCTAAAAGAAAAAATAAATGTGATCTATTGTCCATAAGACATTTGGCACACTTTGGATCAGCTTGAAAATGTAATCTGTCATGGTCTTAGTTTGGGTGGCTATCATTGAATCCCACGGACTGGGTATCTTAAACAACAGAAACTAATTTTTCCCAGTTCTGGAGGCTGGAAAGTCCAAGATCAAGGTGACTATTAAAGGTTAGTATTTTTTTTATGTCTACCATGACTATATTCTGATTTTAATAAACCAGTTCCTAACTCCATGCTTTCAGATTTTAATTGATTTCATAGAAGGGATCCTGCATCAAATCTGAAGAAGTAAACTGTTAACTATTTGTTGAACACAGAATGCTTTAGAAGCAGATTTAATTTGTGCCAGTAAAGCTGTCCTAAACATTTATATTGGGCTTACAGTTAGCTACTGCTTAAATTCAATAGTATTTGTATACACATCTGGCCCATTGTCTAACACATAGTGAGAACTGAAGAAATCACAGGTTTGACTCTTACTTTTCTCTTCATGTTATAGTTGAGACTTTTCTATTCCAGATGAATAAACTTCGTAGTTGGTAATATTGTACTTAGAAATATCATCTGAGGAGCACCTGGGTGACTCAGTCGGTTAAGCCTCTAACTGTTGACTTTTGTGGGATCGGGCCCTGTGTCCAGCTCTGCAATGGTGGTGTAAGACTGCTTAGGATTTGCTTTCTCTCTCCCTCTCTCTCTCTCTGCCCCTCCTCTGCTTGCACAATCACACTCTCACGTTTAAATAAATGTAAAAAACTAAATGTCATCTGAGATGTTATTAAATGTGTGTTGTTGCTCTTGGGAAAGACGTGATATGGAAAAGTGATTACCTATTGGATTTGGAGTTAGATCTGGATTCAGTTTTGGGGTCTGTATATATTAGTTCTAAGATCCTAGATGAATTATTTAATATTTTAGAACTCAGGTTCTGCATCTCTAAATTATAATAATAGTAATGCTTGCTAACACTGTTCTGACAATAAAACCCTTGGGAGCTAGACAAGAGAGTGGAAGGAGTGCCCTGAGGCAGAGTCCCAAGTCCTTCAAGGGAAATGATAGAGACATAAGCTAGAGGTGAGGACGGTGACAAATAAGCTACATATTAAAACCTGGAGAGTACAACATCCTGATGTTGTGGCTTCCAAGACCTTGGAGCTGACAGACCAAAGTGCCACAGGTGCGGAACCAGCGCTTTCCTCCCCCATCCCTGCCCCTGGGTAACCCCCAGACTCATTACAATGTATTTGCATTGAGGAACCACCTTGCCCAATGGAGAAATGCTGCTGTGAGTATTCCTACAAACCTTCCCAACCTGTGGGAGGAATTTCCCAAATGATTGGAAGCAGCCTCCATTTGAGACCACCCCACTGGACGTTAACAGCTCCTCCTAGCCCAGAGAGACCCAATAGCATCCAACCTCAAAACGACCTAGGGGCTGGCTCCACCTTGCAGAACCTGCCTGCTCTCCCATCTTGAGAATACGTTCCCTTTAATGAACTGCTGTGTGCCTGCTACTTTCCTCCTCACTGTCTTTATTTTGAGAGCAGGTCCCCTCCTAAATGTTTTGTTGGGGAATCCAAGGACCAAGACCTCCATTCACATGCAACGCAGATTCTCTCACCCATAACAAAAGTATCAATCTGTACACATTTCTTACCACAATGCCTGTATATTGTAAATGCAGTAGTAAATCTATTTTTATTAGAAAGATTTAAACCACTCCTCATCCTATCCCACAATTTTATTCTTTTCTACCATAGTCATCATTTGGGTTGTACTGTAGCACTTCTCAAACTCTCTGCACTAAAGGACCTTTAAAAAATATATCTGATACTTTTGCAATATACACACACAAAAAAGTGTCACTGTAACAAACTTAACTTGTTTTTAAATACTGACTTTTCATTTTTTGTACTTACCCTGCAGCTGACTTTAACTAGCAGTTTGCAGATACACAGTGCTGCTCTATGGGCTACACTTTGAGTAGCATACACTATATTATCTCATCACAGATACTGTATACCGTAAACTTTAAATTATTTTTTAAATTAAAAAATAAAATTATACACCCTTATTTCTTCTATAGTTATACATGTTAGTTTCATTTAATTTGCTTTAGAACACAAGCTCATGACCGAACTTTCTGAATCCTTCCTAATGAGTTGATATTGTTTCCCATGTCCGATATAGTTCATGGTTAGGTAAAATGTGACTTAGCTATAATGACATGAATTATTTTACTTGTTTATATTACAATACTTTAATTACTTTCACACTTCTGAGTTATTAAATGTGGCTTTTTATGTCCTGGCAATTTCATTAAGTAACTTCAAACTATACCACAAGACTAAGAGAATAATTATGGCCCATTTTGCAAATGTAAGTAGTCCCTGTAAAATATTTGTTAGGAGAGATCTTTATTGGATAAATGATTGTTGGCATGGCTGGTGGAGTATTTTTTTGGATGAACTTCCAGTTCCACATGCTTAGAGATAATCAATAGCTGAAAATAAAATTTAACAATAAATGCTATTTCATATTCTCAGCTGGTTTTCCTAGCTTTTCTGTGTCATTTATTATTTTGAATGGTTACTCTGGATTTTACTTGTCTAAGCATTTATGAACATAATGTTTATGTCAGCATTAGATATTTGGTATGACTTTTCTATTCCTTGTGTCAACATAATTATATTTAAGACTCCATTTCACTATGATTGTAATATAAAAATTGAGTTTATAATAGAGTATACTGCAATACTTACACAATGTTTGAACTATGTTTCAAAGTATATATATATAATATTTATATATATATTATATATATATATTTAATTTTTAAGCAAAAAGGCACATTAACTTTTCTCTGAATGGTGCCAACTTTCTGCTTTTCTTGTTGTTTCCCATTACTTCCTCTGAAAAGCAATTTGAATTATAGCTAAGGTATGAGAATAATAAAGTGAACCTTACAGTGTTCACTTTTCCTAAAATCCTATTAAAAACATCATTTTATTATACAGTTAATTAGGTTCATGCATATTTTATAATTATTATCATAGATAAAATTATTGACCCAGGTTATTCCAGATTGTTCTATAACCACAGGTATCAACTAATTAACAATCATCCCCTAGAAGCTAAGCTTCTTGAGACTTTTTGAGTCTGGAATTTTTACCAGTGCTCCTTCAACTTTTGAGTTTTGAGTTAAAACCTTAGCCTCTCCCTAAAAGAGGTATTACTGAAATGACTGTCAGCTTATTAGCCACCCAGTTTGTTTGTTTACCTCTTGCTTTGGGTCTGGGCATCTCAAGCTGAGCACTGAGGGTTTAGGATTTCACTTGAATGAATATTGCACACAGAATTTTAGGCTTACTTAATGAATTTCAATTCTCAATCTTGTAGACAGCCAAAATTCTAACTCCTCTCCCCCATCTCAGCAAGACCTTTACCAGTCACTAGCCTCAGGTTTATGCTCAGCCTTTATTCCCTGCACTGTGAACTAGCAAATAAGCTGAGGGATACAACAGAGGCAAATCTGAGGATCAGTTTCTTACCCTTTGTCCATAGGGTTTTTCATTTATTGCCCCTAAACTCCCTTAGTCTGTCTCCAATACCTTTCGTCATTTGTTTTTACCCAACTTTTACACTTATTTTCTGTTGGGGTCATATACTCTTCTCAGACAGAAAACCTTTACACATCTTGGACTCTGTATCCGAAACACTCCGCCTCTCATACCCCTCTACCATTAGTTAGTTGATTGCTACTCTTCTCTTTATTTCAGCTTAAGGACATCTCCATGACAAGCTTCTTTGACCTTCTTAATACATCCAGTGCACTTACTTTTCAAGACTGATCCCTTTCCTTCTTATTCCTGCTTTTGGTAGCTCTCTAGGTTGGTAAAATCTAACTTGATAAATACTGTGTTGGAAATAGTATTGTAGTGGTTGCGGGAATCATCAGCAAATGACCCAACTCTGAGTTGGGTGGCATTTTTTGTTAAGCAGGATTTAACCAATCCAAGAAGGTGGCAGAAGATAAAAGTGAAAGTTGGGTCTGGGCAGAGGAAACAACAGAGGTAACCATGTCAGAGACATATGTTTTGAAAAAAACTTACATAATTCAGGCAAATGCAGAGGTTTTTGTTGTTAACGTATTTTTATTTTTTATTTTTTTAAATTTCAGTATAATTAACATACAGTGTTATATTACGTTAAGGTTACAACACAGTAATTAAGCAATTCCATACATTACTCAGTGCTTGTCACAATAAGTGTACTCTTAATCTCCTCCACCAATCTCACACATGCCCCCACCGACACCCCCCCCCCCCCCCCCCCGCCTCTGGTAAGGACCAGTTGGTTCTCTATAGTTGAGTATTTTTTTTTATTTCCTCCCATTTTCCTTTCTTCGTTCATTTTGGTTCTTAATTTCAACATATAAATGAAATCATATTGTATTTATCTTTCTCTTACTGATTTATTTTATATACCATCATACCCTCAGGATCCAACTATGCTGCTGCAAGTGGCATGATTTTGTTCTTTTTTTAATGGCTGTTTTTCCATCATGCAAACACATGCACACACACACCACCTCTTCTTTATCTATTCATCTACTGATGGACACTTGGGCTGCTTCCACATTTTGGTTATTATAAATACAGCAGCAATAAAAATACAGCTGCATATATCTTTTCAAATTAGTGTTTTTCTATTCTTTGGGTAAATACACAGTGGTGAAATTACTGGATAATATGGTCGTCCCATTTTTAATTTTTTGTGTAACCTCTGTTTTGTTTTCCACAGTGGCTGTACCAATTTGCACTACTACCCACACTAACTCAGAGTTCCTTTTTCTCTACATTCTCACCAACCAATGTTTCTTGTGCTTTTGATTTTAGTCATTCTAACAGGAGTGAGGTGATATCTCATTGTGGTTTTGATTTGCATTTCCCTGATGATGTGTGATATTGAGCATCCTTTCAGGTACCTGTTGGCCACCCAGATGTCTTCTTTGGAGAAATGTCTGCTCATGTCTTCTGCTCATTTTTAATTAGATTATTTGCTTCTTTTGGTGTTGAATTATATAAGTTCTTTATATATTTTGGATACTATCCCTTTATTAGATATGTCATTTGCACGTATCATCTTCCATTCAGTAGGCTGTCTTTTAGTTTTGCTGGTTGTTTCCTTCGCTTTGCAGAAGCTTTTTATTTTGCTATAGTCCCAATATTTATTTTTGCTTTTATTTCCCTCACCGCAGGAGACATAGCTAGAAAAACGTTGCTACAGCTGATGTCAGAGAAATTACTGCCTGTGCTCTCTTCTAGTATTTTTATGGTTTCAGGTTTCACATTTAGATCATAATCCATTTTGAGTTTATTTTTGTGTACGGTGTAAGAAAGTGGCCTGTTTTCATTCTTCTGCATGTAGCTGCCCAGTTTTCCTAACACCATTTGTTGAAGAGATGGCCTTTCACATTACATATTCTTGCCTCATTTGTCATTGATTAATTGACCATATAATCATGGGTTTATTTCTGGGCTCACTACTCTACTAGTCTAATTTATGCCAGTGCCATACTGTTTTAATTAATACAGCTTTGTATGTTACAAAGGAATTATGAGGACTCAAGAAGTATGAGGCCTCCAGCTTTGTTCTCTTTCACAAGATTGCTTTGGCTGTTCAAGGTCTGTTGTAGTTCCACACAATTTATAGGATTATTTGTTCTAGTTCTGTGAAAAATGCTGTTGGTATTTTGATAAGGATTGCATTAAATCCATAGATTGCTTTGGGTACTATGGACATTTTAACAGTATTTGTTCTCCCAGTCCATGAGTATGGAATATCTTTCCACTTACTTGTGTCATTTTCAAATTATTTCATCTATATTTTGTAGTTTTCAGAGCATAGGTCTTTCATTCCTGGTTAAACTTATTCCTAGGTATTTTATTATTTTTTGTTTTATAATACAATAATATTTATAATATGTATTTTTGTTTTAATAATTTTATGATTAATTGGATTGTTTTCTTAATTTTTCTTTCTGCTGCTTCATTATTAGTGTATACAAATGCAATAGCTTTCTGTATATTTATTTTGTATCCTGTGACCTTACTGAATCCATTATCTGTTTTAGTAGTTTTTGGTGGAGCCTTCAGAGTTTTCCATCTATAGTATCATATCTTCAAATAGTGAAAGTGCTACTTCTTTCCTATTGATTTGGATGCTTTTCACTATACTGTCTTATCTGATTATGTGGTTAGGACTTCCACTGCTATGTTGAATAAAAGTAGTGAGAATGGGCATCCTTGTCTTGTTCCTGATCTTAGGAGAAAAGCTCTCAGTTTTTCATCATTCAGGTATCTTCCCTCTAAAGCTACTTTGTAGAGTGTCTTTATCAAGAATGGATGTTGTACTTTGTCAAATGTTTTCTCTGCATCTATTAAAATGATCATATAGCTCTTATGCTTTCTTTTATTAATGTTATGTATCACATTGATTGATTTGTAAATATTGAACTATCCTGGCAACCCAGAAATAAATCCCACTTGATTGCGGCGAATGATTTAAGTATTTTAATGTATTTTTGGATTTAGTTTGCTAGTACTTTGTTAAAGATTTTTACATTTGTGTTTAGCAGAGATATTGGCCTATAATTTTTTTTTTTTTTGTGATGTCTTTATCTGGTTTTGGTATCAAAGAAATGCTGGCCTCATAGTTGAATTTGGAAGTTTACTTCCTATTTTTATTTTTTGGAATAGTTTGCGAAGGATAGGTATTTATTCTACTTTAAATACTTGATAGGATTCACTCATGAAGCCATCTGATACTGAACTTTTGTTTGTTGGAAGTTTTTTGATTACTGATTCAATTCCATTGCTGGTAACTGGTCTCTTCAAATTTTCTATTTCTTTCTGATTCAGTTTTGAAAGGTTATATATTTCTAGGAAGTTATTCTTTTCTTCTAGTTTCACCAATTTGTTGTCATATAATTTTTCATAATATTCTCTTATTGTCCTTTGTACCTCTATGGTGTTGGTTGTTATTTTTCCTCTTTCATTTATGATTCTATTTGAGTCTTCTCGCTCTGCTTTATTCCTTTTTTTTTTTCTTTTTCACTTTAAGATGAGTCTGGCTAAAGGTTTGTCAATTCTGTTGATTTTTACAAAGAATCAGATCATGTTTTCATTGATCGTTTCTACTTTTATTACTTTTTTTTAGTTTCTATCTCATTTACATCTGCTCTAATCTTTACTATTTCTTTCTTTCCACTGGCTATAGGTTTTATTTGTTTTCTTTTTCTAGTTCCTTTAGGTGTAAGGATAGGTTGTTTATTTGATGTTTTTCTTGTCTCTTGAAATAGACCTGTATTGCTATAAACTTCCTTCTAGAATACATGTCAGAGTATTTGGACTGCTGTGTTCTCATTTGCATTTATCTGCATGTATTTTTTTTTTTAATTTCTCCTTTCATTTCTTGGTTTACTCGCTGTTTAGTGATATGTTATTTATCCTCCATGTACTTAGGTTCTTTCTAGATATTTTCTTGTGGTTGATTTCTAGTTTCATAGGGTTATCAGAAAAGATGAATGGTATGAAATTATCTTTTTGAATTTGTTGAGACTTGTTTCATGGCCTACCATATGATCTATTCTGGAGAATGTTCCGCATGCACTTGAAAAGAATGTGTATTCTACTTTTGTAGGATAGAGTGTTCTGCCTATATCTGTTAGATCAATCTGGTCCACAATGTCATTCAAAGCCACCGTTTCCTTGCTGATTTTCTATTTGGATGACATTGATGTAATTGGGGTGTTAAAGTTCCCTATTTTTTTATTACTATTGATTACTTTCTTTGTGTTTGTTAATAGCTGCCTTTATGTATAGGGGTGCCCCCATGTTGGGTGAATAAATATTTAGAGTTGTTATATCTTCCTGTTGGATTTGTCCTTTGTTAGAATCTTTGCTTTAAAGTCTATTTTGTCCGATATAAGTATTGCTATCCCTGCTTTGTTTCCACTTCCATTTGCATTATAAATGCCTTTCTGTTCCTTCCCTTTCAGTCTGCATGGTCTTCAGGTCTGAAATGACTCTCTTGTAGGCAGCATATGGATGGGTCTTTCTTTTTATCCATTCTATCACTCTATATCTTTTGATTGAAGCTTTTAGCCCATTTACATTTGAAGTAATTATTGATAGGTATGTATTTATTGCCATTTTGTTACTTGTTTTATGGTTGTTTTTGTAGCCATCTGTTCTTTTATTCTCTTGCTCTCTTTTCTCAGATTGCTGACTTTCTTAAGCGATGTATTTATATTTCTTTCTCTTTATATTTTCATATCTGTTACTGGGTTTTGACTTTTTGTTACCATAAGGTTTATATAAACCTTTTATGCATATAGCATCTATATTGATGTTAGGTTAAGTGTCAACCCATGGTTTACTCCTCTCCCTTCCATGTTTTATATATATGCTGCCAAACTTCACATCTTTTTGTGTGTCCCTTGACTGATTTATATATAAAGTGCTTCCCACTTTTCTTACTCCTGCTTTTGACCTTTCCTTTCTATACAAAATCCCCTTTAGCATTTCTTGTAAGGCTGGTTTAGTGGTAATGAATTCCTTCAATTTGTTTGCCTGGGAAACTCTATCTCTTCTTCTTTATCAAGGCTTCTAAATGACAGCCTTGTTGGATAGAGTATTCTTGGTTGCAGGTTTCTTTTCTTTCAGCACTTTGAATATATCATGCTGCTCCCTTCCGGCCTGCAAAATTTCTGCTGAAAAATCTGCTGATAACCTTATGGGGTTTCCCTTGTATGTAACTTTTTTTTTTTCCTCTTGCAGCTTTTAAAATTCTCTCTTTATTACTAGTTTTTGCCATTTTAATTACTATGGTCTTGGTATGGACTGCCTTGGGTTGATTTTGTTAGGGGTCCTCTGTGCCTCCTGAATCTGGATTTATGTTTTCTTACCTGTATTTGAGGAGTTTTCAGTTATTACTTCTTCAAGTAAATTTTCTGCCCCCCTTTTCTCACTCTTCTTCTTCTGGGATCCCTACAGTGCAAATGTTATTATGCTTGATGGTTGACTTAGTTCCTTTAATCTATTCTCATTTTTAATTATTCTTTTTTTCTTTCTTTTGTTCAGCTTGATTGTTTTCCATTATTCTGTCCTCCATTCTTCTGCTTTGTCTAGTCTACCTACTTATTCCATCTAGTGTATTACTAACTTCAGTTATTCAGCTCTTCATATCTGATTGGTTCTTTTCTATGTTTTCAATCTCTTTTTTGAGGGTCTCACTGACACTCAAAGTGGTCCTCCACTTTTTCCTCAAGTCTAGTGAGTATCTTTAAGGCAATTACTTTAAATTTTCTATCAGACATACTATTTAACTCCATTTCATGTAGCTCTCTTGCAATGATTTTGTCCTGTTCTTTCATTTGGGATATATTCCTCTGTCTCCTCATTGTCTAACATTCTGTTTTCTGTGTTAGGAAAGTCAGCTCCATCTCCTGCTCTTTATTGTAGTGGTCTTATGAAGAAGAGGTCCTGTGGCACCCTACAGGGCAGTGTCCCTTGTTGGAACCTGAAGTTTCAGAGGTGTCACCTTCAGAGGTATTTTCATGTGCCCTATTATTATGACTTAGTCATGTCTGCCTTTAATACAGTTGTCTACAACGGCTCTCTATGCCTGTCACGGGCAGGGTTTGGTCTCTGTGTTGTTAATGGGCCAGTTTGGGGCTACCTTGTGTTTGAGTTGGGTCAAACCAGGTGTTGGGCAGAGCTGCTACCGAACCGAACTACAGGGCATTCTCCTTGTGTTGTCCCCTGAGAAGCTTTCATTGGTGGGCAGAGTCTGCCATCAGACCAGATGTCTGCCCCCTGCCCGCTGCTGGGCAACATTCAAACTGCTGTGTGTGCTTATCTTCCCCTCTCCCCAGGGCAGGAGTCACTTTGGAGTGATGCTGGTCCCAATCAGGGATGCCTGCACACTGCCAGGTTTATGGCACCACTTTAGATCGACTCCTACAGAGGGTGTGTTGGAGGGGGCTGGTCCACAGAAGAATGCAGTGGTGTGTGGCATACTGTGCTAACAAGGTTGTGCCAGTCCGCTGTGGGAAGAGACATGAGCCACTTAGAACTCCTGCCCATGGTAGTTGGAGGGGCAAGTCCACAAGAGAACACAGGGCAGAGCACACTGTTAGAAAGCTAGGTAGGTGTTTGGGCTGCACAGTTTCCAAGGGGGCTGGGTAGAGAAATGATACCTTCCAGCTCCTTTGTTCCTGGAGAAATCTCTTAAAGATCCCTGCCCCTCCAGTGCATAGCAAATCAATTT